>NC_138894.1:41458597-41563597 GCF_965194825.1 Balaenoptera physalus
CCATTTGAAGCTCATCATTAAAAAAAACACAAAAATCTGTTATTTAAAAAAAAAAAGTTGAGCACCAGAAGATGGATATTAACAAGAGAAGGCCTGAGAAATAGGAACCGTGTATTTATACCACTACCTGAATCCCATGTTTTAACTGTACATGAAAAGCTGTTTCAGAAGTAAGCTGCCTTGGGTTATTAAAGCACACAAAAGCTCTACCTCACTGAATGTCTTTGAACTTTACTGAGTCCCACAAGCGATCCTGACCCCTTTGCCCTTTTGACAGGTAATAAAGTTTACAGCAATTCCACACCAAGCCATGCACCAGGGAGTGGTCATAGTAGCAGAAAGAGCTGGGAAGGCAAACTCAGAAAAAAAATAACATTAATATATTGAATGTGTACAAAGGATATTGTAACTGAGCATATGATTTAAGAGTTACTTTTCTCTGTTGGCTTTTTTCCCTTCACCTTCTCCAACTATTTTATAAGGATGTTAAATTGATTAGTGTTGTTATGAAACGAAACTGGTTTGATTTTAATTGCCAGGCGCTCCTAGCACTCACTCCCAGTTTATTTACCAGGTATGGGACCTCCCGGTGAATGGCTTGAGGATGCTTTTCGCCTGCGTGACTTGAATACAGTCACTATGGGGGACTTGCCTGCTCGGTTGGACTGGTCTATCATGGGCTGCACTATTCTTCTCCGGGCATTAATAAACCTGTAACCAAGAAAGTAGAGCAAATCATTATTACTTAAAAACAAAAAGTGGGGACAGGGGGAGGTGGAGGAAGAGGAGAAGATGGGTCACGGTGAGACCAAAGCTCGATCTGGGCAGAATGGTTCTCTCTCCTTCGCTCTCTGTGCTGCTTCACATGCTGCAAAACCTGTAACCCCCAGTGACCTTTGAGTACACAGGCTCGGGGTTTCTGAGTTGATTTATGTTTGCCTGTTTTACCACAGTTGGACACTTCCATTTCATCTTTTCATAGGGGAATTAGCAGAGTTTTCAGGAAACAATACTAGCCACCATTCTTTTCAATTGCAAGGGGAGAAATTTGGTGTAGCGAGAGAGATGTTCGTAAGGGCATCTGTTACCTCTCCTAATTAGTGACATTTCAATCTTCTGCTCTCTGACTTCTTTTTTACAATTTTTATCAAAACCTTCCCTACCTCTTGCAAACCTAATTCTATTTTAATGCCCACTATTAAGATAATGAACCAGGATGGCAGCACACCATCAAATGAAAAAAATGTCTGGAGTTTATCACCACTAACTCACACTGCTGGGGACTTCAGAAAAATGCATTCCGGGTAGAGATTTCTTGGGGTAGCTCTGTGTGTGTGTGTGTGTGTGTGTGTGTGTGTGTGTGTGTGTGTGTGCACGCTCTTTCTTTATGCAAAGTCTGAGGTCAAGGCGAGGTCACGGCTATACAGTAATTGAACTTATAATCTTGCTTTCTCCAGCTAGTCCTGAACATGTATAATAAACATCTTAAGACATTTAGGTCACTTAAGTGTCTTAATAAGATTTTTTAAAATAATTTTTGTAGCCCCTACAAAAGTGGCTAGCCACTGAAAATTTTAACAAGTGGTAGTACAAGCTCTCCAAAGCCATGCTCATGATATTTCTAACTCTTAAGATCTGTCTGTACCTCGTAATACTAAGAATTACATATCAAATACAGAAAATGAACAGGACATATTAGATTCTGAAATAGTAAGTTGCTTTTAGTTCTCAACCCAGATTTGAATATGTGGAACATGAACAGCAAATAAAAAATACAATGAAAAGTTTAGTACTGCACTGTTAATAATTAAAGGACCCGCAGTCCAGTATAAATTCTAGTTGGTAAGTCTGCCCACTTCAGGAAGGGAAATAGTTCCTAAAAAACAAGCCATTAAACAGACAGGGATAGGTTTTTTAAAATAAAAAGGCATACTTCATGACATTTTAAGATTCTCAACATCTTATATCCTTATGTTCTTTCACTATCTGAGAAGTAATTAAAATAACTAATGAAACTGCAATCTAATTAAAAGGACACTGGTTGATGCCAACTCTTATTGGCAACATATATTATATCAGTTCTTGTATATGAAGTCCCCGAACTGCTAATAAAAATATTTAAAACACAGATCTACAACAAATTGTGTTGCCAATCAGGTTATCATTATCTTGTATAAACCATGAATATTGGAATCATGTGAGCAGGTTAGATTAATTCTCCATTCTCATTATAAGCACAGGTGTAGCACAAACACCATGTGAAATAACCAATTAAAATGAAAAGAAAAATCTGCTTTTTCATTAGCTGCCTTCACTGCATGACCAATCAGAAAATTATTTAATATTAATATTCTGCATATACCAAAAGTAATTTTCATAGTAACTAACATAGGTAAGAGAGCAAAAACGGCTCTTTATCTATGGTACTATTCAAAATCTGCATTCTCTTGGAGGGAACTCTGATAACTTTTTTTTTAAGCCCTTTTAAAAACATAATATCTTATGGATATTTATCTAAAAATAGGAAGAGTCTTTTTTAACAGATGAGAAGCCAAGGCTCCGAGAAATTAAGTGACTTATTTGAGGTCACATGTTACCCAGGAGATGTTAATAATTTGCTGAATGACACAGAGCTGGCAAACAGTAGCAAGCATCCCCCCAGACAATATTCTGACCAGAGCATGGCCACTACTGTGCCACCCATCTAGAATATTCCAGACTAAATAGGTATCTAAACATGAGCTGGTTTTGAGCCAATCACCACTGGCAACAACCCTACTGTAGAGTCCAAGAATAAGCATGACTGAGCATTTTGTAGATTTGGGGATTTTGATGACTGTACTACTTGTGTGCAAAGACAAAGAAAAGGCTACACATAAGAAGACTCAGTAACTTGAGTTATCTATATTCCAAAGCTTGCCTCCTTCACACTCATACATTCACATTTCCAAAGACCAGTTCATGATAACCATCTCACGTTTGAATCCATGATTGTTAAATCCATGGGATTGGAAAAATTACACGTCAGGTTTGAAAAGGGCTTTAACCATCACCTAGCTTGGTCACTGACATGAATCCCCTCTCTGATATCCCCACCAGGTAGATGGGTAACCTCTACTGGACTGTTGGTTTTTTTTTTTTAATTTATTTTATTCAAGTATAGTTGATTTACAATGTTGTGCTAATTTCTGCTGTAGAGCAAAGTGATTCAGTTATACACATATATACAGTCTTTTTCATATTCTTTTCCATTATGGTTTATCACAGGATATTGAATATAGTTCCCCGTGCTATACACTAGGACCTTGTTGTTTATCCATTCTCTATATACTAGTTTGCATCTGCTAACCCCAAGCTCCCACTCTGTCCCCCTGCCACCTCTCCGCCCCCTTGGCCACCACCAGCCTGTTCTCTGTGTGCTGGACTCTGTCTCATACAGCCCTGGCCACCTCAGCGGAGACCCCACTCCGTCTACGGACAAGGTAACCCTTAGAAGGCTCTGCCTTACCTGACCTAAAATCCTTTCACCAGGACAACTCCTCTGGGTAATTTAAACAATCCTAATCTCACTTCTTCAGGATAGCTTTTCAAACATTTAAACTATAGCCACCAATCCGCATAGGCTTCTCCCTTCTTCGCCCTAGGTTAAACATCTATGATTCTTAACGAGTTCTTTCTCAAATGTGAGCTCTAGATCATCCCTTGGGCCACTCTCTGCTCACAATGCCGAGCCTGGCTATGCACCTCTGCAGGTCTTCAGCGGACAACACTAAATGCAGGTACTCCAGGCCCGCTCTGGTCCCCGTGGAGAGAAAAAACACCTCAGCAGAGCTTCTCAGTTAAGAGCCCACAGGTACTACGTGCTATTTGCTTCTCTTTGGGTGGCAGTGACCATTTGTTGTTATTGACAACACAGATGTAGGCCACCTATAGGATTCGTAGATGTAAAAGTGGGAATCCTTTCATTAAATAAAAATTTTAAAACCTTGAAAACCTAAGAACACCTATCAGTTTATCCGAACTGCTTGACCGCATTAGTAGGTATACTTGGAAGTTCTTGCTTTTGCAAACTTTAATTAAAAACAATATTTGTTTCAATATGATGGACATTATCAGTACATGTAGGACATAGTAAACTCTCAGAATGTTACTGAATTATAATTCCTATACTTATATGAAACATATATTATTATCTAGGGTCATGGTGGACATCTTTATCTGAAAATAACTGAGTAAATAGCAAAATATTTTATTTTTAAAAACAACATCACCTTTTCAATCCTAAAACCATCCTAACATTTGATTCTCTTTGGTGTATTTTATGATTTTCCTCAACCACCTTATATGTATGCTCTTTGGAACCAGCTATATACAGCAAGACCATGTATTTAGATGGCTTGGGGTGAATTCAGATACGAAAACATTTTCCTTCTGGGCAAAGTAATAAAATGACATTCTTGCTCCTCCCACTATAAGTCAAACAGAGGTCAGTTCCCCCAACTCTGTATCTGTTTAAATAAACTGGTCCAGCTGTTTGTTTCTAAAATGCCCTTTGACCTTGTGTCTCATCCTCTCCGCTTCTGTGACAGAATGCTTTACTTTCCATTGTAGAAGATTCTAAATGATCAAGAATCTTCTAAACACTGAACCAAAAAAGACCTTTGGATTGTATGTAAACTTACATGAACATATTCCCTTCTTATAACACTGTCATTTCAAGAAGCATCAGTAAAATAGTTATTTTAAACTCATATGTATGAATACACAAATATATATTAGAGCTTGAACATAAGAAGAAACAGTGTTTTTTAAGAGAAATAAAAAAGAGAATGACAAAATTCCAATTTCAAAGTACAATAAAAAAAAATACATTCTCCAATATCCATAAAATAGTTTAAGATGAAATATACCCATGAAATACACACAATCTTTGGAATTTTCCATATTGATAAGGTCTTTTTAAAAAGCCTGTGTGTTTCAAAATGTAAGAGAAAACTTTTACAATTTTACAATTGATGTCCAAACATTATAGCCCTTAAAACTCAGATGTATAATGTCAGGAATATGCGACAACAGGACAGTTTTTCTTACTCATTAAAATAGTTTCACACCTTGGTTTAATAGAGTGTAGTTCAAATTTGCCATAGACTGGGCATTTTAAAGGGTAATCTTTTTAGTTAAGTATCATTTAAGGTTGAGAAACGTACTGTTTGCATTTCCATATTTCATTCCAAACATCAAGGTATATGTTTTTAAAAATCCCATTTTGCTTTGAAAACACAGTCTTCTTTTGTGAAGTATTTTTTAAGAACTGGACACCCTGTAGGTGGTAGAAAACTGAATTAGAGAAAGAATTCTTAAATTTCCTTTACTCATAGAATCATGGATTAGAATTTCTTCCTGTGACCAAACTGTCTCCTTTCTCAAAACAAGAAGTTTCACAAAGGAAAGGAAGATAATGGATGGGCTTTAGAGCTTTATTCCATGTCAAAATAAACAGAGATGTATTTCTTTTTACCTAATTATTTGTTTAAGACTCAAGTCCCTTAATAAAGGGGGAGTGGGAGGTTGAAAGGGGAGCAAAACCTTCAAATATCTGAGACATGGGATCATCTAAAAACTGAATTTTATCATTTGCATTTTTAAAATAGGAATCAGACAAGGAGAATGGGAGATGAATCTTGAGTTACGCTAAAAAGAAATACAGGAAGTTTTGCTCTATTCTTTCTTATCTTTGCCCCTAGATGTTTATTTATTATTAGACTTTTTTTTTTTTTTTCCCATTCTGCTAATTCCACCTATCTCCTTTTATTCTAGGTCTTAGGATACCTGAATAGTTTTCTGAGCAAGATCTGGTAGAACAGCTTTCTAAAGTTGACCTTTGTCCTTTACTTTATCCTCCACTCCCTGCCCTGGTTCCTTCCCACGAAACTGGATTGTTAAATTTAGTTTTCTCTTTGTGAGAACCAGGAGGGGTGGCCAGATCATAGCGGGCATCCATTAGGACCAAACACCAGGTATATCTGCCCAGTTCCACAGGCAACTTTCCCACATGGCTTTGCCCTTGGTCTTCCTTGTATGGTTCTCCATAATACTGACAAAAGGAAGGAAAAACTACTTGCTCACTTTCAGAAATGGAATTTTCACCTTTACTCAATTCTACTTCTCAGTGTTTACCACCTTACTTATTCACTGATGATTAAGGGGAGCCCATATTTTGTTACTTTAACATGCCACAGCCCACTCATGGAACTGCATCAAATCAAATAAAAATAAAATTCTGACAAAATGCTGTTGTTCCTAAACAATGACATGACTCTCAGTCATTCCCATAGTGCTTCTTGCCAACTAGGCATAAGTGACTAGCCAGCAGGATGGTAAGTACCCATTTAAGTATGTAGAAATGTCATTTTACAATACGTACCCTCCTTTGCCCAAGAAGCTAAAATTATTAACTATTAAGAAAAGATTTCATTAAATAACAGGATATGGTAGTAAAAATGCTTTATAAACCTATACTATCCATTAAAGAAAGTATTAATTATAGTCATCTTGATTACTATTTAGGTATACTTAAGAATACTTACATACAGACTTTAATAGTAATAAAAATTAATACCATGAATTCTTAAGTATCAAGATTAGTACTGGTGATTTCTGCATGCACTATTCTTCATTCAGTTAAACATGAACAACATGCAACTATAATAGTTAATTGCTATATAATTCATTTTATTTATATTCATTGCTATAAATATTTTTATAGAATTAAGCCTTGTGAAATATCTTCAAATATAAAATTTCACATTGGAAAGTAGTTGCTGGATTCCAGAGTTTTGTTCTTTCTTTTTCCGTGAATTTTCTTGATGTAGCATTTCTTTCAGCTTTATCACAGTCACTTAAAGAAAACTATATATCCGACTTTTTTTTTTTAAGTCAGCATTTTCTAATAACTTTAAGGCCTGTTTTATAAACAAACGTTTCAGGGAACGAGTTCTAGCTATCTCCCACATAACACTCTGTTCTTTTAAACAAGAAATCGACTTCAAAATCTTTTGTTGGAATTCTCTATTTTAGATTTACATTTACTTATTGGATTTAATGATCTGTAACTGGCAGGCTTCAGGGTCCAAGCCTTCTTCTACACTCCCTTTCTTTGTGAAGTAAAATTTCATGAAACATGATTTTAAGACGCTCAAGAAAGTTGATTCAATCTCAAGTCAAACCTAATGAAATCATGTTTTTGGCGCTGTCTTCTAGTTTCTCAACCTCCTCCAGGATCTGACAGTTTCAGGACTGCAATACATCATCTGTGTGTCTGAGGGCGGGGGAGGTGACTGAACAGGAGGGGAGAAGGGAGCATGTGTTTTGCTCTCCATCCACTCTAGAAACATAATATCGGAATTTTGCTCAAATCACAAGAAGCCCATCAATCAGAGGTCTGAGAAGGTTCCCCTTCTCTAGAAGTGATGGGTATATTTGGCAAACTACTCTAGAAAAAACTGAAGCTGAGACAGTTGAGGAAGTTAATTATATATAAAATGTCTTCCAAGTAACTAGTGAAAAAAGTCACTAATTAGTTGAAAAATATAATGCAAAGTAAAAACAAAACCCAAGTTTCATTTTGGACTTTATATGTTGAAATAACTTGCAAACACTTCATCACTTGGTTATGTACTACAGAAAGTTTTCCTTGAAAGCAAATTGGAAAATGACTTTTTTTTACTCTAAAAAAAAATAGAAGCTCAGCTTGCTAAATCCTTTCATCTGAACTGAATTCAAAGCAAGAGTGGCTCCCTTAGAGCAGAGTCTCTAATTCTTTTGCTACCTTCTAGATCACTAAAGCCTTAGGCTCTAAACTCAGTAGAATGAATTGTAGGGATGTATCACTAGACATAGCATAAGAAATACCCAATAGTTATACGTATCTTAAGTATCCATATAAAGCATAGGTAACCAAATGGCATTTACAAAATATTTACTTAAATGTGACAATTTGTCAAATTTGATTCTGTATAACCTTATAAGTATTTTTTTTAAAATGTGGTTTACTTAAAGTATATGAAATTAAAGTGATTATTAGCACAATGATTAAGCAATAGGATAATCTAGGATAATCTAGCAAAACCTCCTTTACTAATAAAAAACTAAAATGGGAATAATAATATCTTCAAAGAATAAATGTGTCTCTTTGATTTAAGCTGAACCATTTTTCATATAAATTCTAATTTTCCCATATTCACAAAATTCAATAAAATTGCATCTAACTAAACATCCCTTAAACATTACAGAATAAGTATATAGTTATTTAAAACAAATCTTAATGTTCTCCCAATTTCCACTGTAAATAGGATGACCAGATAATTTATCATCTACACTGGGACAATTTTGAGAGTAAAAAGAACATTATTAATAATTATGCTGGGCAACAGGCATAAACCATGAATGTCCCATGCAATTGGGGTGTATGGGCTACCCTACTGATCAAATATGCACTTATTTTCCCAAATAGCATTTCCCCTGAATGATTGGAATTGACCAGCCCAGCATGCATACTGTGTTAGGTGACCAGCCTAGCATGCATACCATGTTCTAGAATCTCAGCACCATCTTGGAGTAGCTCTCAGCTCTTTCCTTTCTCTAGAATCTCTCCTTTATTTGCCTCAAGCCTTCACTAACTAGAAACTTCCAGGCCTGGAGTCTCTACTCGTGCCAAGGGAAAATATCTCAAAATTTAGCTCGATTTTTTCTTTTCACCTGGTCACAGATTAGGTTCGACCTGAATGGAGGCCTGTGTCTATTCCTCAGAATGTTCACTGTAACTTCTGTTTCAATTAGCAAAGTTTGAAACCTAAGCTCTATGTAACGTATATCAATATGTAACCTGTAGGCCCTTATATACAAATGGAACCACTTAAACTAAAAGGCAAAATCTCTCAGTTGATGTATATGACAAAATCTTTCAAATGAGGACAATAAAACCAACAAAATGACCTCCTCTTGGAACTTGTCAAATCTTTGAAAAATGCTTATGGTCATCGAAGTCACATTGGGGAAAGTTCGGAGAATGTACATTTCACTTCTGAGTTGCCGGCCTTTTCTTTGAACACCATTGCTCATAATTATCACAGTCAAAACACGGGCCACGGGCAGGAAGAGTGAGAGCACTGTCTGGTGGGAAGAATACGAGAACTGAGTAGGAAAAATGCCACTTACTGGCTCTGAGATCATAGCAGTATTTAGGTGCTGGAATTGTGATGATCAAGTGAGTGAATGTTTATGGAAAGCGCTTTGTAAACTGTAAAACCTAAGACAGAGGTTTGCTAGGGATAGTGTCATTATGATTCTCAAAAATACCTAATGGTACAAAAACGTATATACAAATTCTTATGGCAGCAAAAGATGGAAACAACCCAAATGTCCATCAACAAACGAACTAATAAAGAAAATGTGCTATATCCATACAGTGGAACATTATTCAGCCATCAAGAGGAATGAAGTTTGACACATGCTACAACGTGAATGAAACTTGAAAACATAATGCTAAGTGAAGGAAACGAGTCACCAAAGACCACAGATTTTGTGATCACATTTATGTGAAATGTCCAGAATAGACAAATCTATAGAGACAGAAAATAGATTTGTGGTAGAGTTGGGGATGGAAGTATGGGGAGGATGCAGGGCTTCTTTTTGAAGTGGTGAAAATGTTCTCAAATTGACTGTGGGGATGGTTGCCCATATCTGTGAATATACTTAAAACCACCGAATTGTACAATTTAAATGAGTGAATTGCGTGGTATGTGAATTATATCTCAGTAAAGCTGTTAAAAATAAATACATAATGGCGGAATGCACGAGACACTGGACCAGGCCCTCCTTGCCTCTAATTAGGGGTGTAATGTTGTAAGGCCCTGAGCCTCATGTGTTAAAGGGTACACACAATCCTATCCAGGACTTGGACTCTGTCATTCTATAGCATTGTTTCTAAAATTTTAATCCGTGCTGCCTTTGATAAACTTCAAAATTTCCTATCCCTTTGTTACTTGCTATTTCAGAAGAAATAGCATGACAAAAATCAAAAGTTAATTCCCAAGACGCTTTTGTATACTACATTCGCTCGGAATGATTCTGATCTGCCTTTTCTGGCCATTCTCTCCAGTCCCCACTTGGCCCTGAGGATGGGAATACCTGACATAACCCATTGCACTGTCCTTTCTGTAAACAGTCCTGCCAGGTAACTAGCCATGGGGGCTGAGACCTGACATCTTTGGACACATACAATTCTTTCCATTAGCTTTTCAACATCTCCTACACCCCATCCTTTCCAAGTACATATGAACTCTGACCCAAACTAAGGATCAAATAAAGTCAACCGTAGCAGACGTTTTAGTGATACAGGCCAACAAAACCCTTCAACTAGACAACAACACTCAAAACTACCAGTTTACATTCAAATCAGCATCCTACAGTAGAACATACTGGAAACTTAAAAGATATATATTTTTAAT
The DNA here is from genome assembly GCF_965194825.1 of Balaenoptera physalus. Lineage (NCBI taxonomy): Eukaryota > Metazoa > Chordata > Mammalia > Artiodactyla > Balaenopteridae > Balaenoptera > Balaenoptera physalus. The sequence continues at coordinate 41,469,106 of NC_138894.1, forward strand.
CATGGTGCATTTAATTCCAACCCTTTGCAATATACTATTCTTTTTTTTTCCATAAATTTATTTATTTTTGGCTGCGTTGGGTCTTCATTGCTGCACGTAGGCTTTCTCTAGTTGCGGTGAGCTGCGGCTACTCTTCATTGCAGTGCAGTGGTTTCTCTTGTTGAGGAGCATGGGCCCTAGCTGTGCAGGCTTCAGTAGTTGTGGCACGTGGGCTCAGTATTGTGGCTCGTGGGCTCTAGAGCGCAGGCTCAGTAGTTGTGGCACACGGGCTTAGTTGCTCCGTGGCAGGTGGGATCTTCCCAGACCAGGGCTCGAACCCATGTCTCCTGCACTGGCAGGCGGATTCTTAACCACTGCGCCACCAGGGAAGCCCCAATATACTATTCTTGAAAAATAGTGACCAAATCAATAGTAAGCCAGATGTCTCCCGTGACAGGAAATACGTTTTTGACCTAAGTTACATTTAGAATCCAAGACCAATAATTCCCACGGGCCTGAAAGAGTTAATGTATTTGCAAAAGGGAGTACTTTTTCCCTTCTTCAGTGATGGGATCTAATCTTGTGGCCCTTTAACCACGTTGGTTAAGAGGGTAAAAGGAAAAAGGAGCTCTCAAGGGTGGGAAGAGATTAAGGTTTTTTGTTTATTTGTTATTGTTCAGGTGTCAAGAGCCCGATAGAGTTAATTATTTCCCATATTCATGGGTCAGCCTTAAAGGCCTCATAAGAATGGAAATAAAATAAGGAGGAAAATATCAAAGGCTATGAGGGCATGTAACGGGACAGCCCTGTATTTGCCAAAGTTACAAACATCCATGTTGTTGGCGTGTTTTTTTGGTTTGTTTTTTGCTCTTTCATTTTATTTTATTTTCTTAAACATCTTTATTGGAGTATAATTGCTTTACAATGGTGTGTTAGTTTCTGCTGTATAACAAAGTGAATCAGCTATACATATACATATATCCCCATATCTCCTCCCTCTTGCATCTCCCTCCCACCCTCCCTATCCCACCCCTCTAGGTGGTCACAAAGCACCGAGCCAATCTCCCTGTGCTATGCGGCTGCTTCCCACTAGCTATCTATCTTATATTTGGTAGTGTATATATGTCCATGTGTTGGCGTGTTTCTGTTGTTATTTTTTTTAAATGCTCTCTTTCCCCTTAAAAATTAACAAAAGAAGCACAACAAAACCCTGATAATCTACACAAAGTTCCAGGCATTCACACATTGGAGCCACGCAGATCCAAGACATTTGCCCTCAGAAACACTCCCTCCCCACGCACCCCTGGCTCCTCTCCATTTTTGAGAAACTTGTCTTATTCAACAAGGAGGCAACATTTGCCCCATTTTTTACTATTTCAGGCTGCCTCTTTAATCACTCAGAAATGCCGTTTGTTTTAAGTAGGTGCAGCCTGAAGCCGGAGGGTGATGTAAGTGCGAGGGGAGAGGGGGGTCTCTGTGGGCACAGCTCCGTGCCCCAGTGCTCAATGGTTAATCACCCAACACCAGCCCGAGCAACTGTTGACACAAAATACGTGGAGATCAGGTCTGTGCAAGCAGAAAATACCAGAAAGGCAAACTATATGTAAACACACTTAAGACAGATTTGACAAGAATAGACCTCAACCTGACTTGCTAGGAAACTCCTCAAGCCGAAAAATGTCAATGTTCCTCTCCACTGAGGCTGTTTCCCCTGACAAAGTTTCCTTTGAGAAGAAAAAGAGTAACATTTTCAAAACTAAAATGAGTTTACAGAAGTCAGCGGACACATGTGTCCCCTTGATGCACATAGTGTGAGTTTCGAATGTGCTCCTACATGCAGAAGTTATGTAATATAATACAGTTCTTGCAGGTACCCCTGGTGCAGAGCCAAACGAGAGAGAGAGAGAGAGAGAGAGAGAGGAGAGAGAAGGAGGGAGGGAGAGGGAGGGAGAGAGGAAAAAACCAGCTTGTGCAAACAACCACAATTCAAAAAGTTATTTCTCCTGACCTATAAAACTCATGCAAAGAAGCAAATGGATAATGCTTAAGCAGTCTTTTAATCTTATCTAACTGACACCTGACAACCCGTTACTTATAGATTGTTAATGCACCAACTAAAAAGTTTGTCATGTACAAAATTACTAGAGAAAAAGATTGAACGCCTGAGGAAAAAACAAATTTTGCTGTACAATAACTTCAGAAATTCCGAGCCTATTATCTGTCATGCCCTTCACAGACTCAGAGCCTACCGCTAAAAACAACTGATTTATCTTTATTATGAATCCGAAAGTGACAGCACACATGTTTTTCATGTCTTGCGATAATGTTTAATTTCATCTAGTTTTTATTTTACAGGGCTTTGATTTGCTTATTTAAGATGAAGAAGAGTAACAACTTTGTAATGAATTGTCGGGTTTGTCTCTTTATCAAAGGCCCTGTTGTGTGTGTGCGTGTGTGTTTTTTTCCCAGCTTCTAATGTAAAATGGGAATCAAAATCAGCTTCAGAACATTCATTCACCTTGCTTCAGTTCACATTTTTACACCATCTAGAATACCAGGGCTGGAAGAGGCTTATTACACTGCCACCAATTCTGCAGCCCTCCCCTTCCATTTAAGGCAGAGGAAACTGTTGCCCATGGAGACAAAGTGAGTTGATCAAGGACACACATCTACTTGGTGAGGAGTGGGGACGACAGATGACATGTTTGGACTCCAAACATTCTTTCCCCTGCGTATTCCCTCCCCTCACTCGCCCTGTGTCAATTGTGTGTTGTGAGGCTTACAGGGGAATTTGTTCCTCGGCCACCTGTGGATGCTGGGGCTTTCCCCCTTGACTGGGGTGCCTCTCAGCCCCTTACTTCCCACACTCTCCTTAAGGGAGTCAGCTCCTCCTCTGCCGGCCGGGTGACACCCGGGGAGTTCTTTCCGTTTCTCTGATCGGACACTCGTGCCAAGACACTGAAAGCAATAAATCTGCTTAATTAGGACTTGCACCAAGTCCTGCTGACCTCCACACCATGTTCAAAGTGAAGCACCAAGCCACTGGTTTCACTGCCTTGAAAGGGATATTCAGGAACACTGGGTTCAGGATGGAATCAGTCTCCCAACCCACTCATCTCTGCGCCTCGCTGGAACCCCAACCTGGTCCTGAAAGTATCTTTAGGTTGTACCAACTCTCAGATTCAGACCTCTTTTTTTTTTTTTTTTTTTTAGATGTTTTAGGACTTTAATGTCCTTCACATGGTCAACAAAAAACACTGACAATGGATGAACAATAGAGGAGAAGACTCTTCAGCAAAGATCTTCCCGAACTCACGGCATCACTGGTCAAACACCAGAAAGAGAACAGTCACGTGAACAAACAGTAAGGGAGTTTAACAGAGATTTTTAGTTTAACAGCATAACTGAAAAACGAAGAACCAACCAACCAACCGACCGTTCTTCTACCCACTGAAAGGAAAGGAAAGGTGAATCAGGGAGCTTCCAAATCTCTCACACTCTCGTCCTGAAAAGCTCAGAGACTGTCTTTGAATGTTGGCTGCAGGACAAACAGCAGTTACACAAAACAGTATCTGGACTTTCTAATCCATCTTCCTACAACCCACCCCTTCCTGTTTCTCTTCTCACCTAGACTCAGGGTCCCCTGGTGGAAGGGGCAGGTTTTCTCCATCTGGCACAGTGGTCCAACACCTACCCTTTCGTGAGGAGTTTCCATCTTTCCCAGTATTAACCATGTGATTGCACACAGTGGGGGAAAAACCTCTGAGTAAACTTAGCGAGTAAAACTTACAACAAAGTGTATTTCACAGACTGCAGAGTCATTTTCAAAGAGGATTGTTTGCTGGAAATTTTTAAAAAATCTGCAGACAAAAGCAGCGTCTCCTTTGAATGCCTAAGACTCTCTGACATGACAATACCTGAAGGTTTCAAAATTCACAGCTCTTTTCCCTGCAAGCTATTTGCTCAGCTTTCCTAAATAATACCCTGCGTGCCTGGTACCTTGCCAGCTCTGTCTCAGGCAATATGCAAGCTAAACATTTTTTGACTGATTTCAGTATTTTCTCATGAGCAACTAGACAGTATTTTATCTAGTGAATATTACTGACTACTCTAATCTAAGCCCAGAGTAAGGGCCTGTAAAGGTAATATTATTAGAGTTGACACTCAAGGTAAAAAGCGTAGCAATTAACTGTGGCCTGGAGAAAAAAACAACCCGTTCTGAAAGGTGCTGGAGAACTGTTCTATTTATATTTCTCCTTCTCTTCCTTCTTCTTTTAAAAATACTGCACCTGTTACTCCATTGATCAGTTAGGAAGTCTACCTTAAATGCAGGTTACACTTAAATTCTCAAGGGAAGAAGTTAAACCACCTGCTTAATAAAATTACCTCTTGTGTGTGAAGTGGTTCCATCCCTAGGTGATTCCTAGGCAAGGAAAATCACTATACACCCTGCACTTTCATTTTGTAGTTGAATAGGAAACAAATGACCCAGGACTCCTTGCTTGGTGCACTGTTTTTTCCTTTTACATCTGTTTTCCTTGCTTTTGTGTCATGCCTCTGTTTAGTTTTATTGACAAAACAATCTGTGCCTAATGTTTAAACAACATCTGTAAAATGTATTATTAAATTATGTTGGAAGAAAAAGCAGAGCAATTCTATGAAACCCCATGACCCCCTATTGATTTTTAGATCTCAGAAGTTGAAAGGATAATTTGTGAACGTTTTAACATTTACATCTACACAGGTACCTATATTTATAGAATCTTTGATTACTTATAAAAGTATTTGCTACATTATTACCATAACTCAGAAAGAAACTTGACCTTTTACAGTTGAATCTGTTTATTATAACAAGGGTGATCTTTTTTTTTTTTTTTTAATAAGTTTACATTTTTACCTGCCAGGGCCAGAAATCTCCAAGGATGACATACTTTCCCCCCCCACTGGTAATAAATGGGAAGTGATGGCTGAATGCTTTGCAATTTTGAAGGCAATAAATGAAGAAACTAGGAAAATCTGGTACACGTACTAAATCTGAGAACTTTAAGAGCTACGATGGTTCTGTAAAGTGTCACCGCGGAGGTTCGGATGCTCCCTGGAATTTTATGCACCCTATTGAAGGGGAGTGACTTTTCTGTCTACATACATACTGTATTTCACATAAACTATGTATTTTGCACCTAAGACCCATTGCCTTCTCAGAGAGGGTAAAGAACTAATCATGGAACATTAGGCCTTAATGGGAAAGTGTGTGGATGAGAAGGGGTAAACAAAGAAACTAACATGTATTCAACACACCCTAGGCCAGACCTCTGCCTAGGCAGGATGTGTCTGAGGCATCCAGCAAGAAAGATACAACGCGGGCACAAGTTTTCATCACATGTAATTCCCGAGCCTGCAACATGGCTGTGAAAACATATAAGGGAGTTTTATTTGACCATTCTACATTCATATTTTCAATATAAAAGAATAAAGTTGGTGTATTCGGGAGAGAAAAGAACCCAGTATTGACTTTGTGTGTGTGTGTGTGTGTGAGTGCGCTCTTTCTTCAAAGTTCTACCTACTTATTAAAAGACCAACCTAACCATCTAATCTTGAAATTTAAGAAGTTTCCACTTAAATGACATTCAACGTATTAGTAATATTTTTGCACTGATATAACAGAAGTATTTATCACAACCACAACAACAATGAAAAAACAAAAAGACAAAAGCACCAAATGCTATTATTTATCACTTTTGGCTCAAATCATAATTGGGAGTGAGGGAGGAAAGGAAGAATATACATACATTTATGGCACATATTGTATTTCAAAAATTATTATGCTTTAAGTCAAAGTCTACCACGGCATGCTAGACTGAAATATTTAGGCAATTAGTTATGGAGGTTGATTTTTAAAAACATGCAGTTGCCTCAAATACTTGGATAATTTAGGTAAAATTTTTTTACCCAAATTATTTGCCTAATTGCCTCAATTCTCAAAAAATGTGTTGGCGTAGACTTGTTCTACGATGTCTCATCTAATAAATGTCACATTCCATCCCAGAACCCAATTCCTACAAGTACTAATACTAACCATTTTACGAATACTCCTCTGTTTTTACTGACAAGTAGACCAAATATGAGTTAGAGCAGTTACTTCTTTTAATCCAAGTTTTCTCTTAATTAATCAAATCTGTCTTGTTGTTTTACATTTCAATTCTCCCTGTGATCCCCTCTCCCCGCCAAATCCCATCTGCTTTGTCCTTACTCAGCCAAGGCAAGTAGTATATATTACTTATGTCAATTAAAGACGCATAAAATTAGTTCAGCGATGGAATGAAAGAATGTTACAACGCACCAAACTTTTCTCATCTCATTTTTCTGTCAAAACCTAACTTCAAGCTGCATCGGCCAGGGTTTCTATGACAAGCTAACAACTGACATGAGTTTATATTTTTCACTTTCATATTGTGTATTTCAATACATTATGTTACTGCCAGTAATTATGAGTGATCTACACCCAACCCGCCCTTCAGCATTTTATTAAATCTCTTCAACAGTGACTCATAGTTCATACAAAATGTACATGTGTGTTAACAAGTCTTTAAAAATCCAAAAAGGAAGAAACACATTTTAAATGTTGTGTCTAAATGAAGTGAAGGGGAAAAGCTAAAATACTCGTGAAGTGTTTTTGTTTTTTTTTTTTTTAATTATTATTTCCAGAATGAAGTAACTTACGCTTGATGCTCAATATAGGAAAAATATTTACAGGCTGTCAAAAAGACTCTGTGTAATGTTTTTATTACAATAAAGAAAAATGAAAACCACTTGGTAGTTGTGCTTTTTTCATCTTCAAGTCTGCCATCTTTAAGATTCTCTCACATCTTGGGTTTCAATACAGTACTGTCTGGGTTTCCCCATGTTTCCATCATATTTCCAACTCAAAGCCCAAAGAAAAAGAAATCTATTATCAGCTCCTTAAAAGGTGAAGGTCTGGATGAAAATTAATATACCGTTAAAAACTCAAATCAAATGTGGGAATGTCGTTATTCACCGAACTTAAGAGAAACAATTTCTCTTACAACTTTTAGTTACTGGAGGGTAACTCTCTACCACAAACAAAGTTGCTGTAGAGTTGAAACAGTTGCCAAATGCTCAGCAATGAAGTGCAAGCATAGGTCACTTCTAATTCCATACACAGAAGCGAGAGCACATGAACATTACACGGTGCCAGATGAGCACAGAATTGGGTTTACATCCCACGTAATAAGTAAAAGTGATTTTCAAGTTATGTGCCTGTGCAGAATTGAGTATCAGTGTGAAGTTTAGGGCAAAGTCTGCATCTATGTTGAAGAATTATTATCTGGCATGTATTATAACTTTTTTTAAGTCCTTTTTTTTCCCCCTCTTAATTGCAAAACCGAGGCAGTCTGATTGTGATCACTGCGCAGAGAATCTAGGAAAAGACAGTTGCATCCAGCTTGGTGTCACAGGAATGCCTGCCTGGCCGGGGGGCCACAGGAAATATCCCATAGTGTCTTCTACCTGTGGCAAGCAGCTTGGATTGGAATCTGTTCTCTGGTAACGATGTTTGTGGGTGGAGCTTTCTAGCAACACTGAGGAGGAAGAGAGACGGCCTCTGTGGTAGATCACCTGAATGGCAGCCCATTGCCTTCCTAAATGAAAGCCAGCCAGCCACTCCTTGGCCCTCAAAGTGGAACATTTCCCAGGGAAACAGATATTTGTAGAGCCTCCATGTATTCAAATTGCCTTCCCATCAGTTTAGCTTTAAAAATGTTTAGGAATTTAGGTGTGCCTTCAAAATGGATGGTCTGCTCTATAATATCGTCCAGAACAATTTGGAAGACAAAGTTCAATTATATAGTATCCAGAGTCTTGAAAATTAAGATACAGCCGCAGGTAAAAACAGGCAAACAAAAAAACCTCAGCAGCCACACGACTCCTAGTAACACACTCAGGTATATAGTATGTCTTCCGTTGGCTCCTGATCCAGTTGACTAAAAGGGCTGCAAAAACTGATCTCCCAAGGCTGCCGTAAGGTCATAGAAATTGATAACCCTTACAAGCAATGCTTATGTGAGTCTGTCTGTGTCTTGAAGATAGTGCACTTTGTAAATTAATCCTCCAAAGGCAAATATATTGTAAGTAGCTTGTTATCTCTAAAATACTAAATCGAAGAATACATGGGATTATATTGACAGAAATTACATTTTCTGTAATGGGGCTTAATATATCTGAAATCTCTCCCAAAGGCTCCCAGACTCTCTAACAGAGAAGGGTCTGTTAATGTAGGTGCAATGGACATCAAGAACAAAGTTATTCACCAAAATGGATTAGGCCATGTAATCAGAGATTCTGTAATATTAATCTTTTGACACTTATTGAAAAGAAAGAAATACTTCTGTCCGCAAACTGGCATTCTCAGTTCTCCTCTTTCCCCAACCAGGCTTTGGGCCTTTTCTGGATTTTACTTCAAAGAGGATAAGGTTTCCTCATCATAAACCCTAATCTAAAAATATTAGGACAATTAATTAGACACTTAGTTTTAGAGGAGATCGGATTTTGATACCCTTCAAATATGACACTAGCTCTGGGTGATTGTATGAACCTGGCTTTCAGCACACTCACAAAGGGTAATAAATCATACTTCCTCAAAGGCTCCTTGCCACACCACTGTACATTAAGTCAGAATATTGTTGGCTGGTACTTGGTACATAATCTCAGCTTTCCCCCCAGTCAGGAGTTCACACATTTATTTAGAAACAGTATTGCACAGCTCTGAGATACATCAAGTTTTGAACAGTTTCAAAGTAGAAACATACATTTTTTTCTCTTTTTTCTATAGGGAGATAAGAAGAAAGGAGAGCCCATCCTGGAATGCATATCCCTAACAAATTCTAACTGAACTTAGTTATTCAGCGAATTTAAAACCTGACAGGTATGTGATAGTGGATTTTCTTGTTTCATAGAAAAGAGGATATCACTCTTTCTATTGATTATTCTTAAAAGTTAAAAAAAAAAAGGTCATAGAGAGACATTTACAGAGCCATAGTGAACGTGAATTAAACACTAATATATACTATGCCTAAAATTTGTCAATTTATAAAGGAGGTGAAAAGCAATACACTGTTTTCTTTTCTATACTAGCAAGTGCTCTCACCCACCAGTCAACACTGTGTTCTCACCTTTGCATCAACAAGCCACCAGGGAAAACTGGGTGTGTCTTCTTAATGCAAAACATTAGCTGCAGGTCGCCAGAGGGGGAAGCAGATTGCGTGTAAACACAAAGCCAAATTACTTACCAATTGTTCACTTGAAGGATGGTGAGTCCTGTGTCTTGTGCCAACTGCTTTTTCTGTTCTTCAGAAGGGTAAGGGTGCTGAAAGAGGACAAAAAAGATAGGTTGTGCATGTACACTTTGGATACACAATGTGCATATCACATGTCAGGTGCAATGCTAGGTGCGAGGGATTCAATAATAAACACATATGCTCGTTAAAAAAAAATATGTGTACTTCAGGCAATATTTAGGCTATTTTGTCAATAACCTAAGAGTCTAGTGAGGTCTATAATTAAAGGTAAAAATGCTGAGGTGTGTCACTCTTATTAATGGAATACTACATCATCTAATAAATGGCAGTAAAAGACAAGCCAATTACCAAGATTAGTGAAGTGTATAAATAGCTACTTAGGATACTTGCAGAACCTTGATACTGAGTTTATTCTTTAACAGGTTTATTTGTTGCAAACACAAAATTCAGTAGGATCTTCACTGTATTTTATGGGATTAAAATAACAAGTTCTTTTTGAGCATACAAAAGTTTACCACCTTCACAGAATATTTTCTAGACCCACAGATTTTTAAAGCTGAATCATTTGGACCAACAAGCTCAGCTCAGGTCCCCGGGAGTTAAGCACTTTGTTAACATGATATTCTCCTCCCAAAACACCATGTTGCTGGATGCAAATATCAAAATTAAAGTGGGTGTATTTAAAAAAAAAACAACACACTATTCATTTTAGCTCTTCTGCAAAGCACAAACAAATGAAATTCTACCCAAGTTGATTTCCCTATCTGAATGTCAACATATGCTGGGATTCTGAACACAGGCCTATATGAGGTCAAAGACCAGCACATTTTGCGTGCGAAGAAAAAGCCTCAGGAGTTAGAGTGGATAAAAAAATATTACAGGATTAGATAATAAAATGAAATCTATACCTTCTTGTAAGATGTTTAGAATTCTACTAAGATTAGTTTTGGCAAGATACTTTCTGTTTAATAGTCAACTATATCTAAATTTGAAATATACATTTCTAAAGCCTGGGAGAGGAGCTGGGGGCATGGTTTCCATCCATTGGTGACACGGGCTACTTTGAAACACTGCACCCCAATAAATTCTCCCAAGATAATAATTGTTCCGATAGTCAACCTTCTATTCTCTTTATGAATGGGAAAGGGCACCCCCAACTCTCCATTTAACTATATGTGCCATCGGAAACCAATTCTGGTCTATTGAATGCTAATTAACATAGCTTTCAATCTTATTAATAATGTCTGATTAGATGTTAAGAAGGCTCGTTAATGACCACTTCAATGCTCTTACATATAAGTTTAAATATGTTCTATATCTATACACATGGGATTCGATTTGTGGAGAGCAGAGATGTAGCCATTTTCCCCATAAGCATTGTGTCTTGATTGTCACTTAATCAATAAATACACAGTTAGAATAAGGCTTTGCTTTCACGGAATATAGTGCCCCTCTCTAAAGAGCTCCAAGTATATTACAGACAGAATGGTAATTAATCCCCATTATATCCCTTTGAGGGACATAAATAGAATCTATTGTCCCTCCTGTTTTACTGGTGAGGAAACTGGCCAGGGGAAGGCACAGTCCGCAGCGACACGACCTAGGGACATTTCCTGTTTCCCATCTAGTGTCTAAGCCTCATCATGACAGAAGGATATGGCAAACGGCTTTCATAATCTCCATTCCTGTCCCGCCTCAGAAACCTCCAGACCGCTCACCTTGCCCAGCAATGTGTGCCACCACCCAGCCCTGCCCACTTCCCAGATGGGCGTCCTCTTCTCTTCACCCCACCACACCCCTCTGTCCAGCCACTTGGTGTGTTCTTCCAACACACCAAGCTGGTCCCCCTACCCTCAGGCTCCTGCTCCAAGGTCACTGTCAGGTCTCAGCTCAAATGCCAAGCCTTACCCTCCCCACTCCCCACCAGACCACCTTATCACTCTCACACCAGTTTTTCCCCTCTTTCTCTAATAGCAAGCATCACTCTCTGAAACACCCGTTCTGATTATTTCTTTCCTTGGCCATGCGTCTCTTTTCACTCATTTAGCATCTCTAACACCCTCACCTTTCTCATTCACCATCCTTAAAGCCCAGACCTGCACATAAAGAAAACCAGTAAATATCAGTGGAACAAAGGAATGGCTCTGACTTGCCATGATACACAGAGACTCTCCACTCAGATGCAACATCAAAATGTAAAATAAAAATTTTTTTAAAAGCCCACAGGAAGTATAAACAATCCAATTTGAGATCCACAACACGACTTTCCTTACTTCATTCCTAAAAGTGATGTCTACCCACTCTTCTCAAATGAAAGTATGTCACCTCCATAATCGGCAAAGATCATAGGTGACAATCACCCTACTCACCATTATGCCAGTCATCACAGGCAAAATCTCACAATTGGATACTGACCTAAAAATACACTAGCAATACACTGCCCTAAGGTTTAAAACATGACTTCCACCTCATAAAGGTTTGCCAGCCACACAATACAAACCAAATGAATCTTTTATCCTCTGAACTGAATACTGAATTATGGTTTCATATATAGTAGTTCTATGTCTACACTAGTTGAAGAATTGCACAAAGTTACATATGACCCTTTTAGACTGTATAAATTATGCTGCCATTCACTAACTATGAGACTTTGAAAAAGGGACAACTTCTCGATTTTATCATCTGGAGGTTAGCCAGGCTAGCAATTCTTGAGTAATAAAAGCCTGACTTTGAAATATGCAAATTTTAGCATCTAGCTGTTGGCACTATTTGCTATATAAAGCTGTACACTGATGTACACAAGTCATTTCCAATCTATAACATCTTCTGTAATATGATTTGCTTACAGTTTTGCAGGTCTTCTGGAAATCTCTTTCAGTGCTTTTCAATTGAATTAATAAATATGTCAATGGTCCCTCTTCACTACAGCTGGATGGCAACACCTTTTGCCCTGTCTTGTTAGTTGTGTCTTAATATTATGACCAGAACTGGATTAAAAATTAATATTTATGCCATTTACCTTTAGTTACTTTGAAAATTGGGAATTGTCACAGTCATTTATTTGTGCTGTGTTTTCAAGAGTATTTTTGCATGCCTGTTTGTGAGCAAGTTTTACATCCATTCTTAGAAAGCAAGTGGAATTCACATTTTATTTATGCAAAGGGTGCCAGGAAAATTCTCTTTGGATCATTAAAATTACCTGAACCATTATAGCTTCAAAGAGCAATCTATGGCCTGCAAATTGTCAGTGCAAGTTTAGGTTGTTTCTTTACATCATGCAGTTTCTGATTTCAGAATTTAAATATCATAAAATGAGAAAGTTCTAACCGTTTTTTTTCTCTGTCACTTTTCATGTGATCTGATTTTAAGTAATTGGAACAAACTGTGCCTAATTTCATGCAGCATAATTGCCAGGCAGCCTCAAGCTATGGAGACCCAGCACTCTGTCTCCATTAAACAATTTTCAGTTGTTCAGGATATATTTTTTTTAATAGAAATGAATGAGCCTGGATGAAATTAAATGTCACAATAATCTGGTCATTGTTAAGGGGGCAAAAGGTATCAACAAAATTCCTAAACCTTTGTCTATGGTAGACCGACTGGATATTTTTCTTTTTTTCATAGTTCTTGAACCTGGTGTCCCACAAACTTTCAATTCCCCCCCCTCAAAAATTCTGTAATTGCTAGAATCACATGAAAGCCACAACTTCAGGTAGTTAATCCACAGTCCTCCAAAAATTCACAAAGAAGTAGGCTTTTTAACTGAAATCCAATATGTTTAACTATCTTAAATCCTATGCATCTTTACTAGATAAGCTTTTTGTGGACAGTATGAGTTATTCCTTTGTAGACTTAAAAAAATAAAAATGACTTGACAAAAACCCAACATGCCCCAGGCAAGGCTGCTGTGAAAACATTCAAAGCCCAGGTTGCGTTCCGCCCACAGGGCTAGTGAGGCCACAAGAAGGGCAAAGGTAGATGTCATTTTACAAAAGAGAGAAAGACGAGTGCCATATTAGGAAGAAAATGGAAAATTCATTCCAAACCATTGCAACCACAGGGCTAGGTCTCCCTTGCCATTTTCCTGAAGACCTCTGCTATTATGGCATCTAAACGGCAAGGACACTGGTTTAAGAAACATCAGTAGGCTCTTGTGAAGGAAAGAGGGATTGCACTTGCCAGATATACCAATCAACCTCATCACTATGGGATATCAAAGCAAATTTGACCACAGTCCAATAGACAGTGACAGGAGACCTTGTCTTCGTTGTGTACATTACCTTCCTGACATTATCTCTTAAAAGCTTAATTATTTGCAAACAATTGATCAAGATGGGAATTTGAGAAAGGATGTGCAAGGGCCACTGGGAGAACGGCAACGCATTAAGAGAGTAAACAAAGTTACCTTTAGATCTTACAATAAGAATTAACGATTGAGACCGGAGAGCGGGGGCAGTGCAGTAGCTGCAAGGCTTCTTTCTCCAGTGTTTCCCATTTGATCTGCATTAACACCTCAGGAATGAGTGAAAGCCATAAAACAGTGATTATGTATGGGTAAAGCTGACCCTCCCTTCCAACATTAAACCTGCACACATGTATTAGGTGGGCTTCGCTGGGGAGAGAAGAGCTGCTAGACTCAAAGGGAAAACAAGTGGCTTGGGCAGTGGAACCCGAGGTAAAGGCAAGAACTCACAAAATGATCATTCTGATTTCAATAATCAACACCCTGACTTCTTCCCAGTCTCTTGCTGAAATAGACCCTGCTTGCCACTCTTCTTGTGTTTCTAGATCTGCAGTGTGACTTCTAATAATGACCTCGGATGGCAGTGATGGCTCAATAACCCCATCAAAGAATAAAATGATCCCTAGAGTATGTGTCCTGTGTAACAGAAATAGAGGTTGTCTCAAAAAAAAAAAAAAAAAAAATTGAGGACTTGCCTGGTGGCACAGTGGTTAAGAATCCACCTGCTAGTGCTGGGGACACAGGTTTGATCCCTGGTCCGGGAAGATCCCACATGCTGCGGAGCAACTAAGCCCATGCGCCACAACTACTGAGCCTGCGCTCTAGAGCCTGCGAGCCACAACTACTGAGCCCGTGTGCCGCAACTACTGAAGCCCGTGCACCTAGAGCCTGTGGTCTGCAACAAGAGAAGCCACTGCAGTAAGAAGCCCTGGCACCACAACGAAGAGTAGACCCCGCTCGCCGCATCTAGAGAAAGCCCGCACGCAGCAACAAAGACCCAACACAGCCAAAAATAAAATTAAAAATTAAAAAAAAAAATCTAAAAAGAGCTTACGTAAAAATTAAGTCTGAACGGTCCTTTCACCAGCCAGAGAGAATAGGAAGTGACAGAAAGAAAATGGCAATTTTCTAAAGAAAGTTATCTCTGCTCAATTCCAATCTCATATCTTGAGATGGGGACTGGACGGGGGTTTCTGATGTTGGTTATCTGGTATTTACAAGTTTACAATACATTGGAAGAAAACTTATTTCTGTAAACAGTCAAACCCACTCTTTCAGATGAGCATTAATAGGAAAAGAGAAACTCTTCAGCACATACAGATGGAAAATGTCCAACCTTCTATCTGAATGATATCCTTGACCAAATGTACCCCTTTCATCAAATTTTCCACCCCTGACTGCAAATGTGGATGCCAAGACAGTGATGAACTTTATCTTATCTACCCTGGTAACCAAGTTTCAATAATGGTCCCTCCCTCACTGCCTTGCCCACTCTAACAGCTCATTGTAATGGCAACAGAAATTTTGAAAATAATCCTGTACAGAGCTCACTGGTGAGATAATGGAAAGCTACACTGCCCCTTCTCAAGCCTCAGATTAGTAATTTCTTGTGACACAGAACTGCCTCTCCACCGAAACTGCAAAACAGCTATAACAAAGCAATAGAGGTGGAAGCAATTTTCAAGCAAAATGTTACATGCTATACTTTAAAAGGTATGGGAATAGGTACCGGGAGAGCTGATCTAACAGGAGGAATTATGGCAACTGTCCAATATCACCCTTATCAAGGCAATGTTCTGTTGCTTGGCTGAATATGTTGGAAGAACAATTTCGGAACTTCTTTTATCCTTTTTCCTCCAGCCCTTTGCCTCCTCCACAGCAAAGTTTAATGCATTAATATAAATTGACCTTGAGCTAAACTCTGGTATGTGATAGAGAGATACTCCCTTTAAAGAAGAAAAAAAATCTACCATATGGCTCTTAACCATTGGATCTCTGTGTTCTTTTAAAACTTCTACTGAGTTTTTGTCACTAAGGGAATATTGTGGATCTGTCTAAATTAAAATAACCAGCTATATATGTGACCTCTAAGAGCAGAAGCAGAAGCCTGTTAACCAAATATATTTATATTTGTTTAACATCAATTTTTTTTGCCTATAAAAACTTCTGCCACTTTAAATAAACTTGCAGCCCTTTTCCCCTTATGCATTGACTATGAATAGCTTACACTGTGACAATTACATTGATCTAGGATACTTTTTTCCTTTAAAAAAATCCATAATGCTTCCCTATTGTCTTTCAGCTTTATGAATTAGTTTTACTGTTTCAGTGAATGCTTTTTTGTCTTCTGACTGCACATTATCAAAGAGACACTTTGTGCCTCTCATTTGCATTACAAAAGCAGTGTACCGTGCAGTGGAAGAGCATAGCCTGAATGCATAGCAGTTGAGTCTTGCATCCTCACACAGGCTGGAATCAAAAGAAGAACGGTGGTGTCTGTATGGCTAAGAAGCCAAAAATGTTTGGAGTATCATCAGTGAAGTCACAGGATTTCAACCTCTTTTCTTAATTCTCCACCAACGCTCCTAGATTACCCAGTTGCTCAAACTAAATGTGCTCCGTTGATTGTTCAGCACTGGCTTTTTCTGAAGCCTAGTCAAGCCATTTTCCAGACAAGCCCTCCGATTTGACTGCTTGTCTATCCAGCAGCAGTTATAAGAAGTTGCTAGTAGAGGTGTGCAAGCAGGAAGGTCAGGTGGGAATCTCTAAACTTGATCTTAGCACATGAAAATGACATAAGTGTGGAAGGAAAAATTGAACACTGGCTAGTATTTCGTAACAGTCCTCGCTTTTGCACTAATGAGACTATACAATACACAGCACTGAAAACATTGTTTTATAGTTAATTATAAGAGGCTAATAAATACTACAATGCCTCGCCTGTCTTTCCTATCTGATCTTTTAATTTCTTGTAAATATTAATTAAATATAAAATAAAAGCACTAAATAGAAAAAAACATATACTACATTAAGGGATTTCATAGTCCTTTGTATTGGGGAATTTTTTTTAAGTTGCTTGCAATTCCATTATAATAACTATGTTTAGATGTATTCTTCAGTAGCTATAGATATGTTCCAGGCGTATGTTTAAATATATGCATTAAAGACATAAAATTTAGACTCTAAATTAGCAATTACTTATATCCTCCTCCTAAAAGTATTAAAATTCATGAAGAGTGCTAAAATTATTTTGAACAGTTATGATGATTAATGAACTCCCTGAATATTGATTCTCTTAGTAGGAAACCATGGCTATAAAAGGAAACACAAAAAGGCCAATAAGAAAAACAGGGTAAGAGGAGTAGGGGGATGAGAGTGGGGGTGGGAAGAGGGGCCATGCTTCACTTTTGTGTCCTTTTCAAATCATTTTAAATAATAGCTCATTTGAACTCTTACCGTTTGTCAGTAGGACATATGCATTACATGCATTATCGCATGTACTCTTGGTGACCCCCATGAGTAGGGGCTATGCTTAGCTCCATTTTACAGATGAGGAAGCTGAGGCTTGGCTAGGTCCCAAAACATGAACAAAGGCTCACAGCTACTTAGTTCTGGAGCCAGGTCTGCCCTCCCCTGAGTTTCTCTACTTGGCTACCCTTCCACTGATGTTTCTTTCCCATTTCTCCATTCCCTTTTTTAAGGTAAACATGAACAAAGTTATCCATTGTGGTGAGAGGTGACTGAATGTTTCTCTGCAGTTTCAATAGCCTTGATCCAGGAAGAGTTGCTGCTTTCCTCTCCTCCACCACATCCCCACAGCTTCTGCCCTGCAGACAAATATCAAGGGGCAGGGATGGAGCTGTGAGGTGAAAGTTAGTTCACCAGGACCTTTCCCCACATTCTCCCTCCAGCATCTATCCAAAGGGACTTTATTAATAGCAGCTTTCTAGTATTAGTAAGAGTGATAGAGGTAGTAATGGTAACACGTATTAAGAAGTGAGGATGTACCAGGCATTGTTCCAAATCCTTCACATGCATTAACTCATTGAATCCTCACAAAAACTTTATGAGGGAGGCTCATCTACTATACCCCTTTGATAGATGAAGAAACTTGAGCGTAGACAGGACAAATTACTTTCTCACGTTCACACAAGCTTGTAAGTAATAGAGCTGGGATTTGAAACTTGGTGATAACATACAAGTTGAGAAAATTCACTTCCAAATTATTTTGTTTTCTAAATGATGGGTGGCGCAATCCCACTCATTCCTGATGAGTTAATCATGAATATATAGATGATGATTACTACTCGTTTTATGAAGCAGCTATATATATCTTAATGTGTATGTGTCTACAACTCAGTTCTGTTAATGGAAGCAATAGGAAATTTTGCTACAAGATACTCAATGGAAACTAATACATCCATCACTTTACTCGTTCTTCTAGTGTTGCGTATAGACACAAGAATGATGGTAGGTTATATATGAGAACACGCTTTACGGTTCATAGAAACAAATGCCTGCTCTTCCATCCACCTGCATTACAATATGCCTTAAACTGTCTGCTTTGAAATTAATTGTTGTGTGTTTTTCTACCAATTGCTTTCATTTTGTTTGTGATTCTTAATCAAATATGAGTTAAATTACATTTGGAACCATTTCATTTTAGTAGGATACTAATAAAAACACAGGAATGCTATTGCCATTTACAAGGCAACTAGCCCAGTTCTGTGCCCAATAAATATTTGTTGTATGAATGAATGAGTGCTATTGAAGTTAGAGACACCCAAAACGTCTCAACTGGCATTTATAAGTCAATGACTTCAGATAAACATCAGAAAACTAGCAGCCCCATTTTAACAATTGTTCATCCTTCTCACTCAGTTCTACAAATCCCAAAAGCAGTACAGATTTTATTTACTTTATTTAACTGACATTTTTAGAATGTTTACTCTGCATCAGGCAATGTTCTCAGTGCTTTACCAGTATTCACTTGTTTAATACTTATAACAAGTCTATGAGATCAGTGTTTCTACCCTGATGTTACAGATGGGGAAACTGAGGCACAGAGTCTAAGTTACTCACAAATAGGATGAAGCTGGGATTTGACTGTAAGAAACCTAGTTCTGCAGCCCATGTTCTTCATTCCTGTGTTATTCTGTTTATCTTTTTTAGCACGTGTAATTTCCCACAAAGTTTCTCCAAAATCCGCTCTACGTTGTTGTTGGGTTTATATTTGTTGCAAAAGTTCCCTTCCCACTCTCCAACGGCAATGTAATAAAATTCAAGTTCTCCATCTTACAGGACTGAAGAAAGAATAGAGGAGACTACTGTCTCGACACACAGGCTCTCCCCCAAGAATTTCACTGCAGCAAATAAAACAGAACAATAGCACACCATCCTGGACCACTTTTCTGAAAAGAAAGTTCATGACCAGTTTATACAATAAACTCCAATAAAGTAAAGGATCTTTTCCAAACTACATGCAGCTCATCTCCGCTACTGCTGACAGCGTGCCAGCTAAAAGGAGACCTATCCCCAACCTGTAGAACACTTTTCCACTTTAAAAATCAAAGTGAAAGGGTTTTGAAGCCATGAAGAGAAAAGACAAGGAAGATGAAATACAGTGGTACCATTTGGAATGAGATTGTTGACAGTCATCGTTACTGCCTTTACAGACACCCTGTCCAGCCTTAAATTTTGAGGAAAAACCCTGGTGGAAAGAATAAAGTATCCATAAATGAGAAGCAAAAGCAGTACACTTGGTGAGAAGTTGTTTTGAGAGAGAGAAAGCGAGAGCTAGGGAGAGACAGAGGGAGAATTCATGCTGCTCCCAATATGACTAAAGACCCCTGGAACTGGTACTCTTTCTCTAGTGCTAATTTTCCCACTTAAATTACAGTGCTGGTGTAGCCTCATCTCATTAGAGATCATTGTCCCCAGTAGACAGTTGTGTTTATGGGGGACTCTGGCTGTTCCACACCTGCTGATCAGGTTGTTATGTGATCAAGGCTGCATACAAACAGCAGACTCGAGCTTGCCGGACTGCGACTGATGAGCCCAGGCTAATTCAGGGGTGATTATGTAGTTTACTGGACCACTAAACCTCTTTAAGCTTGTAATTACTGCCTATTTGAGTAAAGAACATTCAAAAGCAATTCACTGCATCGTGCCTGCCACAGCTGGAAGCAGGCTGCCAGCAGTCTGTGGGGACGTTAAAATCTACAGGGACATGGATTGAAGCCCAGCTAGCAGACGTTGTCAGCAGCACCCGCAGCCAAGTCTATGCACATTCCTGCTCACCTCTCCTGACCAAGCTTACCATTAAAGGTGCCGTGAAAACTACAGAACAGCCATAAAGATGACAAATAACGGAATGAAGTGATGCAAACTACATTTTAATGATTTCCCCCTTTTGTAAAGCTAAACTTGAAAACGTCTTTTCACAACGCCAAAGAGAGAGAAAGTATATGCTTTAAAGAATATACACCGCTGAGATTTACTGTGTACTTGCTGGAAGTTCCATCCAAAAAAAATACCAATTTGAAAACAAAATGCCCACCTTTTAGGCTTTCTAAAAGAACTGGGATGTACAGTCCTTTGAGATCTCTTCCACCCACTTAGCTGTCGTGTTTATAACCTTAGCTGGGAAAATATTGTTTAGCTACTTGATTGACATTTTCTAAGATCACGCGTAGATTTCTGCTGTTAATGAATTAAAATGCTGCTCAGGCACCTGAGTGAAATTTACTTTCAAGAGTCAGAGAAGATTTCAGGAAACAAAATGTATCAGTATTTATCAGTGTTCCTGTTTTCTTTTGCTGTCACCTTAACAACTGCAGTTCTTTTGTATAACAAAAGTGTAAAACATGCTTTGCATTGCTGTGGATATAATTATTACTTGTCTCTAAGTAACAAAAAAAAAAAAGACTGGAACTTAATGAAGGGGGATTAAGTTAATTTCTTTTTTAGCTAACGGTTTCCTGTCTCTTAAAATGCAGACCTTGGTGAATATAATGTTCAGGGAAGGAAAATTAAGCTTTTTATTTCACTAAAATCTCCACTTTGGAATACTGATATTAAAATATTAAGATGATGTTTATTCTTTAAAAGTATGTAAATTTGGTATTAAATAAAGCCACAGAAAGCCTTTCTGACTACTCCATCCAAAGTCCACAGATCCGGGGGGGTTTATGTGTTATCTACACATCATTCCTATTAATATTCATTAGGTGGGTCTGCTTGCATTTTTATAAGCTGTGAGAGAGGCAGAGAAACAACCAGAATTCTTTAACACATGAGCATTATCAACCCAACGTATGCCAAACAGCAGAGCACCTAGATCTGAAGTTAAAATTCAAACACAGTTTACCTTTACTTAGCTAATTTTCATGAAAATTCTCTTCCCTTTACCCATTGTAGTCTAAGCTCTTTAATTATCTCTATTCTCTGTAACATACACTTCAATTTTTAATTTAAGAGATTATTCAGCACTATATTTTATCTTGGTTAACAACAAAACCCTTATCTTGCAATCAAACTAAAGAGAATTTCCCTTTAAGAAAAAAAAAAAAAAAAACCTAAAAACTTTAAATTGTCTTAGTAATAAGATTACCTTTATCTTTATGAACCTTCTTAAGCAAACCCTTTTTAACTCCCCAAAGCATTTATTGATGTGAATTCACTGTCTGTCTCCAGAGTGGATTATAGAAGAAGGAAGAGTCTTAGTCAAAATTTGGGCAGATCCCCAGTATTTGTTTCCCAAATTATGCTTTCTCAGTCGTCCAGTCTAACTGGACAGGGAAATGCTCACAGGGCTGTGGACGTTTTTCTGTGGCATTCCCACAGAGCTCACAGATGTTCCTGGAACATCTTAGATGAGTAGGAAAAAGAGTGGGACCTGTCATCAACAAGATGACAAGATAAAGGTGGCAGAAATAAAGGTATTCAAAGTTAACTTGGAATGTAAATTGGGGCAGCCACTGTGGAAAACAGTATGGAGGTTCATTAAAAAACTAAAAATTGAACGACCATACAATCCAGCAATTCCACTCCAGGGACTATATCCAGAAAAAATGAAAACTCTAATTCAAAAAGATACATGCACCCCAATGTTCACAGCAGCACTATTTACAACAGCCAAGACATGGAAGCAACCCAACTGCACATCAACAGACAGTCTTAAGAAGATGTGGAATATATACACAACGGAATATTACTCAGCCAGAAAAAAGAATGAAATATGCCATTTGCAGCAACATGGGTGGAACTAGAGAGTAGTATACTTAGTGAAATAAGTCAGACAGAGAAAGACAAATATACTATACGATATCACTTATGTGTGGAATCTAAAAAATAATACAAATAAATCTATATACAAAACAGAAACATACAGACATAGAAAACAAACTGACAGTTACCGAAAAGGAGGGGGGGAGGGACAAATTAGGAGTATGGAATTAACAGATACAAACTTCTATACATAAAATAGATAAGAAACAAGGATTTACTGTATACCATAAGAAATTATACCCCATATCCTGTAATAACCTATAATGGAACATAATCTGCAAAAGAATAAAAAGAAAGTTAACTTGGCTAGTTTGAGGCTTTTTTTTAAAGACTTTGAGTTGGGTGATCTTTTATATCCTTTATATTTGTATAACACTTTACATTTTCAAAGAGCTTTTGTTATATTTTATGAAATTTAAGCCTTACAACTACTTGGCCAGGTTGGAAGGACAGGTAATGTTGCCTCCATTCTACAGGAGAAAAACAAAACTCAAAGTGGACACATGGCAGGTTATGAGGTTAGGAAGTTGTGGCGCACAGGCCTGGAGCCCAGGCCTCCTACTTTTACACTCTTCTGAAGCTCAAAGTTTATCTTTTGATGATAAAATAAAGAGCTGTAGCCACGTCCTTCAGAAAGCTACCGTGAGTTGGTGAGCCCAGCCTCTGTTTTACTGTGTAAATGTGCATTGCTCTATACACAAAGGGTGAAACAAAAAGCTCAGACTAAAACCAGATAAAAAAGAACATCTTTCAAACTGGCTGTCATCATTTCTAACAAAACTTACGTAAGTAACCTAAGTAGTAATGCTAGAAGGTCTTAAATAATGGCATTTGCCCCTTCTACAACAGGCTTTGGGAAAGAACTATCGTTACCCAATGACCGGGTAGTTTGTTTCTCTTTGACACAACTAGACTTAGTTTTGTTTTATTTAATGTGTCTTTCTTTGCCATTTCACGTGTGACATGAGTTTGCTAATAACATATACAAGAGGCCTCATTTTCCCCCCTCCTAAGTCACTTCCTAGGAGAACCTGGGCATGTTTCATCAACCTGTGTAGGTCAGGAGAGTGGGTCATTAAGTCCATTTCTGCTCCAGTGATGTGGTTACACATTGACAAATAGCAGATCTAAAGGAAAACATTTTAAGAGTTATTGGTTTCAAGAGGTGCCGTTAGGTGTACCAATTGAGCTAGATAACTGAAGCTCAAGTCCCAGAACCCACATTAACTGTGTGACCTTGATCAAGGCATTTCAGTCTTCTGAGCGTCACTCAGCCTCCTCATCAGTGAAAATGAGGATGACAGAACCGGCGGGGGTCAAATGAGACAACACACATTAAATTGCTCGGCATAGTGGCTGGCCTGGATGGAGGGCTTAGTAAACAGTAACTGAATCTGAGATGACTCACAAGGATGGGATGATCTAACTAAACATATTATATACATATTTTTTTTTCACAGTTTGTAGGGAAGAGGGTTTGACTAGGTAATACTTGTCATTTATTTTTCTAGTGTTTAAATTAGGTTTTAATGTTTTCTTACCATTCTCTTTATTTAGACAATCGCTTCCAGGATATCTAAAGATGGGGCAGCTACAAAGGCAGTCACACAGGGCCCCCCCCCCACACACAGAAGAGCCCCATGCCTGGTTTCATTTGCTGATGTCGCCATCTTGAAATTCTTCAAAAAAATTTTTTAGAAGCCCTGCATTTTCGGTTTGCACAGTTTATAAGGAGGATGTATGCATTCTCCACAAATCATACAGCTGGTCCTGCTAAAAGAAAGGGAGGGAGGTTATGTTTTCCCTATCAGATGTTTTATATCCAGCTACAACCCCTCTTGAATTTACCTGAGCTTCACAGAAGTAGATAAATAATTACTACGTTTGTACTACAAGAGTGTAAAAAAGAAAACATTAAAAAAGCAAGATGTAGGAGGCGAGACGGTGTGGATGTGCTCAGGCCTCAGACAGATGAGTAAGGACACTTGAACGACCCTCCAGTGGCCTGCAAGGATTCACACGCTCCTGTAAGTGCCTAAATCACCCTCGGGGACAGACCGAGGCACCGAGAAAATATTCCATATTATAAAGTCTATAGGGGAAAAAAAAAATCAATAATCCGAAACCTTCAAGGTGTGAGGCCCATTCTGGCTCACTGGACTTCGGGACGTTGAGAGCCTTTGTCTTTTGGTGGCCGGGAGTCAGAAGTGGCAATTCGCCCACCTTCCTTGGCAGGGGATGAGTGCCACATTTGGCAGAAAAGTGTGCTCTCGAGAAAAGGGAGCAGAGAATCTTTTGGCCTGGGCTCCAGCTAGGATAGATCAAGAGCGAGAACTCACCCTTGCGTGCCAACCAAATGCCACTGTAATTAAAAACAAACCTTTGGAAATAAAGTATCTGGAAATTATTTCGATTCCAACACATTCACAATAGGAGCTCATCAATAGATACAATTAATTCACTTGGTCACAGGGTTCTGGCGGGGGAGTGCTGTCATTTTTTTCTAAGCCTTCTTAAACAGAATTCTACTTTTTGTTGGTTCAGATAAATATATAAATAAGCAAACTGAAGAGAAAGATGTATGTAATAAGGCATAAAGTTTCAGAAGCCTCTAGCATATTTGGATCTGCACCTTACATCAAACCTTCTAAGATGGCAGCCCTGATTTTTTAAAAATGCAAACTTCCGTCATATTGATGAGGCCAAATGATGAACTCCACTATTATATGCATATATTTTGCTTAATGGCTTCATTTATTTTAATAACAAAGGGAAACAAGATTTTACAGATGAAAGCTTTTTTTGTTCATGGCTCCAATGCAACTGGGATTTTAAAAATCTGTGATGTTACCCAATATGTGATAATGGCTGCTCTCAGGAGGCCTATTTCATCCCATTTTATGCAGGGAAACCTGCACAGAGTAACCACCACCAGAGTACCCCGATTTTAAGAAGGGATGAGTGTCAGAGGTCTTGTGATTGTTCCTTTTCTTTCCTCTGAATGGCTACATGTTCAGTAAAGCGTCAGCTATGGAATTACTGGAGCAATGGGATTAACTCACTAAAGATTTATTATAAATGAGGCAGGAAAGTGCTGTTCATATGATTTCGGGGATAAGAAAATAATTGCATAACACCTCTTTTCCCTCTGTTCAGAAATCTGCCTACAGGGTTTAATATTTTGTGGAGAATCAAAAAAATAAATCACAGCAAGTAACTTCAGTTTAATTCTTGTTTGATTTCTTCATTATACTGAATATCTATGGTGAATCAGGAAGCCAGGAACTCATCAAAATCAGTTCCCATGGGAACAAAAGACATGTCATCTCAGAACCTCCCTGTTAGCCCCTAAAACTTGCCCATTTATTCAGAATGTCTAGCTAGTTTCAGAAAAGAAAGAAAGAAAGAGAGAGAGAGGGAAAGGGAGAAAGAAAAAAGAAAGAAAGAAAGAAAGAAAGAAAGAAAAGAAAGAAAGAAAGAAAAGAAAGAAAGAAAGAAAGAAAGAAAGAAAGAAAGAAAGAAAGAAAGAAAGAAAGAAAGAAAGAAAGAAAGAGAGAAAGAAAAAAAGAAAGAAAGAAAAAGAAAGGGAAAAAGAAAGACGAAGGGAGGGAGGGAGGGAAAGGGAAGGGAAAGGGAAAGCGAAGGGAGAGAGGGAGGAAGGCATTTGGCTCACTAAAAATTCAGGTGAGATGACACAAACCAAAAGTCTGAAGTGGTGTTTTTTTTACTGAGAGCCATACCTTCAAACTCTAGAATACAACAGATGCAACTTGCGAGCCACACAAAGGATGTGGAGTGATTTTACAGACACTCTCTTGGCCCAAGATGGCAGCTCATGATTAATGGCTCCGTCATCCTTGGCCCTGCTGCAGTCAGGCCTGGGGTCTGATCCTGACACAGAGCCTTCGTCTGCAGCCAATCAGCAGATGTAAGCACATAGGCCCTGTCAGGTTGACATATCATTCCTTCGACAATGTCAGTGAGTATTAATGTTCAATTATCTGTCCTAGAAATGACCCACGCTTTTATGCATTGTGTAACTGCACACGTGGCGCTCCGGTAATCCCAAAGACAAGGGCAGAGATGCCCGCAGTAAACCAGCTACTGGGAGTTGGCTTTCCAACATTGTCATGACATTGCCTTGCAGTACTGAATAGGAGATTAAATTTTAGTTCTTTTCCTAAAACATATTTGAAAAACCAATGAGCCATCTATCTATCTATCTATCCATCTATCTATCCATCTATCCATCTATCTATCCATCTATCTATCTATCTATCATCTATCTTCCTTTTAGTATGTCTGCATGCCAGTAGTCCTTTCTATTTAAACAGCAACACTTCACATGAGTCATCTGTGACTAACCGATCACACTCAGCCAACTGTTCTTCATATATGACAACGAGCTGCTCATTATGTGTGGGGTGACTTTTTATTTCATGAAACCAGGTGTATATCATTTACCATCAAACCAAAATGACAATAGTAGACTCTTCTGGAGCAATGTCAAGATCAATTCAACTTCCACACGTGAATCTAAAGGAGTCTTTGCAAGCCAGCCACCCCTCCTGCCCACTATTAAAAATCAGGACTCTGGCAGAGGAATGATTTAAAAAGCATACCTGAGATCATTTTACTTGTTAACCTTTACAGTTGCTCAAGTTTTTTAAAATATTGTCTTAAATTGTTGTAGTTAAATTTAAAATCCCCCTTTTCTCCTATATCATGGTAAGAAAAAAAATTATTTATCTTAGCAGACAGCTGCATTTGCATGGTTTTTGTTGAACTCACGTTCAAAGGTTATCAATAACAAGTTTGCAAACTTCTCATACAACCAGCACTGAAAGATAATGTACAGTAATTGCATGATAACGTCCTCCAAAGCTGAGATAAAACTTTTCATGCAAATTCAGGTTCACCAACCTATACATGATAGTAGGAACTTAAGTAGTTCAGATTGCAGCTCAATGAATTTGCCCAATGATACGAATTTTTAAGGAATAGAAAATGCAATTATTTTTTCCTGTGGAAAGCCACTAAAACTTCATTATTTTGCCTTAATTTTAACATGTGAAAAGCAGGTTGATTATGAAACGTACCTATTAAAAGTCTAGCCAGCCCTTGGTCACAGTGTGGTGTCTTCTGCTATTTCTACATGTACTCTCAACTGAACTGTGAAAGTCCTTTTATCTTTTTTAATCTTTTTTTTTTTTCTTCCTTTTCTTGGTCTGCCTACTGTGTTCCCAACAGCATTTTTTTCCAAATGACTTCCATTCTCCTCCAGCTCCCAATCCTACTTCTTGGACACTTAGCAGTTGACTTTGCCTCCTGGTATCCTAACAGATCCTGGTATGCTAACAGATCCAGGAGAAGAACACCCAAGACTCCCTTCTTGTCTATTTCTAAATCTCCCTGCTTTCATCTTCCCCTCCTGGTTCACATGTATTGCTAAGCCCCTGCTCTGAGATGCCATCCCATCACTCTCCCCACTCAGCCCCTCCACTGCCCACTTGTTCTTGATCTTTGCTCCATTCATCAGTCCTTTTCTATATTTATCTTCAAAGGTTCCTTCTCTATTGCCTAAGTAAATAATTAGGCTGTGCTTTAACAAACTGCATGGAACATAGTAGCAATCCCATGAAAGACAGCTGCATGATTCTATGTGTAAGCATTCAAATCTCCCTTCTCCTAAATATTAAAAAAAGAAAAGAGAAAACTTCCCCTCTTGTTACCACCTCCTCATGCTACTGCCCAAATTGCAGCCCTTAGTCTATTTCCTCAAGAAATTGCGGAAGGGTCTACCTTTGTTGCCTCTGTCGTAGTATCGCCCATATGCCTCAGAATACAGCTTCTTTCTCTTCCAAAGTCCTGAAACAGGTCTTTCAAAGGTCACTGATGATATCCTAATCCCTATACCAGAACCTTTCCCAGTCTTTCTACAGCAAAAAACTTTTCAGGGTTTGGTCACCTCTATTTTGAAACTTTGCTCAAGTGTTTGGTCAATAAATATCATCAAGCATCTCTATTATGGCTGAAGATATAGCGGTGAAAGATTCAATCATCTTATTTACGAGGGAGGCAGCTCGTAAATAAGCAGTCACCATGACAAGTGCTCTCTATCAGATGACCATCAAGGCGCTATGGGTCTGGAGGCAGGGGCCATTTCCTCTTTCCTGGGGAGGACCAAGAATGGCTTCCCCAAGCTGTGACAGCTGAGATCAGATGTGAAGGATGCAGGAAAAAGTATGAAGTGGAGAAGGGATCATGGAGTTTCCAGATGAGGGAACAGCACGTGCCGGTGCACAGAGTACAGGACCATTCAGCACCTGTGGGGAAGGTAAGCGTGTATGGAAAGGGCGAATGAGGAGCCTGGGTGCTCAGTGGGCCAGTGTCAGACCTCAAGGGTCCTTGAATGGCATGCTGAGGATGTTGTATCCTAAGGGCAATAAGGAGATATTACAGGTTTTCAAGTAGGGGTGAGATTTGGCCAATTTTGCTTTGGAATAATCACTCTGGTGGCAAAATGAGGGATTCTTTGTAAGGGATCAATTACAAACAAGTGTAATTGATTAGAGGCAACTGATTAGAGGCAGGGAGGCTGATTAGGGCAAGGGGAGAGCAAGAGACAAGGAGGCTATGGCAGCGGGACTAGATAGGGATAAGAGAATGAAGAAGTATTTAGGAGGGAGTGTTGATGAGACTCAGGGAGTAATCTGCGAAGCAGGGAGGAGAGGGAACCTTCCAGGATGAATCTGAGGGTCCTGGTTGGAACTTCCGGGTCCATGGTGATGTTGTTAAACTGAGATGAGGATGAGAGAAAGGAGAGCCAGTTTGGGGACTTTGATGGATTCTGTTTGGGAATGGACTCTTTCTTATCATTGGACCTTCCTTCCTTTTCTTAGAATATTAAAGTGTGGGA
Source organism: Balaenoptera physalus (assembly GCF_965194825.1). NCBI lineage: Eukaryota > Metazoa > Chordata > Mammalia > Artiodactyla > Balaenopteridae > Balaenoptera > Balaenoptera physalus. Next base: position 41,497,850 of record NC_138894.1, read on the forward strand.
GCTAGAAGGGACCGGAGAGATGAGTTCAGCCCATCTCCGCATTGGACAGACCTCCTGCCTGCTCCTCTGTCTCTTTCTCTAGGTTTTTTTTCCTCCAGACAGCCTTTAAAAGGAGGCGTTGCCTGAATTCTGTGCTTGCCCTCCTCCTTTTCTCTCTCAGCTCTCTCTGGGTCCATGACTCCATATCCATCTCCAGCCTCGATGGAGGTAACACCGAGCCTTGTACTCTCACCAAAGCCCCAGCCAACCCATTTCCAACTACTGACCATACAACTCACACGGACATCCCACCAGCACCGGAACCACACGTATCCCACACGGAATGCCTCACCTTCCCCTAGACCCAGTTCCTCCTTCTAACTTCCCTTCTTCCCTGAAAGAGACTCCAGCTCCCTAACTGCCAACGTGAAACCGGGAAGTCACCTTTGATGCTCTTCTGTGCCAAATGTCCACTCGTGAGTGGTTATGAAAACGGGCCTCAGAGCCAGAGGGGCTTGAGTTCAAATCCAGTCCCTGCTTCTCACTGCGCTACTTCAGGCAAGTTGTTTAATCTCTCAGAATCTTGGTTTTCTCAACAGTGAAATAGGGAGACTAGCAGTACCTCCCCTAGAGGGTCATAGTGGGAATTCCATGAGATAAAACATGAAAGTGCTTAGCGAGACCTACCAGGGTGGGGGCAGCCTGTACCAGCCAGGAGGAGCTTTTTATTCACTGACATTATTTAGAATTGCCAGTGCATGGTGATAATAATAAACAGACTGACTTTTAGTCATTTTATTATTATTTGTAAATTCTCTACACACATGGCACTGAGAACCCACCCCGGCATATCACTGGCACTCAGCACAGTGTATGATACACATGTGCCAGCTATGAATGCTTCTATTTATGAGGTGCCGGGTTTACCTCCAAGATATCGTCCACCATCCATCCATCCATTTCTTTACACTCTCACAACCACAACCTTCTCACCAGAACTGTTGTCATTGTCTCTGAACTGTCCTCCTCGCTCCAGTTCTTCTTGCAAACTGCACCACCAACTAGATCTACGTGCTTTTCATAGAGCTCCGAGATGTACACGGTTCCTTGCACGCAGTAGGCACTCAAAACGCATTTGAACTCACTTGGAAAAAATGTGAATGGCCCAATTCATATTGTTATTCAAAGAGAAGGGTAGATGCGGCCTAAAGTTTAGCCGTCATTTATGGTGGGGAGAAATAACAACAAGCACGTTTAAAAGTTGCTTTTTCCTGCTGTGCAGTGGGATTAGGTCACCCCATCGTGGAAAACATCCCAGCCATCTCTCCGCACAAACCAGACAATTTTAGGTATTTCCAGGTAAGAGCCCTGTCTTCATCCTGCTGTTGCATAACCCCCTTCCCCGACCCCCTACCACACACACACTTGTGCAGTGCAGGTGTCACAGCCACGGAGAACCCCAGGGACAGCATGGCACCCATGCAGGGAACCCACAGCTCTCTGGTGGTGCCATAAAGCCGCTGTGATCAAGTAAGTGGGGCAAACACACGGCTCTGATGACGTCACACGGACTTCTGCCTCAACTCTCACCAGATCTAGTCAATGTGTATGCACGCCAGTTTCAAGAGCGATAACAGACCATGAATTTAAGTCTCAAGGTCTGGAAGTAGTGACACCCAGCAGGTTGAAAATTAGGGCTCTGAATTTTTTTCCAGTTTCTACTTTATTGTACACTAAGATCTCTGGTAGATCGTCGGGCTTTTCTAGCCCGCTTCCTCCTGTAAAATGTTCCATCCGTAAAATGGGGGTACGATGATTAACTGTTGAATCACATGCAAACGAAGTACTTAATAATCTTTTCAAATCAAATAGGATACTTGCTTATAGCTGGATTTTTCAAAATTCAGATACACGCTGTTTCATGCAGGTCCATTTGGCCTTTTTTCCTTGGAAATTCACCCCACCATTTACTCAATCACTCTCTTGAATACTGAAGTGATGAATGTTGCTGAGTGCTCACGGTTTCTGGTCCAATACGAACACTTTCAAGGAGTAAGTCAGTCCAGGGCGCCTGTCGTCTTGGTAATTGATAATGTTTTCACTTCAAGGTGTGGGCCTGAGACCCACAGGGCTCAACGGGAGAAGTAAATGAATTGACTTGACTACATCTCTTGCCCACCTGATAACGCATAAACTCATTACTGCCAAATGTACTTCAATATTATCAAGAGGGGATGGCAACATATATATTTGACAATGGTTAAAGCGATGCCTTTATTGTATTTTACATTGGCAAATTAAAACACTTGGTTTGTCGTTACAATTCTTTGTGAAAATCTGGTCTTCACTATAGTCACAATGAATTATAAATGCCTGCACCAAAACAAAGGATAATCCACGATGCCATCAAATGTATGCCTCTCTTTCTAATTTTGATTTCTAGGGCCCCTGGCCTCCGTAAGAAAACACATGCAGGGGCACACACATACTGTATTTCAAATGGAGATTTTATGTAAGCTTATTTTTATAGTGATTCCAAGAGTAGCTGCTCTGCTTTTTATCTATGCAAACTGGAAATAAAGTAGGCACCCTGCCAGCTCCCTGACAGCAGGCCAGGCCCGGGCTGCCATGGGTAACTCGCACAATGACATCTAAGGGGTCCAGAAAAGAACCCTGACTAATGGCTTTTGGATTCCTTGTGACCTTTGATCCTCAGTGACTTAGACCAAAATAAATGACCTAATTTCAAGAAACTACATCCAGCCTGTGAACTCTAATGAGTGAGAGAATTTACCCACTAAGCAATGATTCATAGGTATGTGCTATTCATAATAATTCATAATAAGTCTCTTAGCCCAACTAGAGAGAATATACTTTTCGGATGCTCACTTTTTCCTTGTATGTTATTTGTTGCTTTTCCCTTGTTGCTTTTAATATTTTTTCTTTGTATTTAATTTTTGTCAGTGTGATTAATATGTAACTGGGTGTGTTCCTCCTTGCGTTTATCCTATATGGGACTCTGCGCTTCCTGGATTTGGGTGACTGTTTCCTTGGATGCTCACTTTGTAAAACAAATTCATCTTCCAGGATGCTGTGAAATTTGAGAGTGCCCATGGCAGATAAAGTACACAAGGCAGCGGAAATGCGAAAGGATTTCCTGGAGCAGACTGAAGCTGGCAAATAGGACTAGGAACAAAAGCATTTCTCCCTCAAATGTATGTATTGTTTCTGTAGTTGGTGGTTCTGTTGCTTCCTTACTGACAAAGGCTACCAGATCTGGAGGTCCAGAGTAGGAATTCGGGAGCCAGTACAAGCACTGAACACAGCTGCCCTCTCCCCATGATAACTTCCATGACTGACTATTATCGCCAGAGCCCTGAAGCCACATGGGGGTGAAGGGTAAGATTCTGTAACATTCAACCTTCACCCATCCTATCACACAAGTGTACTGTCAACAAGCCCCAAAGAAAAAGTCAGTATATCTGCAGAGTCCTTGATCTATCAGAAGCTTTCTGGGTATTTGAGAGACCCAGTGAAAACTCTGTGATATTCATTTAGGGCAGTGAAACTACCCTGCATGATACTATAATGGTGGTTACATGTCATACATTTGTCCAAACCCCTAGAATGTACCACACCAAGAGTGAACCCTGATATAAACTGTGAACTTTGGGTGATGATGATGGGTCCGTGTAGGTTCATCAGTTGTAAGGAATGTGCCACTCTGGTGGGGACAGGGGTGTGCTGACAATTGGGGAGGCTCTGCAGGTGTGGGGCAGGAGGCCTATGGGAAATCTCTGTCCCTTCCCCTCAGTTTTGCCGTGAGCCTGAAGCTGCTCTAAAACATAAAGTCTAGCTTTTTAAAAACTCTTTGATATTTAAAAGAAAGTTCTTGTACACTGAAAAAGAACTGAAGTCGGCAGAGGAAAAACCAAACACTTTAGTCCAAGAGACGTTATAAAAATAATGCGTTAAGTTTCAACATCAGAGGAAAAAAAATCCAAGCATTAAAAATCAAAGATGAAGGGCTTCCCTGGTGGCGCAGTGGTTGAGAGTCTGCCTGCCGGTGCGGGGAACACGGGTTCGAGCCCTGGTCTGGGAGGATCCCACATGCCGCGGAGCAACTGGGCCCGTGAGCCACAATTACTGAGCCTGCGCGTCTGGAGCCTGTGCTCCGCAACAAGAGAGGCCGCGATAGTGAGAGGCCCGCGCACCGCGATGAAGAGTGGCCCCCGCTCGCCACAACTAGAGAAAGCCCTCGCACAGAAACGAAGACCCAACACATCCATAAATAAATAAATAAATAAATAAAGATATGTTTAAAAAAAAAAAATCAAAGATGAAGAAAAACAGTCATCTTTCCATTTAAAAGCTGTCACCTTGCTTGTGCTCCTCAGATCCTTGCTTTGCAAAGTCTGGTCTGTGGACAAGTAGCAGCGAGCTTGTTCAAAATGCAGAATCTCAGGCCTCAGCCCTCTGAGAATCTCCATGCAAAAAAACATTCCCAGATAATTGGAATGCACACTAAAGTTTAAGAAGCACTGCTCTGAAGAAGCAAAAAAACCTTCAGTTCTGTAGTAATTTCCATTTCCCAACTTTTTAGATGGTAGACTTTCATTTTTTTAAAGTTACTATTTACACCTCAGTTTAACCTCCACATGTGTACATTGTTAAATCTCCTGAGACAGCTTCCGAGGAATGTTGTAATTACTACTGCTATGTTGTACAAAGATTAAAATCAGGAAAATATCTTCCATTTAGAACCTACAGTCATTCTACCTGTCTCCATCATTCCAACCTAGCAATGTTTCCAAGGATTTGGTTCATCACAGTATCACCTTTACACACCGATTTTCAAAACCCAGAGGCAGGCTGGCCCCTGTCTGCTTTGTCACGGGCAAAGAAGGCAGGAATGATTGTCCAAGTTCACTCAGCATAAGAAGGTAAACAGGAGAATTCAAGCCAACCCAGCTCTCTTTTTCTGCCACAAAAGGCACCTTCTCCCCAGAGAACCAGCATAATGAGTTCAACCTTCCATTTTATTTTGCTCTGGAAGCCAGCTTTGGTCCCTGAAACCAGTACTTAAGTACATCTTGCCTTGCTTCTCTTCTCATCTTCCTGTCTCTAGTAATCAACAATCCAACACTGGGAGCATATTTCCACCATTTCTCTTGACATTGGTAATGGGAACAATGGATGGGAAAATGCACGCTCTGTGATGCTACCAGAAGGCTGGCCTTCTCTTCTCAGAGGATAATACCTACCATTTAGAACATTTCAACAGCCCGAAAATTCCCCATGTTGTGACAATCAACCTATGTGACACGTGACCATGTTGGTACAAATGTAAAATATAGCATCTAGAGCCCTGGAGAGTAACTGAATTCTAATGCCACATTTTAATGGTATTTTACAGATTTTTCCAAAGTCTCTCAGCATCTACCCCTTAATTAAATCTAATTTGGTTTCCACATAGAGTGTTACGGAGCATAGTCACTTCACGACACATGGAAGCTCGATATACATCATCTTTACCTTCCAACTACAGCCTTATGAAGATGTTTTCATGCAGGAACATTCAAAACTGATTTATGATGCTATTGCAACAACTAAGCAACTAATCTTCCAGTATAAATGTATCACCTAAGAACAACCTGACTGAAACATATAAATTCCATATATACTTAAAAATATTATTGTCTGTAATGTAATAGGGCAGAATGTTTCAAAGCCTATAACCTTGCATGCAGAAGCAGTTTTTCAGGCATTAATACTTAAATGGGTCATAGACACCACATCTGTCATTCTGTCCTGAAGTCTATGAGGCAAAACCAAGACTATGCTGGCCTATTGATTTTTCTAGCATTTGCTTTAATTTACTTAACCATTGAGAAATCCATCAGTACATAAAGGGCAACTGTCCATTACTGCCTCATTTGCAGACATTCCTTCCCCTCATTTTTGGTAAATATTTCCCTTACACTGCTATGTGTTTACAGTGTAAAAACGAATTAGGAAAGTGCTCACACCTGTTTCTGTTCAGTAACTGCTGCACTGAGGTATATGTAATGTGCTTAAAGATAGAATATCTAGACATTATTACATCTGTGTGCAAAGGGTGGTAAATTAGATCCTAATTACATTAACAGGGATTCTGCCTCCCAGCTTAAATTTTACATGAGTACTCTGCAAAAATCCAAAAGCTCTGCAGTGGTTTCTTTATGAGCTGGTGATTACAGCTACTTCCTATGCGGTCACTAAATATTCTGTTTACAAATAAATGAAGAAGCTTTGAGCCAACTTGCCAGGGTAATAATCTATTTTTTTTCCTTCCCCTCCCTCTTTGCAACAAACCCTCGCCCCATATGCATGGCAACAATCAGGAGCCCTGGCTTCATCTAATTACTCCATCACATAATTTCACAAATTGCTTTGTCACTGGGGAGCCAAGTGCAAAACACGCTCACAGTGGGATTTCAGGCAGCAGCTTTCATTTACTACTCATTCCTTGTTAAATTAAACACGAAAACACGAGTTGTGTGAAAGAAGTCAAAAAGAATGCCTGCAAACGAGCCAGACAAGTATCTCTCCTATTTACCATTTCTCCAAATACCTCGTTGGCAACAGGCATTGTGAACAGGAGTATCCCCTTGCTCGGCTGGCCCATTCCTAGTTCGATATAGCTGCTGCAATAGACCACAGCCGAAAGGTCAAGAGCAAACGGGCTTCTCCAGAAAGTAATTTCATCATATATCAACAGGAAGCTTGGGCATATGGTAAAAAAATTTGATAGACTCAAGCCCCTCTATTCTTTACCCTTTCTGCTTTCTGAAGTGCCTGGCCATCATCCTCATATGAGAACGTGTATCTGTATTAGGTGAATGATGTTAAGCCCTTTGAAGGTATAAACAGTATCCTATATTTCCATTCTGGCTAGAAAGAAGGAACCCGATTCCACTAATCTTTAAAAGTTCTCCAATGGAAAGATCATCAATCAAGTTCATACGGTATTAGATGTTTTCCTTTTAAGTATTAATGCCTTGCACGTTTCTGAAACACATCAAGATAAATGCTCACCCATCTCACTAAGGATGTGGGTGGAAGAAAAAGAGTGTACGGTGGGTGACATTACTAGAGGGAGTGAACCTGAGGTTATACCCCTGGAAGCTGACATTTTTATGTCAACAACTAAACACAGCCACTGGTAATTAAAGGTATTTCTCTGCAGCTCAGGAGCCAGCAGGGTCAGGTACCATTTTACACCACAAACCAGTCCTTTATGCATGTAGATTTGCCAGCATTATCTGCACAGGGAGAAGGAGACATTAGCAGCAGCTGTCTCTCTGCTTTTACACTGAAAATTCTATTCATACAGACAGGTGGAGTAATTTAAAAGCCAATGTGGTGCAATTTCGATGTGACTAATGTCACTGCCTACTAAAATGCCACCATTACCACTGTTTATGGAAATATTACTAAAATTACATTTTATTCATAAGAATTTTAGGATTCTGGTTATTACTAGCTTTAAAATGATCAGACCTCAGTGTCATACCCCAGAGCGGTGGCTTAATTCTCCAGGCTTTAGCAGCCTTCTTTGCTGAGAAAAGACAGTTGGATTGTAGTTTCAAGAGTAATTGGGGCTGCATAAGCAGTTTCCCCTATCTCCATAAAGCAAATGAAAGACATAGCTCTTTGGCGTCCTGAACATGTGACAGGCAAAAAATCTTCAAGGAGCTAAATTCTGTGTTCGAAGGGTTAGTTACGATTTGCATGAGGAAAGATTCCCCAAATCACTATCACACATTGTTAGTGATACACAGGACTAGAGATTTACCTATTTCCATAAGGAAGGAGGGACAGTTCATGTTTAAAATCTGAAATTCTAACAATGTATAAATGATTACAATTGCACAAAATATCAATAGCTGCAGATATGCCTTTTTTATGCACAGATATGTCTGGAACAAGAATCTAGATAGGAAAGGGCCTTCCTTGACCCCCCGTTACCAATAACCATCAGGTTGCACTATGAAGTTTTATGCCAAACCTTCTGGCTCTTATTTTTATTTAAAAAATACTAATCAGCTAGCTCATGAAATGAGATTGTAATTATACCTTTGAACTCCCATGATGGTGATTTGATTTGCTCTGTGTTTGGGAGGCAACATGGAAAAAAGCACATGGAAATTCAAGGCAGGAGACCCTCCCTGGTTCCCGCTCATCCAGTTCCTAGCTTTGGACCCTGAGAAAATTCATTAACTTCTCTCACCTTCATTTTTGTCATCCTGACTACCTTACAGGATTGTCTTAAGAATCCAGTGTATGTGAAAAGATTAAACTACAAAGCACCATAGAGACACATATTATAAGTTTATTTAGCCTTTTGATCAATTTTTTCCTTCAGCTGTTAACAGGACAGAATGATCCAATGTCAAAAGAGCCAAGCAATTAATGGATCATTTTTTTAAAAAAACTTGGTAAAAGTAACATTATGTAGGCAGGAGATAATTTCATTTCTTTTAAAAATGAAATCGTCATTTTTGTGGAGTTCCTCCCCTAAGAAGTTTGGAAACTGACTTTTTTTTTTTTTTTTTATAAATTTATTTATTTATTTTTGGCTGTGTTGGGTCTTCGTTTCAGCGCGAGGGCTTTCTCTAGTGGCGGCGAGCGGGAGCCACTCTTCATCGCATTGCGCGGGCCTCTCACTATCGCGGCCTCTCTTGTTGCGGAGCACAGGCTCCAGATGCGCAGGCTCAGTAGTTGTGGCTCATGGGCCCAGTTGCTCCGTGGCATGTGGGATCTTCCCAGACCGGGACTCGAACCCGTGTCCCCTGCATTGGCAGGCAGACTCTCAACCACTGCGCCACCAGGGAAGCCCCGACTTTTCTTTAAATAAGGGACAGGAATTATTCCTAAGCTTCTATAAATTGCAATAGAAATTTTCTCCACTCATTGATCTTTCTTAGGATGAGTGTTCCTATTAACACCTCCTGGCCTCTGGATGTCCCAAGAACTTCCTAGGACACCGAATTCTCAAAGGTCATTCGTGTCATGGGAGAGCGCGTGGGCTCTACAGGGATGCTAGCGACAAAGTTAATGTGAAAACAAGACAAAAACTGATCGCAGAATATTAAGAACTGAAAAGCAAAGACACCTAAATGGTTAAGTTCATATATATTGCCCCATTTTTTTTTCTGGAGAGATAATACCAGGAGGACATTCAGATACAAGCAGTGATTTAAATCAAACAAAGGTCTCTATTTCAGAAGATTTTGAATAATCCATTATAAAACCAAGTAACTTGTGTCTCATTTGAATATCAACTAACTTAGGGTGCTTGCATTTATAACATCAAGTTACTTGAGGCCTATCATTTCTTTAGAGTGTCCAAAGATAGAGCAATACTTCTTGTATTGGGAGCCATACTCCCTGGGCTATAATTTGCTGAGTGAAGGCATTTTGCAATAGCAAGAAAACACAAAATCTGAAAGGTCTTTGAAATGTTAGAAAATCGCCTGGCGTAATTCTTCCAGCTACTCCTCTGCTCTTGGAGGCTGCCCACAGGCCCACCAGGAAATGGACGCCTTATCTGAGTGTTCGAGGGCTCTCTCCTGCCTCCTGACACACTGAGCTGAGTATCCAGCCCATTGACGAAAGCCACCTTTCCCAGGCTCAGGACTCGCAAATGGAAGGACAGGCAGTATTGAAACACCAGCACGTTTGTCGATAGCAGTCATTTTGCTGTAAATCCGCACAATTACTATCATTACTACCTTGGAGCCTTAATAAAGTGATTTTTGCTGTCTCATGGCATTCAGTATACCTCAGGTCAGCTTGGCCCATAACCAAGAGGGTTTCGTGACCATTGCAATGTGGTCTCCACTCTTTGCTTACCCTCTGGCATTGGCTTCCATCAGCAGAAACAGAAAAATTAGAGCCCTGAACATAGCTGTTTAGGGGATTAAAAGAAGTAAAATGGATCAGTTTTTCCCACCAGGATTGGTACGGATGGCAGGGGTTCAGAGAGATTTGTCTTATAGAAAAATGCCCAAGTACATAGGGACATATATGTACACAGAGTCATAATCACACTTCCATAAGAAAGACTGAGATGTGATGAGGATATTTCCAGTTAAGTCAAAGTCTGCTAAATTCCATGACATATACATTTACTTCCACTGGCAAAACAACCAATCAGCCAAACCAAACCAAAACACTGGAATCCTTCCTAAAACAAAACCACTGGATTGTCTGTCCATCAAACCTCCATTCTTTAAACCAAAGTACCTTCACTAGGGATCTTAAACACTGAGAAAGTAAAAAGCCAAACTTATGTCACATAAAATTCCTAAGGATTAGGCTGAGTTAGTTTAAAAATTACCCTCACACATATGTACGTGATGCTCTAATTTTAATCTGAAAGATAAATTGAGGAGGAGCAGTTTCATATTCATTGACTGAGTTTAGCGTTTTATCTTCAAAAATGTATCATCACTAAGAGGTATCAGAAGACAGGACATTGATATACGCGTTGAAGTGTAAACGGCTAGCTAGTTTTCCAATAGTTATGTGCATGGGCAACCATCAACTTAATAAACTGTGCTTACATGGGCACTTCTGTTTTGAACCTAATCCTTCATTGAATCAACCCGATTAAGAGTATATCAGAAAACCTGGGCTTCCATGGTGGCGCAGTGGTTAAGAATCCACCAGCCAATGCAGGGGACACGGGTTCGAGTCCCGGTCTGGGAAGATCCCACATGCCTCGGAGCAACAAAGCCCATGTGCCACAAATACTGAGCCTGTGCTCTAGAGCCCACGAGCCACAACTACTGAAGCCTGCATGCCTAGAGCCCCTGTTCCCCAACAAGAGAAGCCACCGCAGTGAGAAGCCCGGGTGCAGCAGCAAAGACCCAACGCAGTGAAAAATAAATTAAAAAAAAAAAAAAAAAAAGAGTATATCAGAAAACCAAACAATGATGTATTTTTAATGTAGCCTTGGAAACAAAAGGACAATTTTAGAATAAGCTGACAAATTGCCAGCCAGACGCTACAAATGTCCCTTATATAAGGCACCAACCATCAGTGAAATGAACAAACCATTTGACTGAGCACAAAAATCTCAATCACACCCCGAAATTCATAGAGCCCCAATCAGAGTTCATCTGCTTAAGAGTCCTACGCACCTGGATAAATGAACAATTTTAAAGTTGGACATTTGTTTTTATTTTTGATTGTTTTTTTCCCCCATGCCTCCTCGTCAACTGACTGTAATTCCCCCAGGTCAGAGGTGCATACCTAGGATGGGGAAGAAAGGCTGGGGCACAGGGAAGGAGGTGTGCGGGAGGCTGGGAGGGAGCTCTGCCAGGTCACTAATGGCCTCTGGGGCAACAACTTGGAGAGCAGGCTGATGCTTCGCCTTTGATCTTCTAATTCACAATGATCATTAGTATTAACTCCGATTCTTCTGGGTGAAGAATTCCAGCTGTAGCCTTTTCAGTTTACCTGACCTAAGAAAATTCATCACCCATCCCATTAGGATTTCAATAACCAGCTAAGAAAAAGAAAAAGGCAGTTGCCCCAGAATCTAGAAACCACTCGCTTCATTATTAAAACAGGGTTTATATGATGTATATTACAGAAGAATTAGGGCATTCCAACATTACCTCCAAGTCATTAAATAATCTACTCCATTTTCCTCCTGAAACAGATGACTCCCAATTGGGTAAAAGATATTCAGGGTCCTATCTAATCAAAGTTGAAATATGCTATCTCCAAAGTAGCAGAGATCTTTTAAAAGTAAGATAGAGAGATCTGTCATCTAAGCCTGTATTGATTTCGGCAAAGCCAAGCTCTGACCATCATCATGACTAAAGCCTGCGAAGATGACTGGTAACCTCGTGTAAGAAAAAAGAGTAAGAACTGTGAAGATATTCTTCTTATGTATTTCAGAGAGCTCATTTTTGATATGGGACATGGGCATCTGAAAGGAAAAAAAAAATCTTCTCACTCCTTCATACTAGTTTTCAAGTATCTTAATTTAATAAGGTATCTGCAGATACCACATAATGAAAAAAGGATCAAAGTTAACTGCCATCTCCACAAGCCACCCTCCTTGGCTCAGGCGTATGAACACGGAGGACTAGTTAGGACTGTCTTTCCCAAACACTTTGCACTACCCTGATTGACGTTTTAGGCCAAAGTTCAAAAATATAGTCTTCCTGCCTTGCTACCTTCTTAGAACTAATGGCAGCTGAAGAATGCTAACTGGTAAGGCACAATAGGAATATTCACTGTTAAAACTGGCAAGGAATAGAGGTGAGGGATAGGAGGAGATATAGAAATGGGAGGAGAGGAGCAAATTCCGTCTGCTACCTAACTATGTGCCTCTGTACTAGTCCTTCTCTCTGTGTCTGCCTTTTGACTTTCCACTCACCTTGATCAACAAAATGGGTTATCCGGATACCAATGAGAAGTACTTTTTCATTCTAACAATAATTCAGAATGTTTAGAGAGAAGTTCTTCCAAAATTGCAGGCAGAGATTTGATACTAAGATGTCTCCACCAGATCTTGTTACCAAAAGCAAAAACCAATGAAACAACATCTGTCTCTTCTAGAGCATTCAATTCCCAATTCAATTCCATTTACTCCATTCTTAAGAGTGGCGGAGCCGCAGGGCACTTTTCATCTAATAGTGTTTCTATGGCAACGCCATTCTCAACCTGGAAGATTCTACAACCCCTCACTTTGGCTTTATCCACATTGAGAGGAAAGTCCTATAAATCAGAAATTGAGACATAAATTTCGCTACAGAAAAAAAAAAAAATAGTATTTTCCAGGCTAGAAGTTGAAAGAAAGAAAACAAAATCAAATAGCAAAATGTGTATATAACCTAGAAACAAAGTTTGTCTCTATAGTACCCAATGGGATCCTCAAGGTCAGTGAAAGGATGAGGAATCCAAGAGAATGTGAATGAAAGTCAATTCACCTTCAGGATCACCTCTCCTACTGGTCAATGCCGAATGAGTCACACCTTGAATGGTTTCTTCACCTGAATCTGCAGGTATGCATTTGAACGACCTCAACTCTCCTTAACTTTTCAGGATTCCTAGAGTACACAAGCTCCATGCAGGAAAATATGTCACTGCGTATTTTAAATAAGAACCATATTAACCCCTTTTCTATTTCGATTATATTTAAAATTGCAATATGTTAGGGTAGGAAAACAAAAAGAAAAAAGACCCTTGATTCTTTACCTTAAACATTGTATTTATTCCTTCTCTTCATTTTTACTAGCCCTTAGGCAGATATCTCTGTAACGCTATGTAGCAAAATAACCAGTAATATGCAAACCACATCCAGCTTAAACATTATGACATAGCGGGTTATATTTACAGCTGGAATAATGCCCTTAGGAAGGAAAAAAACTCTTGATGTGGCATATGCCCCTGAACTGATCGTGACTCTATAGTGACTCACACCCAAATATTAAGTACTTTCTAATTGTTTGCAGTAATTTGTCTTCAGGCAAATGCAAGCATTTCTATTAATACATCCTTTTTATTTTCTTTCGAATTCTCTCTCATTATCTAAATAATGTCAGTCATTCTTTTCAATTCCAGGGAATAGTTTCTTTTAGGAGAACTTCTCTAGTTATCAAAACTGGCAAAGGTTCAACTAAGTCTAAGCTGGAAATTCACATCACTGAAATTTCCTTTTACCCCATAATCACCAAAGTTTAAAACCTGTTTCCTTTTTCTTTTATTGTTTTTATTATACACAAGTATGTCCAGTTTAGCTTGCTAGAGACTGTGAGTCCAAAAAATGAAGCTTTAGTTCTCTCTTTGGAGTAGTAAAATGTGCTACTGATTAAATCTACCTATGACCAACTACAGAAAGGCACATTTTTCTTATGCAGCTGGGGTGCAAATCCAGAAAGGTTTTTTTATTCAGGGCCTATTCTACTCCTCTAACAAACAAATGCTGAAAGCCCTTTCAAAGGCAGCTTTTTTTAACTGAATAAACTCAATGAAAAGATTGACCCATTTATTTGAAAAAGAAAAAAAGATAGCAATTTGCTTTCCAAAAGGTGTATGAGGTTTTATAATATACCTTTGGCATTTAAAAAATTAGTTTTTTTACAATTTGCTAATAAATTGTGATTGCTATTGTTTTAATTAGCCAGAGCTTCAGTTGCTCTTTTATATTTAGCAAGATTTCAGAAAGGATCTCCTGGATAAGTTGCATTAATCATATAGCAAGAATGTGATCATCTAAAATTTGTACACAGTCTTCCAAATGAATTGTGCATCCCTAAAGACCTCTCAGAATTTGAAATAAATTTGCTAAAGAATTAATACTGAGATAACAGTAGTTACTTACATTTGGACAAATAATAATAAAACTCTCTTTATACGTTTTCTCATAGTATTTATTATAATCGGCTCTTGACTATAAGTATCACCTAAACAGTTTATGCATTCTTTCAAGAAGTATAATGAGACAAGGAGAAGGCTGTTCCTTGTAACTGGAAATCTATCTACTCCTGCAATTGGAGAAGAGGGACAGAAGGGAATCTTTCTCATTGGAAGAAGGAAAGGGGGAGAAAATTTAAATATATCTCCTCACTTTGCTTTTTAGATGATATTATGAGAGCTTCTGCTTTTTAGAGACCATTATCATTATCAATATTTTTGCATAAGCAGATGGCAGTGGAGTGGGGAAGGAGGGTGGAAATACCCAATGGAAACCAGGAGACAACGTCTATGATCATTCTTAGAATGCCAGGGAGACATGGACAAATGGGTTTCCCCTCTCAGGGTAGTGGTACAGGCCAGCACCGACCCTCAAACTGAAGGAAATTAGCCGGACCTCAAAAAATCAGACAGTTCATGAATAATTTCTGTTGCAACTGCCCCAATAATATATGGACCACAAAAAGCACTGCAATGCAGGTAAAGTCATGCTGGCTGTTAAAAAGCACTTTGTGGTTGTTGTTCTTTGTTTTTTTTTTTTTAAGAAAATAATATAGCTCTTGGCAAGGTTCTTCACAAGGGTACGACCTAGAAAACCAGGAAATCTGGTGGATGAATAAAAGAACTTGCTTCTTCTCTCCTGATTCTGTCTGAATCAATATTTGATTATATTTTATTCAGGGGCACCTCAGCTTCGAGTGAAGCCAAAACTCCTTTGCAGATTGAAATGGAGGCTGACGAAGTCTACCTTTTTTTTTTCTGTTAGTATAGGAAATAGAGTTTGGTTGTGACTTCAGGGTCAACCTGATTTTGTCCCCTCCCCCCACTCATCCTCAGGTTAGATCAGGTTAGCTGGTTGGCTCCAGTGATGAAATATCAGCACGGCTGCATCAGCACTTTTGCCCCATTGTCACTTCTTATCTCCCGCTGACTTTAAATGCCGTGCTATTTATTTTTCATGCTATGCCCTCTAGACCCTAGTCCTTCCCCTCCCATTCAGTGGTGGGCAATAAGCCTCAGCAGCAAACTTGCACAAAGCAGATCTCAAACTAGCCACGTAAATGCAACAAGTGTCAGGCAAGTAATGGCACCCGAATCAGGTTTCGGGTCAACCTAACGTGATGTTAAAATCAGCTAAACCATCTACATCTTCAACTAACTACCAGTATTAACCATCCCTAAAGCTGATTCCAAAACTATCAGCATAATCTAGTTACTGTTTGGAATCGTGGTGGGAAGATGAAAAGGAAAGAAACTATTTTTCAGTTAGTCCTGCCACTCTCGGTTTTTATTTTATTTAGGGATGCTGGAAAATCTGGATTAATTTATAGCCTCGAGTATTATTGGAGGCACAGCCTCTGTCCAGAGGAGCTGAACCAGCTTGGTCTCCCACATCCTCTGTTTGTCTCCCTGTATCAATATAAGTCACTGAGGAACATGGCTTTGAAAGTGGGTGAGGATGTGAGGGTCAACAGGTCTGGACACATGAGTGACAATGCAGAATTAACTTTGATACTGAAGAAAATCAAATGACTTTAAGAAAAGCCAACTATGCTAAGAGTAGTAACATAAAAGGTTTGCTCCTAACATTTCTTTCAAAAAACAAGATTTTTAACATTCATTCATTTTAGGCTAGTCTATGCTACGACCTGTCTAAATTTGTCCTTCGTCCCTAACGTTGAAAGTACCCCTGGCCAACAATTTTGTTGATTTTTAATATATTATTTTACCCATAAATTTTCATTTCATCTTCTTCCTTAGATGTCATTAAATCAGTATGCACTTCCAAAAATATCCACCAAAATATTATGATTATAAATATTTTGAACATGAAATCCATTCAGAACAATAACCAAACAAAACAAATCCCTCGGTGGCATAAAGCCCCAAATCTCCAGTTTCTCACATCTCCAGGAGAATTCCTGCAGTGAAAACAGCAATACTCACACAGACAATATAAACTGTTACTTGGCTTGAAAAGTCACAAGGGACTACACAGGAAGAGCTGACTCTATATTGCCGTTTTCCTTTACAGTTCTAAATACAGGGACAACTTTCACTGTGCAGCTCTGACTCAGATGAACGTTTTGTAATGGCAGCCAGTACATTCAAACCACTTCAGAGCAAATTATGTGAGCAACCTGCCATTGCAACAAGATTTACATTTTTGCAGACCATTCGCCATAAAGGTCCACGAAAGCACTGGAAGACGTTAAGTCCTTCTCTCTGGGGTTTGTCTGACTTTGTTCTTAGTGGGACCTGGTTCTAGGTACTTACGAGTCGCACTGAGAAAAGCAACATCATTAGCATAACATACTTAAAGTCACAAGTGCACGTGAACTCCTAAACCTTATAACTTACAAAAGTGAGCAACATCGCAATAGCAAAACTTCAAATAAAACTCCTAATTTGGGGTATGGATCTAGGAAACAAGTGCTAACACCTCTGTAAGAACTGTGGGCACACAGTGATTTATGAAATATTCCAAGTCCAGAGGGATCATTTTTCCCCCCTTTTTTTCTACCAAAACTTGTTCATTGTCCATATTTAGTTTACATATGTCATTTAGAATCCACTTACTGTTAGATGCTGGAACAGCCACGCCCTCATGATATTTGTGGCTACTTTGGGAAAGATGCCACGCTTTTTGTGACGCTTTTTGTCCTTATCTGGATCATCATCGTCACCTGTGCTGGGGGAAGCTACACTGTTGTCCAAGCCATCACCTGCAAACATAGTGAATCAAATTTTGACTGATGCTACCTTAACATGCTTTATTCAAATAGAATGCCTTTGGATATAAACAAAACCAAAAGAGCAACATCAATGATTAATAGTTTATTTGGTACTCTTTTCTTTCTTTTTCTTTTCTTTTCTTTTTTTTTTTTTTTTTTTTGAAGACAAAGAGAAAGAACAAGGCCTAGGCTCAAAAGCAGTCAGGTCTAAGGAACTTCTTCCAAAGAACATTGGAAAAGGTCAAAGGGAATGGAGGGGAGTATCCAAACTCTTTAGTAGCTTTGTTGCCATGGTAATTATTCAGATGTGGATAGTGGAGACATGTTAAGTGTAACTCCTACTGGAGAGTTACATATGGTGGAAACCATGAGCAGAGGTGCTGTCTGTGCCTGGGTATTCAAATCCCACATAAAGTCATTGATGTCAACTTGTGAGAAGATGCATTTAAGGCATCAACTATTTCCATAAGTGATCTATCTTAAGACTAAAGTAGGCCACGGAAATGTAGGTAATCCATCATATAAGCAGTCTGACATACGAATGCTTCAAATAGAATATAATTTTTCTTGTCATAGAAAGAGAGCATAGAGTTTAGTAAGGGAAAAACTCTTGAAATCGATTTTTAATTCGAAAACAATGACTATTTAAATCAAATAAAGTGATGTTAAATGAATAGTCGGTTGGGATTGTACTCCCCTGATAATCCAGGCAGTTTCTGAAAAATTTCTTCTCGATTTAAATTTTTCTCACGGAAAAGTCACCTGCTTACACATTCTTATACACTGGATACTTATTTTTCCATTGATTTTTGTTATAACATTTAAGTTGTTTCTTCTAGATAATTTTTTGGCTCTGTGACACAATAAGATAAAGAATGTAGTATTCCTTTTAAAATGGCATATTGAATAAGAAAAAAAAAAAGTGAAATTTCAGTCCATATAATCACACTGTCCAAAACAAGTCATAAGGTACAAATGGAAAGTAAACACTTGGCGTTTAGGCACAAATGTTAAAAGGGAAAACAACAGTGGACTATACAAAGTACCCTAAAAAGTAGCTTAGCTTTTGTCAAACTGGTACCCCAGCTCTCTCAGTGGAAACTACTGGCTTTTAGAAAGGAACAGGTTGATCTGGGCCCAGAAAGAAGAGCTAGAGTGGCGAGGCTTAACAATGAGCTAGCACACTCCCTGGGTTCACTGGGAGACCCGTCCACAGGCCCAAAGAACTTTGGTAAGACTGCACATGGGAACTAGCCTCAGATTCCTTTGGATCGCTTCATGAATTTCTGTATTCCTTGTTTCTTTTATCTAAATATCCTACACACAAAAAGAATTCTCTATTTTTAAAAAAATTTTCTTGATAGTTGATTTACAACGTTGTGTTAATTTCTGCTGTACAACAAAGTGACTCAGTTATATATGTACATATATATATATTCTTTTTCATATTCTTTTCTATTATGGTTTATCACAGGATATTGAAGAATTCTCTATTTTGATTTCAGTTATTTCAGTCGAATCTAAAGTAGTTAGGTTGTCATTAATCGGTTGTTCTTAACAGAGTTCCTTCAGGAAACTCCCCCCGCCACCCCTCCCCTCAAAAGAAAACTGCCCCCTAAATTACCTTGACTTGTACTGAGTTGAAGTTTAAAAACTTTGTTGGGTGACAGACAGACTGATTTCGACATTTCTGCTAGGATGACAGCATATGCCACAAACACAAAACTTTTGCAGAACTTTCTGTTGAATTTTTATAAAATTAAAATCCATAATTTCATTGTATTCGATGTTTTGTTGACAAAAATCATATATTCTGTAAAAGGTCCATGGAATCATAGCTGTGTTCTCAGTGAAAAAGATCATAAAGACCCACAATTCCCAAGCCCTCACTGTAGCAATGAAGAAAGTACTTGTGATCCTACTGTATGATTTGCTCAAGGGGGATGGTCCAGGCGGGATGAGACACCCACATCGCTAACCCAGTGTTCCTTCCACCCCACCACACCTTCGATTTGCATACCCAAGTGTTTTCTAAGGAGTCTCCTTGGATTTGCCTAATAAATTCTTAGAAAGTCCAATATTTAAAGAGGCTTTTTATTCAGAGAAGCAGTTCACCATATAAAATAACAATTCATTAAAAAAACATGAGAAAAAAAACCAACTCAAAAGCATTTAAATTTTCAGCGGGCTAATCCACTTTCAATATGCAAAAGTTAACCAAGGAAAAGAAACATATTACTTGATCACTGATTAAAAAGCTTCTGACCTAAGGACACAGTTTTTCACCACCTCGCCCATGATTGTTTTCAACCTTAAAAAAAAAAAAAAAAAAAAGCCTTTCTCTCCATCTCAAAACCCCTCCAGATTAATTTAGCAGGCAATGCCTCCTGCCTGCCTTGAAGAAAATTCATTGATAATTTATGGAAATATCTACTATAATCCAGTGGAGATGACTTTTTTCCAGCTTTGTGCATCAATAGATAATCAAGGCCTTAAAGCAGCCTTAGCTTCCCATTACCTCAGGCAAAAGAATTCCTGAAAGCGTGCCTTGAGGGCACCTGAATTATATACTGCATTAGGAGAGGAAGGCTTTCTGCATTCCACGTGTAACACTCACCAGAACCTTTCCTGTTTATTTCTGCCATATGAAAGCAGAAGCATTAGGAACAGAATTGTTTAAGTGAAGACTTATGTAGATACAATGGAGAAACCTTTCAAGCAAGAGCCAGATCACCCCCTTCAGTCCCTGGCAGTGACCTCTCCCGAATAAAAGGTTTCTATTACATCATTAGCTCAAGCCAAAAACAGCCTTGGCTTAATGCTCAGTTTGTTCTTCCTACTGTTTTTAGGCAAATACAGCTACTTTACTCCCATCTGGGAGGGAAATTACACTGCTGGGTTGTAATCTAAGACAAGATTTTCATTGGAAGCAAATGCTTTCAATCCAGTGTAAATACTGGTGCATGTTCAGAAAAGCCTAAAACAATAAACCCTGCTCCTTCCCGACACAAGTTAGGGAAATGGAGAGGATGGGGAAGGAGGAGAGCATAATAAAACAGACGATTCTCAAAGCAAACACTTTCATAGATTTTAATAAATTGTTTAACCTCTTCCACTTTCTAAAATGGAAAATTGATCTCCAAACGTCTCCACCTCAGAGGAAAGTCTCAATGGTCAATTGTACCTTGCACATTTCCATCCACTCTGCAATTTGATACAGTCACCTCTCTGCGGTCTCTGGAGGATTTATTTCCTTTTTATTTTTAAGATCACTAAACAAACTTGGAGGACCGCCGGCTGACCACACGGCAGCAGGCAGCAGCTCTGAACCACATTTGTAAAATGTCAGCAGTGACTTCATTCCTGGAGCTGACTTCTCCTGCCACCAAATGAAGGCAAACTGAAAAGGTGGAAATAATCATAAAAATGATGTTAGTCCATAAACAAGCTTACAGCCTCATTAGGATAGCAGTAGGCTCCAGTGGGTGATTTATGCTCGTTTTGCTGATGCTGTGAGGAAATGCCATAGGGCGACTTTAGCCAGTTGCTAATGGGTTCTGACAGCTTCTTAGCAACTAGCGCAGGCAACGTTGTGGCGTTTGCTAGTGACAGAAACCGAAAATGTCATATTATCTGCCCATGTGTCATGAAGTCCGTGTGGCAATTAACTAGCAGCCCAGTGACTGAGGGGCCAGAGGCTCCTGAAAATGGCCTTTGGCTATACAGAGGCAGCCAACGGGGGCGCTGAGCCGCACACACGGGCCACATTCTAATGCAGAAAGCTACTTCCCTGCGACTTCCCTGGCTCTGATGAGACCGGGCCACTCAAATTCCCCCTCGTCCCCTCACTGAAGTGCCACTCCGGGCTCCCTTCTCTCTCTGGGCACTGGCTCCGGCGCTATCAGAAGACTCTAAAGTGATTTGCTTTGATCTGATCATCCAAATGGCTCTGTAATTGGCACTACCTGTTTCTGTGCTCTTTGGACAGTGGATTCAAAGGTGCCAGCTATTTTTCTGCTCTCTTCCCAAATGAGTCTAAAAGGATTTCAGATCACTGAAGCAGACTCCTGGCCTGTCAGATGGCTGGGAGCAAAGGAACTCTGGGCGGCCACAAAACACTGTTTAAAAAACACCAGGCTTCTAACAAGCAGGGGGAGAATCCTGGCCACACTTTGCAGGTTGCGAGCTCTCAAAACCATGCACTATATGTCAAACTGTCAAACCTTTCAGCGTGGGCCATTTGCCCTTTCAAATAATATTTAAGAATTGTTTTTACAAAATTTTATAGGCCATGGTCTAGTGAAAGAGGCCAACCAACAAAGAAAGGAATTTGTACTACAATTCGTCTATGGACAATTTCTTGTGAGACCTGCGCCCGTCCCAGCGGAGCAAGGCAGGTGACCTGTGACAGCTCCCAGGCTGTCAGAGAGCTCAGATTTCAAACATGCTCAACTCAAACATCCCTGGTCGCCTATTTAAGCATGCCCAGGCATTTAGACTGCGCTATCTCGTGCCTTTCAAGGCAGGATAAAGCGGCATTTATCGTATTCAGGCCATTCAATGGGTCAGACTGACCGTGTCAGCAGGGGGCTCCTTCCCGGCAGGTCAAAGTCTGACTCCCATTTTTCTCTCCCTCCTAACTCCCTCTCTCTCTCCAGGACCACCAGTCCCCAAAACCTATTCTGAGGGAGGCAAAAACAAAACCCCCAAAAGCGCCTGACATTTACATCACAAGGGCTGGGCACTTCCCGTGGCAGTGGGCCAGCAGGTAGAAATCAAATGGGCTGTCCATCAGAGGGTTCTTTATGCCACGGAGGCAAAACTCCTAATTAGGGAGGTGAACTTTCAACTGCCAGGGCAAAAGAACATGTAAGGTTGTGGACCCTCCTGTTCTGCTAGAAACCAATCCGCTTCGAGATCATTTCATTGACAATTTGGTAGCGAGACTCCATGGTTTTCGGGCCACGTTCTCTCCTTAACCTTTACTTTTCTCTTCTTCGAGCGCTTAGAAATAGAGTCTTTGTCCCAAAAATGTACCTAGACTCAAAAATCAAGGCCAGTTATAACCGTATCTTTCGATACTGAGTCAATTCTGTTGTGCCTTGAAAGTTGTCTCAATGGTCAGTGCAAAGCCCTCCGAGGACTGTACAGTTCATGTTGCGAGGCGGCTAAATTTTCATCCAATATTAAGGGTTTCTGTTTTTCTCTTGTCTGTTTTCTCACGTAGCACTTCTCCGTGAGAGAATATGGCATTTCGTCCCTTAAATGGTGTGTAGAACATTCCCGCCTTTCTAGGGGCCCCTGGTGCAAACATCCCCTCGGTATGGGGAGGTCGGGTTTCCTTTGTAGTCGAGCTATCTGGGTGTGCCAGGTTGCTAGGAAAAATGTAAAAACTACCCCAAACCCACTTCTCCAGATCCTGGCTGTGTCTACTTAGCCAGAAGTCAGAGGGGATAATGTTTCTGTGTTATGTTAAGAGGATAAATGGTGAGAATTATAACAAGCCTTTCTCAGGAACCGGCTAGAATACTTCAGAGGCTTTAAGGAGGTGTTTTGTCTTCATTTAGAATGCGTAATAGCTGCCAGAATGATTTTTCTAAAACACATATCTGATCGTATAACCCTGGCACTTAAAATCCTTCTGCAGCTGCCCTTTGCCTTCAGGATAAAGGTCACACTTCTTAGCCTGGCATAGAAGGCCTTTCGTGATCTCTCTCCGGGGTGTGTTTGCAGCCCATCTTCTGCCGGGTCCCCGGGGGCATCGCACTCGACGCCCTGCCCCCCGCCCCAGTCCGGAGCCCACCTGACGTTCTCGGGATCTCACTGCACACACGGATCTCTCACACCTCTTTGTGTTCCCCTGTGCTAGTCCCTTTCCCTGGCAAACTCCTCGGTGACCTTTTAGGTTCGGCTCAACCGCCATCTCCTATAAGGAGTTTTTGCTGCACGCTAACTCTCTTTAGTAATCCTCCCCAGTCCGCAGTGATTTTTCTTCTCCTGACATTCCTCCACCCAAACACACTTCATACTCTACTAGCACTGCTGATTTCCGTATATGTCCCCTCAACTTGATTATAGAATATTGTGAAAACAGGGACCTGGTCAGAATCCTCACTGAGATTCTCTAACCCCAGGGTTACCCCTGTGTACAGGGTACAGACTTGTCAATTGCTTATTCAGTGTATGTGTGAATGCATCTTTTTTTCACTGTATGGAGGAAACCGTAGTTTCAATTTCCGGCTGTTACAATGCTTTTTGATACACACCTAAATGAAACTCTTGAAAAATAGTCACCAGTGAAATTCAATGAAACGTAAGAAAACATTTTAAAAAATGCATTCTCCAAAGCTGGGAAGTTTCCTTAGAATTTTTAAGCTCATCTTGGACAAGAGATAGACTAAGAGTTAAAGTATCAGACTTCTTTATAATGTTTACCATAACCCTTTAGAAGTACACCCCTACTCCCTGCAATTCCAACCTAAAACTATTTACCTAACTAAAATTTCTTGCTGTTTCTCCATTTTTTCCTGAGTTCACCTTTTAAAAAATCAAGCAAAAGTTATTTGTCTCCTTCTGCATTTTCCCCTCAATGAATGAATTACACCACTTCCCGCACCCTTGACACACCTCCCAGTTTTACCCTAGTAAAGAATCTCAACTGTCTCTAAGCAGACAATTTGACCCTGAGCTCAGACTCCAGACTCACACTTTATAGATATGGTACAAACAGAAAGCTCTAGAACTGTGGTTTTGCCTTGGTTTTGCCAAGTCATTGTGTCAGTCTTTCCCACAGCATTCCTCCACACCTGTCTCAGCAATTCTTCAGCACCAGGTTATCTGAGGACATTAATATCTGATACTGTTACAGATTGACATGTCACAGGATCCTAGGAAACATTAGAAAGGTTTTTGCAAGATAAATGAAAACATAACACAACCTCGTAAGTCTTATTACACATTTTCAAAATAAACAGAGTAAACTTTCTATATCTTCAAATCTGAGGCTAATAGACATATGTAATAGTCTAAATCCAATGGTTAACTTCTACATTTAACTTTAATTAGGGTTCTGTTAGCTCAGCCTCCGTTTTGTATCTCTTCTCATCCTGAGGTGTTGAAGGTTTCCTTGTTTTTAGTTCAAAGGGATTTTCAGTTGATCAAAGGTAAGCACACTCTCATATATTTTATTTTACCACCACAGCTTTCCTGAAAATTTTGAGGTAGTTCCTTTGGAAACCAAGATGTGGTGTTGTTGGTACCTGCCCTGGCAGTGCTAAGTCCTAGAAGGGGCTTCACAGATAACCAATGGGACAGATATACCAATGGCACTGATCGAAAAGATGGAGCTAAGGTGAGTAGGGGAGAAGATTAGGAAGAGCAAACTTTAAATAAACATATTCTTGGCACTTATAAAAAGAAATGCCTAGCTACGCTTCCAAAGGTTGGCTTCACAGAGATTCGCTATGAGGCTTTTCCTTTCTAGTTGAATTTAGGCTTGTTAAACAGTGACAGATATTTGTCAATAGTTAACCACTGTGGAATGAGCTCACAGCCTCACTCTGCCCTTTAGTGGACTCCTGACATCACAGAAACCCCAGGGAAGAGATGGAGAATCAGAGCCTGCAGGCAGGAGCTCTCTCTATGAACCTACTGCCCCCTTTTCTAAAGAGTAAATATAGCACTTAAAAGTGAGCTCTGGGGCTTCCCTGGTGGCGCAGTGGTTAAGAATCCACCTGCCAATGCAGGGGACATGGGTTCGAGCCCTGGTACGGGAAGATCCCACATGCTGCGGAGCAACTAAGCCCATGCACCACAACTCCTGAGCCTGCGCTCTAGAGCCCACGTGCCACAACTACTGAGCCCACGTGCCACAACTACTGAAACCCACGTGCCTAGAGCCCGTGCTCCGCAACAAGAGAAACCACCGCAATGAGAAGCCCGCGCACCGCAATGAAGAGTAGCCCCCGCTCGACACAACTAAAGAAAGCCCGCATGCAGCAATGAAAACCTAATGCAGCCAAAAATAAATAAATTAATAAATAAAAAAACCCCAAAAAACAGTAATTCTAAAATAGAAATAAAAGTGAGCTCTGGATGTGTAACCATCTTTTGCACAACCTGCCACTCCTATCATTCATTCATTCATTCATTTAAGAAAAATGTACTGGATTCTTACTATGTCCCAAACACGAATGCCAACGCCCTAGAGACACAAATGGTGAACCAAACCAGAAAGAGTCCCTCTTTCTATGTGCTTTCCAGTTAGAGGGCATAGACGTTAAACAAAATAGTCACAGCAATAAGTGTGCAACTGTACTCCATCCGAAAGAAACATAAATCTTTGAGTGTGTGGAACAAAGGACATTGACTTAGGTGGGAGTGATCTGGAGCAGAAGTGTGAAGGGGAGAGAAAAGTCAATAAGGTATAGTGGACAGTCTAAAAGGGCAGAGGGCAGGGAAAGTATTGCAGGCCATTGGAATCACATGCACAAAGGCCCTGCCTGTCTGGGGGAAGCATGAAACAACCACAGTACTGGGACCTGGGAAAGCAGGACAAGATGAAACTGGAGAGGTAAGAGAAGCAAGACCACACAGGGCCTTGGGGGCCATGGTCAGGATTTGGGTGTTCACCCCTAGGTTTCTAAGAGTTGTGACCTATAAGTGTATTTCCGTGGGGTCACCAGTGTCCTTTCCATTGCATGCCCTGATATTATATAAATTTTTACCACATAAAGCCTCATCCTGCAGTGTCTCTTTTAGTTCCACCTAGCAAATCCCTACTTTCCAAACCAAGATTGGAGAATGAGGGACAATGAACGAGTAATGAGTCTATTCAGGTAGATCCCAATTTAGGCACCAATTATATTCTGAAGTTAATTTGTAAGCAGGTCTCTTGGACATTAGAACAAATTTTCACAAAGAAGTCTGTTATGAATGGTGATAGTTTCCAATTCTTGTTTATCAAAAGCCAAAGTAATTCATGAAGTGAATGAAGTTCTAACTGACATGTGAGCCCTGGGCTCAGGAAGTCAGAAAGTGCCAAAATAAGGAGGAAGATGAGTTCCTTCTCATATTTCTGTGCATAGAGTCAGCCGAGGAAAATATTAAAATATATATGATTGCCTTTAGTACCTCTTTTTCTGTATCTCTCCCCTGCTACATAGCTTTCCTTTCCTGGAGTTTCCAAGTATCCCAGTGCCTTGTAGAGGCACTTGGCCTCCCAATTATGGTCACATCACCTGGACCGATTCTATTCCTGCTATGAATTAACACTCATCATGTCCTGCCAATCACAACACCCAGCCTTTAAGTCTACTTGACCTGAGCCAGAGTTTAGGAAGCAAGCAACCTGAAAGAATTAATTCGGACTAGGAAATGAATAACTGATGCCTCCCTCACCTTCCCAGAAGTATTTGCATTTTTAAAAGATTTGTTACTGTAAATGAATCTTACATGGCAGAATTTCAGGAAGAGAAATAAAGTGTTTAAAAATACGTAGCTTGTGTATTTTTGATCAATGGATGCCAATCTTTCAAAAAAGCCCAGTGTCACTTTCCTAACTGATGATTACATCCTGCTATCCCCTCCCCACCCCAATCCCCTGCTTCTATTTGGGAAGTCACATGCTTCTGAACACCCCACGGTTTCTCACAGAAATTGTGATGACAGTAAATGCGTCTTGTAGATGTAAAGCATGGAGGACAGGAGTTAAGAAATCCAAGTTGGACGTGCGTGTATGTGTCTGTGTGTGTGTGTGTGTGTCTGTGTGTGTAGGTCGTTCATAATTTGGGTGTTTATAACTCCGGGAGGATTGCCAGCCTGTTGAAATACATTGGGAATAACTTTCCTATAAATCATGCACTCTGTTTCTATCTTCATTGTCAACTCAAATCATGCATGTAACTGTGTGAAAACTATGGAAAGAAATATACTAAATAACCGAGACCCAGAATGAAAATATCTGCTGGATTTTTACAGAATACAAAAAATTCTTTTTGTTAAAATTTTAATGTGCAGTTGATGGGATTAAAGGAAGAAATTGGGCTTTCTAAATTCATGGAAAGTAAGATTGTCAGTTGGAGTCAATCAATAATCATATTTATAGTTTACTTCAGATTTAGTTTATCTAAGTGTTCGTACAAGTAGAGTATCGTGGACAGATAAAACACACCAAAAATCATGGGCTTCCCTGGTGGCGCAATGGTTGAGAATCTGCCTGCCAATGCAAGGGACACGGGTTCGATCCCTGGTCTGGGAAGATCCCACATGCCGCGGAGCAACTGGGCCCGTGAGCCACAACTACTGCGCCTGCGCGTCTGGAGCCTGTGCTCCGCAACGGGAGAGGCCGCGACAGTCAGAGGCCCGCGCACCGCGATGAAGAGTGGCCCCCGCTCGCCGCAACTGGAGAAAGCCCTCACACGGAAACGAAGACCCAACACAGCCAAAAATAAATAAATAAATAAATACATTTATAAAAAAAAAAAAATAGTTTTAGCATTAAAAAAAGAAAAATCAGATCAATTTTCCACTTTTTTTTCCTTTTTTCTCTTAAATCATCGCACTTTGTCCTTTTGAGATAGGAATATCTTTTTCTAGTAATTCAATATGACTTTTTGACTTGAATTCCCCTCAGGGGAACAACAGCAAATTAGTTGCCTTTACACAGAGGACAAATAGCAATGATGAATAAGAAAGAAGAAAAAAACACATATTTTACTCATTTTTCATCCATTCAGCATTTTTTTTACAACTAAACACCATGGAAAATCCCTGCAAAAACACCATAACTTCTTAATGAAGTCTTATAAACTTCAGGATGTGCGTGCACTGCAAAATATTACTGAAATCTATGTATTTATACTAACAATAAAACAAAACGGAAATCCCCGACCTTTTTCTAAGAAACAAACAGAATACACTTCAACTGCAAAGGTAAAACAGTACAAAACCATAAACTTTTGTTCTGAATCAACACTTAGAAAGCATTTTAGGACCCAGTATTTTGCCTATTTCTTTAATATTACAGTAATGTATGACAAGTTCATTGCTTGAAATATTCTCCCCCCAAAATATTAAATATATACTAATGAATGGTCACAAAGTTCTATCTAACCATGAAAATAAATGTTTTGTCAGTAAAAAAAACAAAAAACAAAAAAACACCAAAAAAACACAAATGCCACCCACATATGGGATCTTATAGACATGCAGACAGACAGACATAGACACACACACACACACACACACACCCCCCATTTATTTTTGTGATATCTTCAAAAGCTTGCCAGATAATTTATTTTTAAACTTCTATATGCTCTGCATGTGTATATGTATATTATGTATATATATATGTGTGTATACACACACACTTTTACACTGATAGGATAACATTTATTTATCAAAGAGCTCACGTCAACAATTATATAGGATACAGTTAAAAGTAGGATTTTAAAAATATTTCTAGCATAAAGATTAGAAGCAGTGGGTGACTTCCCTCATGGTCCAGTGGTTAAGAATCCGCCTTCCAATACAGGGGACATGGGTTCGATCCCTGGTCAGGGAACTAAGATCCCACATGCCACAGGGCAACTAAGCCCGCGTGCCGCAACTACAGAGCCCGTGCATCGCAACTACTGAGCCTGCATGCTCTGGAGATCGTGCACTGCAACTACTGAGCCTGCAGGCCGCAAGGAAAGATCCCATGTGCCACAACTAAGACCCAACGCAGCCAAAAATAAATAAATAAATAAATATATATATTTTAATGTTAAAAAAAGAGATTAGAAGCAGTGGTTCTCAATTTTGCCTACACGAGGAATCACGTGGTAGCTTTTACAAATGCTGATGCCTTATGCTATACCGGAGAACAATTAAACTAGTATTTTGGAGGGTGAGAGTCTGGCATTAGTGAGTTTTAAAGCTCCAAGATGATTAAAATGTACTGGATTAGAATCACAGATTAAATGTGGTAAAGCTCACAGACTTTTCACAGAGAAATGACCAAAAGCCCCTTAATCAGAGAATTGTTATATTTATTTTAGATACAGTTTTTAAAAGTTTACTCATCAGGTTTCCTGCCTTATAGTTTGTAGGCTGAAAGCTTTGTAAAAATATAGGATGATGAAGAGGCAAAAAATAAGCACCTAAGAAACGTAGCATAGCAGGGCCTTTTGGCATTGGGGAAAGCAGCCCTACGAATGCCAAAGAGCCTGTATAAACAGGAAACGATATGGTGCAGGGCCATGACTCATGGACCTTCTGACTTTCAATTTTCTTTAAGTTGATTATAATTAGATATGATAGGGCATATGTGTAGTCTGGAAACACTTTCATGAAAAATGTCCCTAAATTTTTTAATATTTAAAAAAGTAGGATTCTGTTCATCTGGACCACATCACTCTTGAATGACTCCAGATAAACCAGGATAAGGTGTCCCCCATTCTGTAGGAACTCTACCCCCATGTTTGCCCTCTCTTCACTGGTCTGTGTGGCTGGATAAGCAGAGCCTTTGCACTGAGCCCCGTGAGATGGTTAAACGTGGGGCACCAGTCCATCCTGACTTGCCCTGGCTTCCTGGGGATCTTCCCTCCAGACACTCATGGGCACTCTCCTCCTCATCCCCTACTCATGCCCTTTTATTCTGCTCTCAGTTTATAAGGAGGTATGAGGGAAGGTCATGGTGTCTGCAGGAAGGGCACCAGGGCAGCTGAAGGTGGATCACCGTGGATGAGAGAGTGGGACTCACCTCCTAGTGAAGTTGGAGCAGAAGTTGGAGCAAGAGGAAATGCCATGGGTCAAGGAGGAAAAAAGAGATGATATCCTGCACAGCTTTCCTTGCACGCAAAAGTCAGACGGAATGAGGTTGTGAAATGTAGATTAGCAAGTCTTTGGGGAGAATGGAAAGATATTAAGTATAGTTAGCAGGAAAACGGGCAAGAAAGAAGTTGGGAGTTCGAAAAAAAAAGAAAATGCAAGTTATTCTCTTATGTTAAGCCATCTAAAAATCCAACAGTTCCTGAAAGAAAAGGTTTGAGAATTGCTGGCCTGTGTCTGTGACGACAGCTAACTTTCTCTCCTCTGATTATCCAAGGCTCCAGCTCTTTTGTAGATTTGTGGTGCCACACACACCAGTCACTCAGTTAATGAGGGACAGGCGCCTGCCGTTCAAAATCAGCACGCTCTGAGAAGTGGTGACTAGACTTTGGTGGGCCTAGTAAAGATAAAACTTCTTAGAGCAGCGCCACCCCAACTTTCATGTGTATTACATAAAACACCAGGGATCTTGTTAAAATGTAGTTTTGGATTTAGTAGGGAAGAAGCCTGAGAGTCTGCATTTCTAACAAGCTCCTAGGAGCCGCGGATGCTGTGCTGCTGGTCCAAGGACCACACGCTTCATCCCAGCAAGGTTCTGGAGCATCTACCCCCATGGGCACCTAAAGCCAGCAAGTCTGCTGGGTGCAGGCGGCTGCCTAGCTAGAGTGCAAGATGGGGCCAGCCTCCTGTCCCTCCACACAATGAAATGTACCTGCACCCGCTGGGCAAGGCTGTTCAGGTCCTCATTTGAGCAGGCAACCCACTGACTGGAGGATGGAAACAAGCCAGGATGTCTCCCACTGGCGACTCCTTTCTGTGAGTGCTACTGCCCTCCTCCTTCTCATCTCCTCAGCATGTACTATACCTCACTTCTTGTCTCCTGCATTGGAGGTGTTCTAAGAGAACAGTTTAGCCTCTGGAGTTGGATTGCCTAGGTTCATAGAAGTCTCATCTTCCCCCTTAATAGTTGTGTGACCCTGGGCAAGTTATTTAACCTCTCCAAGCCTGAGTTTCACCCCTTTAGAAAAAATGAGCATAGTAATAGTACTTACACCTTAGAGGTATTGGCAGGTGAAGTAAAATAAGCTGCCTTCATATATACAACGGAGTATTACTCAGCCATAAAAAGAAACAAAATTGAATTATTTGTAGTGAGGTGGATGGACCTAGAGACTGTCATCCAGAGTGAAGTAAGTCAGAAAGAGAAAAACAAATACTGTATGCTAACACATATATATGGAATCTAAAAAAAAAAAGACAAAAAATGGTTCTGAAGAACCTAGGGGCAGGACAGGAATAAAGACGCAGATGTAGAGAAAGGACTTGAGGACACAGGGAGGGGGAAGGGTAAGCTGGGATGAAGTGAGAGAGTGGCATGGACATATATACTCTACCAAATGTAAGATAGATAGCTAGTGGGAAGCAGCCGCATAGCACAGGGAGATCAGCTCGGTGCTTTGTGACCACCTAGAGGGGTGGGATAGGGAGGGTGGGAGGGAGATGCAAGAGGGAGGAGATACCGGGATATATGTATACATATAGCTGATTCACTTTGTTATACAGCAGAAACTAACACACCATTGTAAAGCAATTATACTCCAATAAAGATGTTTAAAAAATAATAATAGTAAGTTGCCTTAAGTGTTTAACTCCACACTTGGCAGTGGTGGCTCAGCTCAGTGAACGCTAGTCCCCGTGGTGACTTGCTATGGAGGACATTCTTTGAGCAAGGGGACATTTGTCCTGATCCCCTCACCCCAAGCAGGCAAACAATCATTGCCACTCCTGTCGTGGCTCCTCCTCCCCCCATCCTGTTCTCATTCCCAGGAGCCAAACTTTTCCAAAACATCTACACCCACTCTCCTAGCATGGCAGGTCCTTTTCCTTTTTTCTTTTCTTCTGTTTCCCCAAAGAACCCTGCAGTGACACAGAACTTTGTGAGTGGGCTTCAGAGTAAAACAGGTGAGCAGGGCAGCCTAAACAGTCCTATCGCATGAAGCTGGTAGCCTATGGCTGAAGGGTGGTACGCTGGAAACAATTTTTATTAATGCAAGTTCTCACTTCCCACACAAAACAGATTATGCCCTCTGCTCTCTAAATAATATTTCCGTGGCAGTTGTCGCTAGCAAAGTTTTTTGTTCTTGATTTACAAATATGGGGGGGAAAAAAGTGCTATCATTTAAGAAAGTATCTTTACGGTCTAGAAAAATCAAGATGTCCTAAAGAATAACAGGGCTAACTGTCAATTATAGTCCATCCCTTGTCTAGATAGTAAGAATAATAGTAATGATAAAAACTAACATTTATTGAGCACTTACTAGATACTTGAAACGGTGTTTGGCCTTTATTTTCAATCAACTAATCCTCACCAAATCCTTAGACATTAAAGTTAAATTATCATGGTAAAAAAAAAATCAATTTCTCCATATTTTAAAAACCCTTTACGTGTTATGGATCTTTCAAAGACTGTTTTAGTAGCCAATAGAAATAACTCATATTTACTAACTAACGATTATAGGCTGCACAGAGAGCACATGCCATGCTAGGTGCTTTTCTAAATTAACTCACGTCATCCTTGCAATAGCCCTAATGCACAGAAAAGGAAACAGACTGCTCTACAGATAAGGAAATAGAGTTCCTCAT
Source organism: Balaenoptera physalus (assembly GCF_965194825.1). Classification (NCBI taxonomy): domain Eukaryota; kingdom Metazoa; phylum Chordata; class Mammalia; order Artiodactyla; family Balaenopteridae; genus Balaenoptera; species Balaenoptera physalus. The sequence continues at coordinate 41,530,498 of NC_138894.1, forward strand.
GAATCTGAATCCAGATCTGGCTCAAGGCTAAACCCCTAACCACTCTAGAGCTAGTCTCTCCATTTAACCCACTCTATTAGATAACGATGATCTAATGTAGGTGCATTTCTTTAACCTCTAGAAAGATCTTCTAGAGCGGAACAGTGTCCTTTCTCATGGCTGCATGTCATCCACAGCCAGCACAAAGCCTGACCAATAATGTGGGTTTCATAATGGTTCCTCCATCGTACTCTTTCTACTGAAGTCACAGAAGGAAGGAACACCGAAGCAGCAATCTCAGAGTGCCACATGAGTGAGTGTTCCTTAGTCAAAGGGATGGGAACGGGTTAAGTATGAAAACCACCTCTGAAATGTACAAGGAAGAAAACAAATACCAAGTGTTTCTGGATCTGGAGAAAGTACACGGGAATGGGAGGGCATCAAAAATAGACACATTGGGGCTTCCCTGGTAGCGCAGTGGTTGAGAATCTGCCTGCTAATGCAGGGGACAAGGGTTCGAGCCCTGGTCTGGGAAGATCCCACATGCCGCGGAACAACTGGGCCCGTGAGCCACAACTACTGAGCCTGCGCGTCTGGAGCCTGTGCTCCACAACAAGAGAGGCCGCGATAGTGAGAGGCCCGCGCACCGCGATGAAGAGTGACCCCCGCTTGCCGCAACTAGAGAAAGCCCTCGCACAGAAATGAAGACCCAACACAGACAAAAATAAATAAATAAATTAAAAAAAACCAAAAATCGCCACATTGCAGAACAGTGAGGCGACTCCCCTGAAGGGGCCTCCAAAAATTAAGAGAAAATCATACCGAAAAAATTCATAAGAGGGGTGGAAATTGAGGAATCAAAATGCAGAGGGGAGGGCCCGTGCTAGCTAGAGCATCACCCCACAGAGGCCCCTGCCCTCTCCCAGGGCCTCTGAGTAGTCACCTACGAAATGACAGAAATGTCAATGCCTAGGACATAAAACATGACAAAGCACACATTTCCTAGAATCACACCATGGTTTCCAAGTGTCTCTCCATGTCAGAAGTCTGCAGTTCTGTTAGTAGGAAAGTTGGGAGGCAAGTGCCCTTTCTGGAGACGTCCGTACACTCTGAAACCGGGAGTCCACTCCGGGCAGGCATGGCCAGGCTGCTCAGCCAGAGGGGAGTGGGAAGGAGATTGATGGACCACAAGCTCCCACGAGAGTTGATCTTCTCTCATCATTTATGTATCAAAGAAAGGAAAGTCTCTCCTCCTGTGGGTGGGGTTAGGCAGGGTACGGAAATCCAAACAAGGTTGCCTCGTGGACACCAGCCTGGAGCAGAGGACCCAAGGGGGAGCAGTGGTCCATGCCTGTGGGGTTTTCGGTGATGATGTCACCTACATGCTAATCTGAAGTCTACTGGGGCCAGAAGGAAGTAGCAGAATTGATGAATTATTCTCATCCACTGAAGGCAGAGACCTTGCCTCCCACAGAAAGGGGGTTGATGCTACAGCACCCTGCACCCTCTCTCTTCACCAGCTTGTTCTTTCCTCTTCCTGAGCTCCTGTAGCTGCATCTACATAAGCGCTACCTGGGACCCAGGTCCCCTTCTTGGTTTCCGAGACATTTAAACCACAAGACGGGAAGAGTCAAAATCGCCTTGATCCCTTGACACTGCCCTAGACCTAGATTCACAGGAGCAACTGCCAACCTTTACCTTAAGTCACCCGACCTACCCCCGCTCCTCATTCAGATACGTCCTCCAGCGCGGGCATGTCTCTGGATTCCCCACTCTCCTCTTGGTCCTTTTCTGGGTCTGGTCTTGTCCCCATCCACAAGCTGGCGGGAACCTCTATTCCCCTCCCATCCCCCAGCCCCTGTCAGCCTTCTTTCCTAGGGCTGAATACTGCTCCCAGCTGGAGGGGATCCTCGCTCTGGAAAACAGACCTCAGAAGGCCAATCCCAGCCCTGCGTGACTTCTGAGTTGGCCTAAGGCCTAGAATTCCTTGTTGCTGGTCCCACCTATCAGACTGGATATCCTGAAATGCCAGGCCTGAACTTGCTACACCCTTTGGATGCTGTATCTTGGACCACCCAGCTGCCTGCTCAGGGGCCAGCTTTTCTACTGAGGTTATATGCTCCAAGCCCTTATCCTCTTAATAATGGGGGTGCTTCAGCCCTGCCCCAGCCTCCTCTTGCTGCCCAGGGGCACTGTGTTGCTGAGATTCTAGCACAGGTCCTAGGCCCCAGCATGTCCTGCCTTCTTCTCATCGGGCACACCAAACGGGGAGATAGCCCCAAATCTCATCCATTCAAATCCGGATGGTCGGTGAGAGTATGATTTCCATATCAGACACCGAAAGGGGTATGGGAAACGCAGCCGTCCTCTCTGCATCGCATTCATACCCAAGGAATTCTTCCTTCCAGAAACTTCAGTGAAGGAACTCCCCCAAAGTCAGGCATCTCTGCAATATTTGGAGCAATGAGTTCCATCTCATATAAGAGAGACAACCACAGGAAGAAAAGGAGCTGGCACAAGGCACAGTCTGGCCTGAGCAAAAAGACTGGAAAGTTGAAGGGTGGGTCACTGCAGGCCCAAAGCTAGGTATCTGTCCTCTTACTAGTCCAAAGTCAGGCATGTGATCAGGTTAAAGAAATACATAACTTTAAAGAATCAGTTATGGGAAGATGATCTCCATCAAGAAGCCTAAAAACTTCCAAGGCATGAAATTTGACTATTTGGGGCCACGTTATCACAAAAGAAAGGATGCAAACCGAAACTATGAAAGCTGCTCTGAGCGACCATGTTCATTGTCTCTCTTCTGTGTTTGCTTGTTTGCCTTATTTTTTTTTAAAGGGAAAGTGGGTGTTTTGAAGCTCTGCCTGGGCTATTTGAGTGTGAAACGATTGTTCCAGGTCTTCTTAAACTTGGCAGTGAATCGAGGGCAAATTCCCAGATGGTCACACAGTGATTTCACAACATCAGGCCACTATTTCTCATCTTTCCAGGTTCCCCCACCCTCCCCAACACAGGCACTCACGCCTGACCCAGAGGTCAGAGACGGGGTCCGCCCTTCTAAGCCAGGCTCTCCTATCGGTGTCGTCTTTGTCAAGTGACTCCACTTACTGAGTCCCCCTTTCTCCGTCCACAGTGGTAATAAAGAACTGACTGATTCAAAGGGGCATTGTGAGGAATGAGTGGGGTTACACGTGCAAAAACTCTTGGAAAAATGTGCAATAGTGTAAAAATGCCCTTTCTTGAGGGGAACTCCTAAGACTCTCCAAGACAGAGGCAGATGCATGTTCCATGCGCCAACGATTATAGCTGGTGTTGCACCATATTTCCATGGTCCATTTATCCTACAGCCATTCCCACTAGACTTGACGTTCCTTGAGCACGGTCCATGGGCTTGCTCACTACTGAGTATCTTCAGGGCCGCCCACTAGTAGGCAGCCCGTGTTTGATGAATGAATGACAGACTCAAATCCTAAACGTACGGAAATTAACTGAGAGTTAATGCAGGAGTGTGGCTGGGAGGGCGGCAGTCAAAAAGCACGTTTATCTTTACAGTTTTTGTTTCTCTACAGAAAAAAGTTCAACTTCTTGCCCTGAGTTAGTTCCGCTCTCTTCACATATATACGGAAAGTACAGCCTTCGTTATCAGAAAAATTTAACAAAGAATTTGGTGATATGTTCTGGGAGTTTGCAAAATCCTCATTTCTGCACGAGGAGAGCTATTACAGATGCAACAACTGACTGTGTGGTTGATTCAAACTGATGGAAAGGCCAGGAAAGGCTGGGAACAGTTCTTATATCAAGCGACTCTTTTTTTTGTCACAAGTAAACTAACGAAGTATGATCTTCATTGGTCTAGCTAAACCTGTATTTCTAGACAGCCCATCACACCACCACCTGTATACGCTGAAGAAAATAACACTTTCACAGGAAACAATGAGATGGCTGAAGACTCATCCGAAGCCTAAATTCTACTCATGTTGCCACCAAAGGAAATACAGACAGATGGTCCACTCTTATTTTCAGTCTCTCTCTCTCTCTCTCTCTCTCTCTCTGCTTAAATTGGTCTGATTAAGTGATGGATGGGTCACTCAGAGTAGAAGCAGTTAAAATGATCATTTTACATTTAATGAAGAACATCCGTATTTTTAGCTGCTCTATTTATTAGGAAGAGCATTAGAGAGTGTCTGACAGTGGACGGTGTGGTTTGCTGTTAGGCGAGTCATAATGTGTGGCCAAAGGGGGAACCAAACCGTCAGGAATATTTTGTTCCTGCTCATTTGCAGTGAATGAAAATTCACATCATAACAAGTGGGTACTCTATGTAACCACTCCACAGAGGCTATGTGAACAGTAATTAGAACTTCTTGGCTTATTTTATTATTACTGATATGATGGTCGAAGAAAACCAAGATCATTTTCTAAAGATACAGTTGAAATGGGGAATTCACTTCTAAGGAAATAAATACTACAGTACTAACAATTTTAATAAGACTTAAATCCCTCAGCTTTTAAGGCAACTCAGCGTCCAGCACATAACTGTAAAATAAGGTACAGATATTACAGTTAGGAAGACAGCAAGGACCCAGGGTAACCTGGGAGAGGAGGGATTACAATAGACGGGACAAAAATATACATTCTTGTCCAAATGGTAGCAACCATACCACTGGGAGAACGTCAGGAGAGATGGAGAGAGGCTTGGACCCCAGATTCAGCTCCAATTTATGCCTTCAAGATCAGACTATGGAATAGTAAGTACCACCATGTCTGCTAATTCCAGCTGCCTTAGGGTGCTGAGGGAAGCAGGCGATCTCTTAGACAAACTAGTTTTATGGAATTTGGGGTTTTACTACCATGGGTCATATGCTGATGTGCTTGTGCTATATGGGCTTCTCTGCCGGGCGACATGGTCCCAAAGTCCACCCCCAAAGTTTAAAGCCCACCTTGGTGGAACATGGCTTCCTCCGATTCCTCTTTATGAAGATGAGGTATACCTACCTGCACGGGAATGGGTGACAACTTATCCAAAAGTAAGGGTACAGTAACAGCCCCCAAAATGTGTTCAACAACATAACCAAGAAGATGCAACTCTCCTTAGAGCAATGACACAAACTTCCAGTCTTCTGAATAGGACAAAAGAAAGACTTTTCCAACTGATTACTCCAAATGACTAATAGTCACCGCATAACCCCACTTTCACTAGCTCTGATGTAGAATGTCTGACCATCAGCTAGGACAGCCAGATCTACACGAACAACCGAGGAGCTCTTTCTCTCAGGGGCCTCTGCTCTAGGGATCTCCAGGAACAAGCTGATGGGGGCTGGGAATGCTCAGCTCGGAATCAGCTGGATACTTGCAGAAAGGAAGAAGCGTCTGCCTTCTCCTGACATCCTTCTCCTGCTGGACCCGGCCAGAGGAGAGCAGCGATTTTCTTAGCTTAGTGCCCAGAAGGCAGTCTCTCAAAGGCAACCAAGTAAAAGAGTTATCGACCACGTTTGTGCAGTGTTGAGCACGGCAAATAGAGCTGGATAGGTGATTAAGATCTCGGCGCTCCACCCAGAGTCCCACTCTAGAAAATTGTCAAAGAAGTTGGCATCCTGCACCCATGGGCCAAAACAACCTGCAGGCATCTTCTATGTTCTGACTCTCTCCTCCAGAACACATGGTATTGTGTCTATAAGGGCAGTGACAGTTCACAGACTGAAAAGTTTATGGCTTCCTGGCAAGCTGGCTCCCTCTTCTGTTCTGGGAGGACTGAGAGGGTATGGGGGAAGGCTCTCCAGCTTGTCTGTGCTAGATGGCCGCCCTGCAGCTGCCCTGCACTTGGCCTTCTTCCACTACACACAGACAGACACACACACACACACACACACGTAAGTTAGTGCTCACTCTTTTCATGTCTTAATAAGCTACTTTCCTTTAGATCTTAATTCACTGTATTACTAGAGATTATAACAGATTCATTATTAAATAGCTATAATATACTATATTATATATTTCACAATACTGTTCACATTCTGGCACAATGGGTGTTCTCGTCAAAAGGGTCATTTGAAAACAGAAATAGACTCACAGACATAGAAAACAAACTTATGGTTACCAAAGGGGAAAGAGGCGGGGTAAGGATAAATTAGGAGTTTGGGATTAGCAGATACACACTACTATATATAAAATAGATAACCAATAAGGACCTACTGTGTAGCACAGGGAACAGTACTCAACATCTTGTAATAACCTATAAGGGAAGAGAATCTGAAAACGAATAGATTTATATATATATATGTGCATATATATATATATATATATATACACACACACACACACACACACATATATATAACTGAATCACTTTGCTGTACACCTGAAACTAACACAACATTGTAAATCATCTATACTTCAATTTTGGAAAAGGGTCCTTGGAGTGGTGTTAATAATTTTCTGGTGCAGCTTTCAGTGTATGATGCAACGAGTAGGGGAAAGGAACTGGAATCTGTTGCCTCCATCATGGCATTAAAGGAGGGCACCAAGGCTCGCACGTGAGCGTAGAACCAGAGCTGTAAATGGCTGTCAAGTAAGTTTTGAAAGCCGGAATTTGGTGACCCCCAGCCATGCATTCTTATGGCATTTCTTGGCCTAACTTGATAGATTGATTCTGAAAACAGGCACTAATTTTTTAAATGCAAAACAGACCTACTTGTGTTAGAGCCTGCACAAACAGAGGACTACAAGAGTGGAAACAGCATAAACAATGTTGTTTATATCCAAGGCCTGAGAAAACTGCTGCGCTTTCCTACAAAATTGCAGGAAGTATCTGAGTAACCCCCATCCATTAGAGTGGAATAAGGACCATATTTTCCATAGGCATGGAGAGAATTTTTCAGATATACTGACATTAAAGTATCGCAAAGCAGGAGCATAATTAATAAAGGATGATCTCCTCTAACCTGCAACTGAAAGCGCAGAAAATCCCAGCCACAAACAATGTTTAAAAGTTAAAACTAAGTGAGGCAAACACAGCAAAAGGGCAGAAAACACTGACCATTTTCGTTGTTCTCCTCCACTCTTGACCTCCTGTGAAGGCAGAGGGATGGTTCCTCTAGCTGAGCAGCCAAAAGGGACCATTAGTGATTGCATCAAGAGTAACCAGCCTCATGGATTTGAGTGAGTCCTGGAGTTTTAGAATCACATTGGACTAGACCTGCTTTATTCCTTCTATCATCAGTTCACTTCCTTAATACCTTTCTTCATTTTTGTGATGTTGTTGTAACAAAACTATATTTAAAAGCGAGCAACAGGAAGCTTTTACTTGGGAAGTTGAGGTTTAAGCACTCAGTGGCAAACAATGAACCGGAGAGATAAAGATGCAACGCAAATGGTCGGGAACAGACCCTTGCTAGTTTCCTGCCAAAGTTGACTCGTGAGCATGTGTGAGGCCACGATATGGACTAACAGTGCTATTTTGCTTTTATTTACTCCAATTTATTTGTTCCTGTGAGAACCCCCTATAAAAACAAAGTGCGGGAACAAACAATGGAAGCCTTGCCATCTCCTCCTTGCCAGGGCTTTTATTTTCCACATTATCAAATGTTTTCATCAGTGGAGCTCAGCCCATTCATTCAACTCTGAATCACGACCCAGATCATATTGCATTGTGAGGGGAAAAAACCCTATGTGTTGCCTGTATGAAAGAAAGAAAGAAAAAAAAGATTGTTTCCTGGTCATCTTTTCCCTTTGACACTTACAAACAGATTTGTGGTCCTTTGTGACACCCCACGATGGACACTATGTCCCCAAATAGTCAAGCAAACTAGGACATTTTAAAAAGCAAGCTTCTAAGTCCAGAACATAATTTTATCTTCATCCCCCTTTTTTGGCCCCTTTCCCCAAACAGGTATCCATGTCAAAGGAGAGCTCTTGAGTCGGGGGTTTGTTTGACCTAGGTCACACAAAGGTCAAGCTTTTCACCAGTTGTTAACACAAAGCTTCCAGCCAACCCACCCTCCAAATCCGGCTACACAGTCTGTTTCCATCTGCAAATGCGCTATGCACATTGGATTTTTCTCAGTTTTTCATGAACTAACAATCCCTTCACTGTGAAGTGGTCTCAGTGACAAATAAATAGGTCAGACACTCGTAGGCGCTGAATTTGCCAAATACGGGAAGGTAATGGATTTTGACTTTTTCATTTTTAAAAAGGCTTTTTAAAGTGTTATTTTAAAACCAGTTGAACAGGTCGCTTTATTCCTTTATTGAACTTCAAGCGGTGCTGTCTCTTAAGCAGTTTTATGCAATCCCAACTATACTTTTGCTTCTCTGAAAGAGATCAATATTTATTCAGATTGATTTTTAAGATTTACATGTGAAAAATAGATAAAATTGGATCACATATAAACCAAAACTAATTCTGTCAACTCCCATGAAAGTCAATAAAGCCAAAATAAATTGAGCAGATTTCATCTACCTGCATTTGAGAATTGTTTTACTTCATTATTTCTTATAAACTTACTGAGCAGAAATTTGCTTAACTCTTATCCAAGCTTCTCATACTGAAACAATAAGACTCTCTATGGAATATTTTGCATTCGAATATTATCACCAGGATAGCATATGGCAAACTAGCGGTAGGCAGTTTATCTTCATCCTCTTTGTAAGCTAAAATTAGCACAATGCTTTCACAGCATTCTACCCTTGACTCGGGCCAGGGTGATATTCTCCACAATGCCATGCTTGTTCCACATCCTGCCGGCTTCCAATATTTAAGCAAATTGGTTGAAAGTTTATATGAACAATCACAGATACATTTTAATGCAATAAAACCCCAAAGCAACACCAACGATGAAAAGTAAACCAGCTATATTAGGAATCAACCTGAAAAACCTTCCTTCATCTGCTTCCTGAAATATATAATGTTTCGACTACAAAGAAGTTCAAATGTTTACAGAGGCTAATTGTACCAAGTGGGATGTATATATAAGGCTCCAAAAGCAAGACGCAATTACCTTCTTAGACAACTAAGGCTTATTTTTCTACTTGTTTACGAGATTCAGTTTTTCTTGGTAATACGTTCTTGATGCTAAAAATGCACTGTTGCTAAGAATTAAGTATGCACTTTCAGAAGATTAAATGAAGGTGATCTGCCCGTGGAAAGACCTTACTCTTTAAACAGGAAAGCAGCTACTGGCTAGCATTTTGAAAGGATTACAATACAAACAATGATTTTAAAAACAATGGAAGAGGTTCAAAAAAATACATCCCTTTTAGCTGGCCTGTAGAGTGTAATCTTCTGATCAAATAGCTAAAAACAAAAAACTCTAGGAAGAATTAACTTTAGGAAATCCAAGATTGGCAGGTAAGCAGCAAAGAGATATTTACATTAGGGATAGCAACACCTCTATCTCCTTTACCTCCCCAACTTTAATGCCATTTATTAGGTCAGATGTTATACTAACAAGATTTTGCTGGAAATTTCACTAACCGTTATCAGACTGAAGTTTCTATTACTGTGTGCTGGGGCAGATGTATTCAGCTTGTTAACAGATTCAATCCAAGATAACAAACAAATGCTGATACTGTCAGCTGATTTGTATCAACAGATTAAAAAAAAAAAATTCTTCATCATTTCTTGAAAGGAGAAAAAAATAATAATTTCCCTAGAGCTCATTGTATATTTGACTGATTCATATTATTCTCAGATGTATATGTTTTGTCAGAGGAAAAAGAAGAGAGAAAATCCTCTCCAAACCTTGTAAGACAACCTCAAACATGATTTAACTAAGACAATATTTCACTTGACCTAGCACATTAATCCATTTGTCTCAGTCATTCCTAACCCACATCCTTCTCTCCACATAGAAAAAGTACACTGGGCGAGGGAGAGCAGAATGCAAACATTTAAATAAATAAAAACATTAAATAAATCAAAAAACCATTTAAATAAAACACTTAGAAATTTCAGTAACAGCCAAATTAAGCAGTTATGTATTCCCTATCTAATCAAAAAGCCGTATGCATTTGGACCTTTTCAGCTACATCTGTCTGTAAAAGAATCAAATCTATGCCACTGACTTGTACCCAGATACTCTGAAAACTCAGATATTGGGGATGATCTGTACTTTTTTATTGTTATTACCAATAATACTAAGTCTTAGATTCAGAATTTCTCCTCACTGACCATGAAATTATGTGGAATTTACTGACTTTCTATAAATTTCAATCCATATGTAAATGTTTATTGAAGTCCTTCATTCTATCTAAGTTTGTACACAAAATTTCAACTTGGTTCTTAGAATTTCACTATTTCAGAACTGAAGGAAAACACTTCAGTTATCTAGCCCAGCTCTTTTTTTTTTAATTTACAGAAGAAATTCCATCCCAGTGAGGTTGTGTGAGTCATCCAGCCCAGACGACAGGGCTCGCAAACTGTTCAGTGGGGATGGCACCTGAGCACCAGCACGCCAAGGACAGTGGGCTTCCCAGTCCGTCCTACATCCTCATAGAAACACACCTAACAGTTCCCAGCGTGAGGTGCGCATAGACAAGCATTTAAAATAGCAATTGATCACCATGAGCCGATCCTCATACAGAGTCACGTATTTTCCTGGTATTTCATCATTTGTTTCCAAGATGCCAAAATAAGTAGTTCAGTGCTTTGATGGGGGAATGTAGGTATCACTGATGTATCCAAATCTCAGAAATGTATGGTTCCTTAAATATTCTTTTTATACTGTACTGAAGAGGAATATGTAGTAACATATATACATATGCGCGTGTATCCGTGTACACAGACAAAGCAAATATGGCCAAATGTTAACAACTGTTGAGCGGGAATGGTGAGTTATGGGTGTTTGCTATACTATTCATTTTATTTGTCTGTACATATGAAAATATTCTTAATAAAAAATTGGAAAAAATGCTAACAAATAATATGTGGGGAAAAAAAATCTCAATGCAATGTGCCACAAGTCTTGCCCTGTATTTTCCATTTTCTATGTGACATCCCTGGCTTTGGAGCAAGGCTCCCTGAACTCCATCACTGTACTGTGCTACAAGAGAACAGAGTCAGCAATGCACATGTAAGAAATTCCTCTCTTTAAAGGAACAGGATCACGCTGGTTGTTAGGAAACCACCTCTACTCTCTTGAAAAGGGATGGGTTTCCAACTAATAACAAAAACTCAGTAAGTCAGACAGAGAAAGACAAATATTATGACATCACGTAGAGGTGGAATTTAAAAAATAATACAGGGGCTTCCCTGGTGGCGCAGTGGTTGAGAATCTGCCTGCCAATGCAGGGGACACGGGTTCGAGCCCTGGTCTGGGAAGATCCCACATGCCGCGGAGCAACTAGGCCCATGAGCCACAACTACTGAGCCTGCGCGTCTGGAGCCTGTGCTCCGCAACGAGAGGCCGTGATAGTGAGAGGCCCGCGCACCGCAATGAAGAGTGGCCCCTGCTCGCCGCAACTACAGAAAGCCCTCGCACAGAAACGAAGACCCAACACAGCCAAAAATAAATAAATAAAATAAAGAATTATTAAAAAAAAAAGTAAAAAAATAATACAAATGAATCTATATACAAAACAGAAACAGATTCATAGACATAGAAAACAAACTTATGGTTACCAAAGGGGAAAGGGGCAGGGAGGGATAAATCAGGAGTATGGGATTAACAGATACAAACTACTGTACATAAAATAGATAAGCAAAAAAGACCTACAGTACAGCACAGGGAACTATATTCAATATCTTGTAACAACCTATAATGGAAAATAATCTTAAATATATACAAATATAAATGTATGTGAATCACTTTGTGGTATACCTGAAACTAACACGATATTGTAAGTCAGCTATACTTCAATTTAAAAAATTCAAAAAAATATTCAAGCACCTTAGTGTGTCATGAGAGAGTGGATAGAAAAAAATTAAAATAGTCAAAATAGGAAACAGACTATGGTCTCATCAGAACTAGGCTACAACACGGTACATATAAAGAAGAGCAAGAAGAGACATAAAACACGAGGTGGGGGAGAGGGAAAGTGGGCGGTCAGCACCACCAGTAACTTGTAGGTGAAAGAAGCAGTAAAGCTGATTTGCTATAAACAAATAAAGACCTGCCTGTAAATCTGGTTCTGCCTCCCCATAACTTCCCAGACTCAACCTTTCCTAGTCACTATTAATAGGCAAGAGATGCTTGGAACCTTATTTTACCAACTGCAGTTGCTATAAAGCTAGTCCTCAAGCTCCATATAATATTTGGTGAAATTTACCTATCATATGAAGGATTATCTTCCTGTATTTTTTTTTTAACTTCTTTATTGGAGTATAATTGCTTTACAATGGTGTGTTAGTTTCTGCTTTATAACAAAGTGAATCAGCTATACATATACATGTATCCCCATATCTCCTCCCTCTTGCATCTCCCTCCCACCCTCCCTATCCCACCCCTCTAGGTGGTCACAAAGCTCCGAGCTGATCTCCCTGTGCTATTCGGCTGCTTCCCACTAGCTATCTATTTTACATGTGGTAGTATATATATGTCCGTGTCACTCTCTTACTTCGTGCCAGCTTACCCTTCCCCCTCCCTGTGTCCTCAAGTCCATTCTCTCTGTCTGCATCTTTATTCCTGTCCTGCCCCTAGGTTCTTCATAAACATTTTTTTTTTTTAGATTCCATATATATGTGTTAGCATATGGTATTTGTTTTTCTCTTTCTGACTTACTTCACTCTGTATGACAGACATCTTCCTGTATCTTAAACTTTACTGATAACAAGGCATCCTGAAATTCAGAGGCCTGATACTGCCCAATAGTTTCATCAAAGGCCAAAGATTAATGTGACAACATGAGACCAGAGATGCTAGAAGAAATTGTCTTAGTGGGCAAATACACTTCCCATCCTACCTGGGCTCCTGTGAGGAAATTCCACCCAGGTCCTTGGAGAGCTCAGAACCCACCTCAATTTGACCATCAGCAAAAGGTATGTGCCAGTCAACATGTCACCTGACTGACACTGCAAACCTCTTTTTCTCACAGACACCTTAATATGTGGTGTAGAAATACTAGCTGTTGTTTCAGAAGAATCCACTGGACCAAAGGCCTGAGGTGAGAAAGGTATCATCTGCAATCTAAGTCTCTTCTTCCTCAGTCACTTCCTCCTCATCAACTCCTATGGTAAAAGTGACAGATATATGAGAAAACATTTGAGAGCGATGGACAACAGAAGGGAGTCTTGTACGGGTGGAAATCTCAGTGGCCCACAGAGTTTAGAGGGCTCTCTGTCCTGACACAAAAGGGCAAACAAACACTCTGCACTGTAAAGTGAAGACACATTTGGGAATAGTACTAGAGTCTCGATTCCCTACTACATCATCACTCACACTCAGAAATCAGTGCCAGTACTAACCAGAGCCTCTCTTTTTCTGAGAGAAAAACAACCCAAATGATGAGGAGGATGGTGGTGATGATGATGATGGTGCTAATGATAGCAGCTAACACATATATAATGTTTGCTATGTGCCAGGCACTGTTCTAAGTTCTATGTACCAACTTGTTTCATCTTCCCAACAACCCAATAAGTAGGTGTTAATACTACCCACATGTTAGAGGTGTTCAGGTTGTTCTTCTGCCCAAAGAATATAAACTTAAGCCATTTTTCCACGAGGAGAGACCAATCTTCTTCAGATCTAATCACATACTGAACCCGCCTCAAGGCTGAAAATTAGTGAAGAGCACCAACCAAGTTGGACGAAAGTGTAGGTAACTCCTAAAAAGGACAGCGTCAGGAAATATGTCTGTCCCAGATATTTCTTAATTCAGAAGTGAGGGGAGCAACAAACACTGAACTGTAAATCCCCTGAGGGCAGGAATTGGTCTTATTCATCTTTGTTGTCTCAGGATTTAGTACAGTGCCTGGCACTCTGTGAATGAATGAATGAATGAATGAACAAACGAAGTATAAGTGCCTGATCACTTCCTTCTAAAGATCCTTCCTAATTTTATTCTCTCTCCTCTCTTCCCAGTGAGAGAACTGGTGAATGCATTTCAGAAATAAATTGATTCCAGTTATTAGGTTACTTCTTAACCTGGTACGAAAGAGAGGTGTTGGAGTTGAAAAACCTGGCTGATTCTGGTCCTGGTATTTCCCACTTACACCCTGTGAGACCTTAGGCAACTCTCACCTATAAAATGGAGACATGGGCTTCCCTGGTGGCGCAGCGGTTGAGAATCTGCCTGCCAATGCAGGGGACACGGGTTCGAGCCCTGGTCTGGGAAGATCCCACATGCTGCGTAGCAACTAGGCCCGTGAGCCACAACTACTGAGCCTGCGCGTCTGGAGCTTGTGCTCCGCAACAAGAGAGGCCGCCACAGTGAGAGGCCCGCGCACCGCGATGAAGAGTGGCGCTCGCTTGCTGCAACTAGAGAAAGCCCTCGCACAGAAACGACGACCCAACACAGCCAAAAATAAAAATATAAATAAATAAAAATTTTTTAAAAAAATAGCCTCTTTCTTAGGTGAGTTTTTAAAAAAAACAAAAAACAAAAAACCGGAGACGCGTAGAGCTGCGCTGCTATAAGATTAGTGGTACAAGGCTCACAAACTAAGATAGGCGGACACATTTCATAAACTGAAAACCAGAAAAAAATACACTCTTTGTTAGAAGATTTTTCCTTCCCATCACCCAGCATTGTGTGTGACCCATAGTAGATGCTCAATAAATATTTGTTAAATCACGGAAAATCAGAACAAAAGAGCCATCTGTCTCTGCTCCTCTAAATCCCGATTCATAAGACTTCCTCTGAGAGGCTGACCTCAGGGATGGGATGAAAGCAAGTTCAGGCAAAGACGCCCTTCATTTCTTCAGCTTACAGTTGGAAAAGTTACATCCAAGTGCATATCGAAATAAATAATATTGTCAGCCTTTTGGAGAAGCAAGCGTGATGGCAGGGAAGAGGAACCTCAAGGTATCAGGTGTGAAAAGCAAGCCAATGGCCCCCAACTCTCGTACCCCTCTTTTCTCTGCTCCCCCCCCCCACCAGCACCCCAGGTCACAAGCCAAGAAATGGCAGTGTCATTGCTGTCACTCTGCCCCTCTGAAATAGGAACCAGGATTAGCTCTGGCTGGCTGAAGCTCAACCCAGATAAGTCCAGAGCGACGCTGATAGGCAGCGGGAAGGAATTTGAGGAAGTGACAAGAAATGCCACGTCACCCACCATAAAGAAAGCTTTCCCACAAAGTGGCCTGGGTGGCGGCTACACAGCCGACTGGTGCTCAGAAAAATGCAGATAAACGCAGAAGTCTTTCCTAGCAGCAGGACAGAGAGCCAGCAACACACAATTCATGTCCTTGCCACATCCTTCAGTGACTACGAGGAGGGATGTAGAAAGCGCCCTTCATGCAGCCCAGAGGAGCCTGAGCGGAGAGTCCCTGGTCCCTCCTGTGGCCAGGGACCGGGACCCCCCCCAGGCACAGACTCGCCTCTGTGCATTTCTAATGTATCAACCAGAGAATCACCAGTAATCCTAAGGATGCGGTTGTTTTTGTTTTTTTTTTTTTTACAAAGATTCTAGGTTACAGTCTTTCTGTCGCAGGGAAGGGTTTGTGCCATGTCAGAAATAAACTTCCTAATTTCATCCACCAGGTAATGGACATCATAATAATCCGCAGTGGCATCTGTCATTGCAAAGATTTCCACTGTTCTTCACAGAAGTTTCATGGAAAAGTGGAAGTCAGCAAGCAGGGATTCTCCCAAGAAATTCACAGATAAAGAAATGGGGCCTAGCAAAGAGGACCAGAGGGGCAGAAGGGAACTCTTCGGCTCTGCCATTGTTGTTTCCTTAAAGACAGCACAAAATTCCCTGCTAGTTACCGATGGCATGGCCTTCTTTCCTTATATTTTAAAATTTCATTCAAAGGGCCTGTTCTCACAAAAGTGTATCCAAAACTTATCCAAGATATCTTCACCAGGAAATCCGTACTTTGACAAATGGAGCAAAAGGTCAAATACTTAGAATATATTTAGAAAAATATATTCTGTATTATTAAATAATACCAGTGACTTTTTAAAAGGGCGTGTTGGACGAGATCTCAGCTGGTATGTCTGTGGGATCAAATCCACTAGCCCAGTGTTCTAAACATCTCTGCAAGAAATTCTGGCTAAGATTCTGCAATCTCAAACTGTCCCACAACTTTATCTAGAAAGAAATTTGAGCTACCAGTATCCCAGAGGTCTCATAAGGGCCACAGCTGTCAGCAGACCAGCCTTTCATCCTGGGTAGCCGGGAAAATATTTCAATACAGTATATTTTTGCTCAGGATTCTTTGAGAACACACCAAACAGGAAATGATTAGAATTACATTTACTTACTCTCACCTATTAGCATTAAATTATTAGTTGTATTAGTGGCTTACATTTACATTAAACTTGCAAATTATATAGACTCTTATTTCCATTCTACAAGCATCTCTATTTTTTTCCCTGCATGCATATCTAATCATTCGCTTACCTCTTATCACTCCGGGAACCTACAGCTCTTAATTCCACGGATTTCCACAGGGCAAGAATCTAGGCCACCGTTTATGCACAGAAATCAATTCAGCCATCACTACACTATGCATCAAAACAACATTTTAAGAGCAAAAGTTGCAGCTAGTGGCATTGAGCCAAAGCGCCTCTTCTCAAAAGGAAAATGCAGTGGGATTTTAAAGAGCAAATAGGACAAGTCACCGAGGCTTTATGCCTCACCAAGAAATGGGGAATCCTTAATGGCCCAAAGTGTCTTGATTCAAATCTGGAACTTAATAAGACTTGTGCCCAAAGAAAAGTGCTGATTGCCACATCCCCCAGTGTCCTTTCATAGTGTCCCATGTCAATATATTCACCAGGTTCATTTTCTCTCTCTTTGCCCCTAGTGAGATTACTAACCAACAATATTTTTATGTTTTTAATTAGAATCTGAAAGAGCATTTGGGCACCAGGTTGCATTTTTACAAGCTCTGCATCTCTGAAACACAATATTATATTAACGTGATAGTTTACAAAGAAATCATATTACTAAATGTCATAAATCACAGAAACTTCATTGGCTTCTTCTAAAACTGTATGTAATCTGCTGACTACACCATTCACAATTTATAACAATCTATGCAAATGTATATTAAAGCCATAAAAAGTCCCCCCCCCCACACCCATATCCTTTTCCCACAGGCCAAATAAAGGTGAATTAAGGGAATCTGGCAAAGGGTATACATGGCTATTGCCATTTCCCACAGCAAATAGGGTATTTTCCTCTGGGAATAAAACATTTTTCTTAAACTACTGTTTATAACCCTTATCAGCTCAACAGCAATAGAGCCATCAAGTCCAATCTCTTGTGGAAAAAAGTCAAGGTCAACAAGTACTTGCATTTTTGTTTATCTTTAGCTGCAATTGCTACTGACATTCAATTGGGTAATAAACATAGGTCTGTCAAATGTTCCCAACGAACAGGTGATCCAAAAGCTATCTCAGAACAAGGCGATTGCCAGGTAATCAAGCAATCCTGTTATAACAATTATGATTTGAGTACATTTATTTATAGATGCAAACACCAGTCAATTCTAAGCAAACATTGCCATACCATTCCCACCACTGGGTAATAAGAGTGAGGAAGTACAGGAGGGCTTTTGCTAGAATTGCTCACCAACAATAATGTGTGCATTCCCATGAGCAGAGCACCATCCAGAGAAAAGGTTTTCTCCCCTTATCTCTTCTATTTAAAGGCAATTTTGTGTATCAATACAGCCATGTCCTTTACTCTGCCTGCCACCCAGGCTCCGGAGCCCAGTTGCCTCTCTCTGCCTGAAAACCAATTCTACGGTTATGTGTGTGTGTGTCCATTTGGGATTGTTGCATGATTCCTTTAAGCCAGCATGGTTGTTACTCGAGAAAACACTTCGCTTTAACTTGAAAAGTGCTAGGTTTTGTTCAGCATGTTTAATTCTACAGAGTCAGAGAGAGATTTGGAATAAATACTTCTTTCCAATCCATCAAGAAACTCACTGATAGCAACAGGAGTTATGCATTTGGATCTGGGCAGCACATGGCTCCTTGCCACATTCAACTTACAGATTAAAAATAGAATCTGTTCCAGCTGCAAAGTAAGACACATTAAACCTACTGCCTCCATTTGAAATATGGAAACTAAATCTAAGGACCACGGCCACGATCTAGGATGATGATTCTGACCCACATAACACAAGCCTACTGCCTCCACTTCAGTTATGAAAAATAAGCTTAAGGAATATTCTTGGAGCCTTAAAGGAATGCTTCTACTTCTTGCTATGTAGCTTTTATTAACATTCCATCATTTAGTGGAGCAATTAATATTTTCTGAAGCTGACTCCTTTCCTATCAAGAGCATCAGGGAGAGTGGCATTGACATATATACACTACCAAGTATAAAATGGATGGCTAGTGGGAAGCAGCCGCATAGCACAAGGAGATCAGCTCGGTGCTTTGTGACCACCTAGAGGGGTGGATAGGAAGGGTGGAAGGGAGACTCAAGAGGGAGGGGATATGGGGATATATGTGTACATATAGCTGATTCACTTTGTTGTACAGCAGAAACTAACACAATATTGTAAAACAATTATACTCCATTAAAGATATTAAAAAAAAAACCTTAAAAAAAAAAAAAAGAGGCTCAGGACATCTGGAAACGAAGTAAAGGACAATCCTTCTAAAAATACACAAACCCACATCCTGGGAAAGAAGGTGAAAACTGACACACAAAATGAAGTATACTATTTTAAAAGACACCTTTCAATGTAGACATATTAAGTACGAGGTGAAAGTGTTGTGAGTCAAGAAAATACTGTTTCAGTATAAAGAAGTATCCTTCATTCTTTAACGTTCAGGCAAAAAGTGGAAGGAACCAGAGTTGTATCTGCAGGCGCAAGAGTATATTATTTTCCTCCTGGAGTTGATTAAGTCTGGCAGGTAATTTGAAGATTCTACATACAAAGAGAAATTAGCCGCCTGGGAAGTGGGAAGGCAGGATTAGGACCCACTGGGAGTCCATGAACACGAGGGCCCATGAAACAAAGCATCTACTCTGCAGATACTCAGGAAACGCTCATCCATCAGTTGTCAAGCAAGGGGGGAAGTCACCTCACGTTCAGAACAGTAAACTGATGAAGTGAGTCACCAGATTCCCATGATAGCTTGGCTGGCCTCTTCCTTTCCGCACAGCCCCTAGTCACCATGGAGCCAGAACCTTCTCCGCGGGAAAGCGGGGCGGCAGAGGGTGGTGGCCGGGCTTCAGCGGGCCACCCTCGGAGAGGGTGGGAAGAGTGTCCAGCCTGGGTGTGGAGGAGAAGTCAGAGCCAGCAGTGACCAGCCCACCTTTGGGAGGCTACCCTCAGAAGACAGTGTTCTGAGACCTGGCCTGTCTCCAGGCCCTTCTGAACCCCACCATGCCCGCACCCCTCAGTCTGGTCCAGTCTCCTCCTCCAAAGCTTTTCTCTGCAGCCTCCTCTCCGGCCTCAGTCCGCGCGCTCAGCCTTTCTGAAGAGTAGCAGCGCTGGTCCCAGCTTCCTCCCCACCCATCCCTCCTTCACTCGGATCTGACCAGGACACAACTCTAACGTTTTCAGTGGCTCCCCAGCTCCCAACACACTCCCAGCTCCCTAAGATGACATCTATGATCCTTCGTGGTCTGGCCCTGCTACCTCTTGGCCTCACCCCAGACTCTTCCTTTCCCATGTTCTCTGCTCACACTGAGGCATACGGGAAGCCTCGGGAGTGTCATGCTTTCTCTCTCCTTCACGCCTCTACACAAACTAATTTCTGTGCCTCGCATGCCCTTCTACTTCTCCATCCATCCCAAGTTGCTATCAAGTTCCCCAAGTTGCTATCAAGTTCCCCAAGTTTCTATCAAGTTCCCCAAGTTTCCTTGGGGGAGCTGGCTAGGAGATTGGGAATGAAAGCAGATTGCTTCCAGGGCTAACTCTGGGGGATGCGGTAGTGGTTGCCTGGAGTGCTGTGCCGAGAAGGACCCACATCCAAGTCCCATTCAAGCTCAGTGAGAAAGTGCACCGTGATCTACTAAGGATGCCTGCCGTGGAAGGATGGGGAGAGGCAGTCGCTGCATCTTTACCAGTTTGTTAGGTGCTGTTCCTCTGCTTCCAAATTACACTGAGCCCACTGAATCATGAGACTTAACCTACCATGTGTGAACTGTCTGCTCTGCCACAGGACTGTCAGCTTCTTGATGCCAGGAATAGCCTCTTTCACTCTCAATTCTCACATCTAGCAATGGGCTACTACATAGTCCACATTCAATTAGTACTCAGTAAGTTAGTGAATGGGGCTATTTCTGTCTTCACCTTTTCTACTTTTGGGAGTATTCTTCTCATCAGCTTAAAATTCACAATATCAAATCATACCTTTTTTAAAAATTTTATTTATTTATTTCTGGCTGCGTTGGGTTTTCGTTGCTGTGCACGGGCTTTCTCTAGTTGCAGCGAGCAGGGGCTACTCTCCATTGCGGTGCACGGTCTTCTCACTGTGGTGGCTTCTCTTGTTGCGGAGCATGGGCTCTAGGCTCACGGGCTTCAGTAGTTGTGGCACGTGGGCTCAGTAGTTGTGGCTCACGGGCTTAGTTGCCCCGTGGCATGTGGGATCTTCTCGGACCAGGGATCAAACCCATGTCCCCTGGATTGGCAGGCGGATTCTCAACCACTGCACCACCAGGGAAGTCCCGAAACAATACCTTTCGTTGGCACTAAAAGAATTCCTTTCACATAAGGAGATGTTCTGAGTGCTTGGTAATCCAAATATTCACAACACACAGTCTGCTCCTATTTTATAGGTTGAAATCATATTCATCGGAACTTCCAACGTTAAAGACCGTGGCCCCTGAATCTTCCCATCCCGGTATCCCACCTCAGTCCCTCGACATCTCCATTTTTACCATCACTTATCTGAATCTCTCTGGCTCCATTAACCCTGTTTCAGAGGATAATAACGAGAAGGACAAGAGCATTCTCGCCTGCATCCCAAGCTCCAGGTACAGGGAAAAAAGAATGGAGTTGGCTCACCATGAAATGGTCAGAAGAAGGAGATGGAAAAGTGGGAAAAGGTCTCATGGCATCGCGAAATGATCAGCACTGTGGCGCATAGGAAGACAGGCTGTCATCTGTTTCGACTACGGAAATCAAGACAAGCTTAGATACCAAGGAGTGAAAGTGCGAATGGGCTGAATATAGATCCAGACATCCGAACAAATCAATCAAATATTTATCAGGTACTTACTCTATTTGCAGCACTGCGCTAGGAGCTGAGGGGAATGTAGAGGAGCCCTACAGGTATGGTTAGGATGTCAGCCTATGCCATCTCACTGGATTCCCTGGGTGAGCACGTGTGGGTCCTAATGCCTGTCAAAGGGATTCTTCTAAACAACACTTCCATGGATGCTCTAAAACTTGTAACTAATTATATTTCACTCTTCGTTTTGGCTGCTAGGAAGCTCAGAGCCAAATTAACTGCCTACTTCTAGCAACTGGACATGATCCTATAATTCATATTGTTCCTTACTACCCTTAAGACTGACTTCTCATTTATTTTCCTTTCATTCTGATATCTTCATCTACTTCATTTGAATCCGATTGTATACTTTTGTTAATTTCCTTAAATCCTTTCATAGAAAGGAAAGGAACATATGTAAAAGCATTGTAAAATTAAGATATATCCTTTTTCTCCTAAGGTATCAAAGTACAAAAGGGCACAAGGTATAAGGTGCTGTCCTGCTCTCACAGGTGCATTGTAATAGGGGCACTCAAGGAAAGAGTCAAACTAAAACAAATGAAATGTTTAAAGAGAGAGAACTGATTAAATGTTAATAATCTAGCCACAAGCCTATTGGCAAATTCAATGTTTTCTGCATTCACTCTTCAATTCCCCCTTTCTTAAAAATATACGATTTTGAAGAAAATTTAAGATTTTCTAGGTAAGGTCATGTTCTCTTTTTCTCCTGATATGGGAATAAGTAGAAGGAAGTTCTACCTCTTCCATTCTTTGTTAGGAAATAAAATAAGCTTCGTCTAGGAATGCATACGGGTTGATATTGGTAAATGGGGGAAGGCTAAAGCTAATTGTACTAATCAAACAGAATGCTTTTAGGTTAAGTAATTACGGAAAATTATCTGCAAGACTGAACTAATCCACAAAGCCAGACACTTGAGCAAAACCCAACTTATCAACTACACTTCTGGGACCAATCAATGTAAGAGGTAGACAACGCCCACCTCTTTTTAAGGAAAACGCTTGGCATAAATTTACTGTTTGGGTTAGTTTTTGCTAGGCCAACAGCCAAAACCTCCACCACTATCCTTAATTAGTGCTAGCAGTCATGAGGGAGAGAGATAAATTCAGGAGCAGAGCTAAATATCACATCCCAGGGGATGGAACCATGTCTGCTGCTGGGAACAGCACAGGACATAAAAGCATCCTCCCAGGGTGGCACAGTTACTCCTGTAATTCATCCTTAACCTCGACCCTAAGATCCCTCAAAAGATACTGAAATGCTGTAGCCAGTCTCCACCCATCCTCTACTGGAAGCCCATTCAGGGCCAGAGGATGGAACCCAAGTGTAGGAGTAGGCAGAACCAGCAACTATGTGGATGCCGTGACTTAAGGTACATCCCCAAACCCATCTACCACCAACTTCTGAAAGAGCTACCTGTCGAATCTTTCCTTGAAGTGCCCCGGTTAAAACGCCTTTCTGCGGGTGGGAACAGACAAGACCTACGTATCTATTTACATTTTGACAGAGATTACCATGTGAGATTAGCCATCTGGCACCCAAAAGAAATCAGTCCTGAGGGAATGTAGTGTAATCACAGTTTGAAAGCATGAGAGGGTTCCCAACCCTCTTCAATAAATAATTACCCATCAGTGGCCACGTGTCATAACTATGCTGGGCACAGGAGAGTTAAAGACGAAGAAGACATAGTCCCTTCCCAGGGGGCATCCTGGGGAGGCTGAAGCATGAATGGCTCGTTTCAATATATGAGAAATGATAAAACACAGGATACCCTGACAACATAGAAGAGGATCACTTCCTCCAATCTGGGGGTTCACAGAATACTTCCTGCAGATGACACAAATTAGTTTAGAAGTTTTTAACCTGGACTACATAGACCCACCCCTACAAGGGGATCCATGGTTAGAATTTATAAGATCCAAGTACTTGGAAGGGAAAAAGAAATTAACCTTTTATTCTCACTAACCTCTAACTGCAATTAGCATTTACTTCAAGTGTGTATCTAGGTAAGTAACAAACCACAGAACTATTAGTAGGACCTGTGACCTTGTCACCCATGGAAATCATATTCACATACTACAATACAGTTGTTAAAAATACCTTAAGACACCATTTACATTCATCACTATTTCAAAAACGTGATAGACAACAGAATTATTGCTAGACCTTGTTACTTAATGCATATTAAAATGAGGCACTTATATCACTATATTATGATTTGTTTTTTAAAATACTTTGTTAGGACTTCCCTGGTGGCGCGGTGGTTAAGAATCCGCCTGCCAATGCAGGGGACACGGGTTCGATCCCTGGTACGGGAAGATCCCACATGCCACGGAGCAACTAAGCCCGTGCACCACAACTACTGAGCCTGAGCTCTAGAGCCTGTTAGCCACAACTACTGAGCCTGCACGCCACAACTACTGAAGCCCGCGTGCCTAGAGCCCGTGCTCCGCAACAAGAGAAACCACCGCAATGAGAAGCCCTCGCACCACAACGAAGAGTAGCCCGCACTCACCACAACTAGAGAAAGCCCGCGCACAGCAATGAAGACCCAACGCAGCCATAAATAAATAAATAAATAAATAAATAAATAAATAAATAAATTTATTTATAAAAATAAAAATAAAATATTTTGATAACTGGATTTCAATATAATTAGTCTCCCTTACAATCTTATGTATTTTATTTTGTGTGTTAATAAAAATATTACTCTGAAGAAGTATCCATTGACTTCACCAAATTGCCAAAGGAGTTCCCTCCCCCCAGAAAATGTCAAGGTTCCCTGAAGAAGATCAGTATGAGTCAGCAGCCACGTGACTAAAGGTGGACAAAGCAATGATGACCCCACCAGTTCAAACAGCAAAGGCTCTGGGTGGCCACACGGGAAAACTGAACCAAGTTCCTTAGAGTGGCCTCATAGGGCCCAGAGATGCTGAACTTATATGGCAGTCAGAGGACCAAGGTAGAGGTGTCCCTCTGCAAGTTAGGCCAAATCCTACCCACTCTGTGTTTCAGTCAACAGCCTTGACCACAGAGTTCACTGTGTCTGGGTCATTGGTGTGTTGTGAAATAAACACACTCACAGCTCCCTAAGAATATTCAGCATTTAGCAAATATTTCACTTGCATATGCTTGATGCTCTTGGGAGCGCACACGAACTTCCTGAGGGCAAATACTATGACCTACTCATTTTTATAGCCTCACACAGCACACCTTCCACACAGTAAGTGCTTAATCCATTTTTGATGACTTGACTAGAATGCATAAATTTATATTTCCCTCCTTAAATACAACTTGTGATCGTATTTTGGCTCATCTGCAGAAGTGATTTTAATTCTAAACTCTTTTTATCTCCTTGGGCTGTATTAAATGGATGTTTCCCTAAAATTAACTTCCTCACTTCTGCCTTGCCAAGAATGACACCCTGTGAAGAATCCACCACTGGGGACAATGGATTCTCTCCTGGTTTATTTTCTTGGGTAGAAACTGAAACACATGTTCCAGCTGTGCGGTGGCCCTGGAATGCCTAGGAGGATGGACCTGAAAAACAAGTTATTGCTTATAGTTTAAAACCCAATGCAGAATCAAGAGAAGAAGGGAAGGTGAGAGAGAATAAGAGAAAAGAAAGGCCTTATTTGGAAACTGAATTAAATAATTACACAGTAGGATCTGGGTTTTTAAAGCTCAGGTCACCATTTTTATTATTTACATAAGGCAGTAAAATGCATGTTATTAATACGAGTGTGGAATATATTCTTCTACACGAGATGTGCTTTTGAAAAATACTTAACGGTTTTGGAAAGAAAGAACTAAGCATTATGAACCATTAACTTCCAGGTCCACTACAATAGAAAATACATCCCACTCTCGCTGAAAGGCCAATGTTGTTATAGCCAGAAAAGCTTTCTCTAATTTACAGCAGACTGAGTGAAACTGAAAAGAAGATACCTTTCTAAAAAGTTTTCATACCTTCTGGCTGTAGGACTTCCTGATGAATTGACATAACATCATTATTCATAGAATTCTTTACCACTCATTTTTTAAACTATCACAGGATTCTTGAGAGACTGATGTCATTAATTCTAGGAAAGTCAGAGAACTGGGGTATAATTTCAGAAGTCCTACAAGCCACACTGGAGTTGGTATCTCTTAAGAAACAATCACAACAAGAACAAAGTTCCAATCCATCACAGGCAACAAAACCCCAGTATCTGCACAGGTGACAATGGCAAGTGTCGGCAGCAAAGTCTACATCACATACCAAGTCCACCGTAATATTGCAAAGCAGAGGGAAAACAGAATTGTGGTTTTAAGGCCATACTTAACAAATATCACACCTCTTAAGTTTCAAAAACTAGAGTACAAAATTTGATAAGCTATCCAGACCTTGAGTTCACACATAAATAAAAATGGGCAATCAACAGAAAATATACGAAATGATCCTGCTGACTAATGCCCTGTCTTTTCCAATCGAGGGTCAGACCCATTCAAACCCAGTCACGTGAGGATGGACTCTGTAAAGGTCAATCAAAGGCAGGCTGAAACTCCAACTGTCTAGCTGACCTTCAGAGCTTGTGACAAACTGCTATCAGTCAATGTCAACTAATGACAGGAGCTCTTTGGCTAATCAATTGTTCTAAAAATGATCAAGAAAACTACTCACAGGACAGCTCATTTTCACATCAATGCCTGTGAAGTATGAAAAGCTCATTTTTTGAGTTTTTAATAAGCTCATAAGTAAAGCAGTTACTTGGTAACAGAGGTCACCTTACAGAAAAAGATAGAACCTTTGTCTGCCTTTTACATTCTTTTATTACCATATTATAGTAAAAATATGCCATGGATATGCCAGAGGGCTACATGATAAAGTAGGTAACACTTCATCTACTTGAGACAAATACTTCTGCGTTCGAGGGAAATCTATCCGGGAGTAAATAATTTCAAATGAATTTTTCAGTTGTTTAAGATGAAAAGCAATGACCAGGTTTACTAGTGAGGCTGCCTAATAGTGAGAAGACACACTTTCTGTGAAAACACTCATGGCCAAGTTCATGCCCCTAAATAAACAGTTATGACTTTTAGATGATGAAGTTATTTTTCTTTGTTTTAAGACGATCTGCTTTCATGATGCTAGAAGTCAAGCAAATGGAGAACAGAAAACGGTTACTCACATTTGATGAGTCAATAAAAGGTAAGGTGACTAGAGTATGGGGTGTTCTTGGGAAAACAATTCTCTGTCCATACGTCTAATTCAACATGTTTGATAAGTTAATAATATGGACCTTTGGATAACATGGATTTGCAGCGTGTAATTACTTCCCCTTTCTTTTTTACACCTGACTTTTCCCATCAGGAGATCATTTTCCTATTCTGCCTGCCACTGCAAGCAAAGACCACACTTTAATCTGAATACAACATTAAATGTAACTCAAGTACCACACAGGGCTGCAGTGGCCCAAGGGCTAAGGCCTGTGGTCACAATTATATTTTACTTTTCTCTTCTCACCAAAGCATATTTTTCAATATGCATTCTAGTGCCATTGAAATAAAAGAAGTTCCCAGAGAAGAACAAGGCTTAAGAGGTAAGTGTGAACAAATATAAAATCATTCAAGTCACTCTGACCAACAGACAAATGAAATGAAAAAAAAACCTAGTTTTTAAACATTTTTCTTCGTTTTCAGGGTTCTTAGGTTATTATAAACATTCTGTTTTTAAAATAAGTTGAGATTTTAAAATAAAAAGAAAGACAGAAGACTGTTTCAAAACAAGCAGTATTCACTTTGTGTCTTCATCTGAAAAACTGCAGATTACAGATTGTATCCTAAACCTGAGTTGTTACGGTAGTTTTTCAAATTAAAATATCTTCTGTGGCCTCAACTACCCTCAAGTTGTCCATAGGAAAGAAATAAAGGAGGGAGGGCAACACTTAAGCCGAGACATAATTGGAAGTATGTGAAAAATGAAGTGTCAGTTTGGTCAATAAAGGGCAAAGGTCAAGGGGAACGGCAGCCCAAACTCTGTGCGAAATTGCTCATTAAGACATCCAATCAGAGAGCTCCTTCCCACCTATCCCATTATTCATCAGACAGCTGACTGTTTCACATGCCTGGGTTTGGGCTGTTATTACTTTTCTTCTTCATGTAAAAAGACGGAGAGGGTATATAAATCGTTGCTTAGTCATCTGGAACAAAATGTGGCCCTTCCCTACCTCCCTCTCACCCAGCTCTGCCTGCTGGCTTCACAGGTCTGAAACGACTGCCTCGAGATTCCCTTCAATAATAAATGGAGTTGTCTTCTGCCTATAGGTTGCCTGAACTCCTACAAAAGCTGGCGTGGAGGGGACGGGACAGTGGGAGGTACTGGCAACAACTGATACATTTTATTATAAAGAAATAGCAAATGCTTTGCAATTGTTCCTCTTTACAGAAACATGCTGGTTTTGCTTTTTTTTTTTTTTTTTTTAGTGTGAGCAAAGATACTATTGCTGATCTGAGTCCTGGGGCCCCCAAAGAAGTTCATAAGTGCGTTTTAGAAGTTCTAGAGACCAGTGAAGTCCTTTAGGGCTGAAATGTTTCACATCAAATTTCTATGTAGAAATAAGACTTTTTCTTTATCGTCACAAAAGAGGAAAACGAGATGAGTTTGAAGTGGGAAACGTTCTGCCAGAGAAATGTCTTTACTTGTTTTCTAGGCTCCTCTTCTCAATTCAATAAAGTTTAGAATGAGTGAAATGGTAGAGGCTCTTAATACATAATACAGATTAATCATATCAGTCATCCTGCTCCTCTGTAAAGAGCTCCATCATCCTTCTACTTAGCACACAAAGCTGGATTCTCAGTCCCCGGCAGAGTAGAACCCCCTTGAGGCTAATGCTGATTCTGTTTTATTCACAGCTCTGTCACTGTTACAGAGCGGAGTGCCAGGCCCAGTGCAGACACTGGGGGAAGAGTCCCTGAATTGATAACAGAAAGAATGGCTCTCGAATGATCTGTTTCCCATTCTTAGTCACACTTCAGTATCACATCAAACAGGAGCTTGGGCTCGGGAGTCAGACGGTATGGGTTCAAGTCCCTACTGTACCACCAACCAGTATGTGACTTTGGGTAAGTCTCTCAGCCTCTCTGAATCTCTGTGACCTCCTCTACAAAGTGAGGGATGAAATACCTACACTGACTGACAGCCCGTAATGCGCTATTTTATTATTTTATTACTATCATGTATTCGTCTCTCTTGACTTTCAACCCAAAACGGAGACGTGCCCAAACTCAAAATGTGGTCAAGCACAGCTAAGGCTGCTTATGGGTTATACAGTGTCTGCGGCAGCCCTCCTGGGGGGGAGTACAAATCCGGTGGGGAAAGGCACCAGATTTGCTTGGTGTTCTGTCTGTCCAGACCACACGCTTCCTAGAATAGACCCTGATTCTGGTCAGTAGGGCAACCACACACAGTAGGATAAACAGGACACATGAAAGAGCCCAGTATCTGCCAATGTGCACCTCATCTTGAGACTCTGCTTGGGGGTCCTGGAAACACCCCATCCTAAAGTAGTTACAAAGGCAAGAGACCAAGATCCGGAGGTGACTCTCAACGGTGACTCACTTCAATATTTCTGAGCTTTACTTTTCTCTCTTCTGAAATGGGAAAATAGCAAATCATTGACAGTGAGAAAATAAGAATCCAATCTCATATCTTTGGAAGTGCTTTGAGGAAGTTAAAGAGTAGACAAAATCAATGTCCCAGCCGCAGCAGCAGAATCCCCAACCAAACACAGATGTTAGGCCTTCCTTTTAAATGCCCATTTAAAGGCGCTTTGCTATTAAAGAATCGATTTCCTGCAGGGGGCCACAAGTGTTACTATGAAATGAATGTAGATGCCATAAGAAGAGTTGCCGTGATAAATAATTTGAGTTGGGGGAGAGATACATTATGTAAATCATGAATAAACATCAAATCCCTGAATAATAATAATATCTTTCGCATTTTCTTGATTACATACTTCAAGTATATTCTCTTCAGAATGCCCAGGGGTGGATTTTGTACTTTATTTTTTTATGCTTAGGTAAAAATGTGGACTAAACTACTCTATCAACCACAAAAGCCACTCATTTGGCAAATCATCAGGCGCTCAAAAATCCCCCAAATTGCTGGAACCCTAACTAGGAACTGTTACTGTATTTTGAAATCTATCAGAACATTACAAATTTCCTGGATGACCGATTTTCTTTGCTTTACTTTGAAAGTCCAAAAGAACAGGACAGAGCCTGTTACATGCCTACCTTGTACCACAGACAAGGTTATTTAACAGACGACCAAAAGCCTAGGGGATTTCTTTTTTTTTGTACCCGGGGTGCCATAATGAAGTGGCAAACATTGAAAAGGAATGAGGAAAAAAGAAATGCGGTACAAATAATACAGTAGAGAAAGTTTTAAAATATGTATTACTCCCATCTGTGAGGGAAACACCTCTTTGGATATGTTCTTGACAGATTGAGTTATTTCTGTCTATTGGGTATGTATAAAGACATATTTATGGATTTATAAATCTTTTGAAGAGGGCTGTTATTTACCCAGTTGACTAAAATGGACTCAAACTGTGTAAATAACTATTTAGGACATGCACTACAGGCCAAATGCTGGCACGGCTTACACATCCATGCCTGCCAGAAAAGGCAGACAGGAGAACACGGAAAAGCCACTGCGCACAGCTAATCCGAAGGCTACACAAAGACCCAGCTCCACAGGTCCCAGGGATGAAAAAAAAAGAGTTGAGAAGCGTTGTGGTTGGCATGGAAATGCACCGAAGTTGTTACAGCAACACTTGCAGGCATCATTCTGCATTTAGCAGGGAATAAATCGCACTGCCCAGGAGAGGGCAGTGCGGGGAGGGGCGGGGGGACGGAAGGTGTGACTCCTACTACCTCTGTGGTCCAGCTGGTGGGGAGCCGTTGGGGGGGGAATCAGCACCGAAATCTTCCCCATGATCACCATGGAAGTAAGTGACTTTCCTTCTTTGATGGAAAGAGGGCATGACGAGAAGAATCTTATATAAATAATCAGGAAACTGAAATTTTAGGCCTGATGCTGCACCAGGGCTTCAACAAATCGCTCAGCTTATCCACAGCTTCTGTCCCTCCTCTGTCAAATGGGGCTAGACCTGTTTTATCTGCCACCAGAGTTGTTTTAGGCAGGTTCAATTGAGGTCATTCCAATGAGACTATTTATATGAAAATGCTTTAAAAAGAAAAACAAAGTGGTGGTCTTATATGAAAAACAGAAAGAGGAACGATGTAAGTGGAAAACTCTAGTAACGTGAAGCGTATAAGGCTTACAGTCACATTCACTATTAAACTGGCCTTTAGAGAACACGTGTTGAAGGAGAAAGGAAACTGAGAAATTCCTGATTCCTTGTTCCGACAGGTCAGAGGGGAAGAACTGGGGTGGGGCATTTGCCCTCTGAAAGTCCTTTTATCAGATGATGTTTAAGAAAACTCATGTTTCCATTTTAAACAAATGCATTTCAGCAGTTTACAAGCCTTCAAAGTAGCAGCCAAACTACCCTCCTGATGGTAGTCTTAAAAAGCAAGACATGAAAAAGAAAAACAAACAGACAAACAAAACACTAGGCTATGACCCCATGTAGCAACTCTGGAGTACAGGAAAAAGAATTGAGAGTCCATTTACACCTTTCTGAAAACTCTTGGTGCAAGCTGAGTTCTAAAAGTAGGGTTTTATATGGAAATGCTGACCTCATCTTAACTATAGTGCTGTGAACAGCAACACCATAACATATACATACTCACACTTGAAAGGAAATAGGCCCCGTGGATTTATGCTGCATATCGTTTTCCAGTAAAAGGCAGAGGTCAGAGGTTACCAGTTTCTGCCTCAGCCCTGAACCAGTTTACTCTTCCAGGCTCCATTTGTGCTAGACTTACAGTTGTGATGAAATCAGCAACTTTTCTCTGAACAATAAAATATCTCAAATGCTTAAAATTCTATGTGTAGAAGTTATTCCCAGTCCAAATAGCATACATCTGCCACCCCTCCCCCCAAAAAAGAACTTTTCTGTTTCTGTTGTCAAATTAATCGTGTTCAATTCATTGTAGACTTTGCAATTTTAATTGATATAGCCCAGTTTGGTTAGAAAACAAAATTCTTTTGTTGGGAAACAGCACTCCAGTGAAACATGATCATAAAACCGGATTTTAAAGTATGTACCTACTGTGGGCTCAATCAACTTCAATAAAGCCATCTTTTTATATTCAGAGAGAGAATACTCTCTTTGGTTGCATGAATTGAACATGAAATCCCCTGCAGTAGTTCCCATCAAAAGCAGTACAAGACATCTAAATCCTCATTCACCTTATTGCTGAAGCTTAACTTTATGTTTAAACTTTATCTCCTACCTGTTACAGGCAGACATGCACATCCATGGACACCCAAATACACATACAGGTATGTGCATTCCAAGAACCACGCGAATGAAATTGATCTGGATTCTTTCCATTTCATCCTAATTCCCTTTAGTCTGACTTTGCCACGAAGCCAAGCACTTAAGAGATTCAAATAAGTAAATCCAGGAAAATGGCTTCAACCCAGTGAAGAGGGAAGCCCGGCATGGGTTTCTAAAAGGCCCACTGCCTTCTAGGCATCTGAAGACATTGTTCAGTTGGAATCCTAGTGGGTGTTTCTTCATGATCTCTTGAAAAGCCTCTAAGGGTAAGTAATAATAACACTTTTTTATTTGCAGAGCAGGGTATTAGTGGCATGCTACTTCCACACATTCGAATGTCTAATCTACTTCTCTAATCTCAGTCCATTCACTGACCCTGTTTTATGGAGGTGGCCAGGTGACAGGCAGCTAGGCAGCTGGTCTGGCAGAGAAAGAAGAAGGAGGGGGGCTTCTCTGGTGGCGCAGTGGTTGAGAATCTGCCTGCCAGTGCAGGGGACACAGGTTCGAGCCCTGGTCTGGGAAGATCCCACATGCCGCGGAGCAACTAGGCCCGTCGGCCACAACTACTGAGCGTGCGCGTCTGGAGCCTGTGCTCCGCAACAAGAGAGGCCACGATAGTGAGAGGCCCGCGCAGCGCGACGAAGAGTGGCCCCCGCTCACCGCAACTAGAGGAAGCCCTCGCACAGAAACGAAGACCCAACACAGCCAAAAATAAAAATAAAAAAATAAATAATAATTAAAGGTGCTAATAATTAAAAAAAAAACAAAGAAGAAGGGGGTCGAGAGGAATAAAATAAGATGAACTGGTTCTCATATTACACGGGGTTTGTGTTCTAGGAGAAACTGTATAAAGAGTCCCTCACCAGACATTTCTAATTTTTCAACCCTGAAAAATGACACAAGTAGCAAGAGAACAAGAACAGCCCTCCTACCTTGCTCACTGCTGTTATCCCCACTGTGTGATGTGTGGCCCCCGCTGGAAGGGCCCGGGGTTCCTCCTGAGCGGGTAGATGCCGTGTCATCGTGATCTCTGTTCCAAGAGGGCTGTGAGGGCACAAAGCAGACATCTGAATACAGTGGTCTGTTAACACGGTCCCGGCAGGGTCCCCTCGCACAGTGACAAAGTGGTGGAGGGCTGGAATGGACAAGCACGTCATCTTCCCCGTCCCCCTTCGCTAATGGTGCCAGCTCAGAGCTCCACTGGTGCATCTAAAATCTGCCAATTTCCCCTTCGAAGCTAAAATAATGTCTACCAATAGTTATTCTGTAAGTAATTGCATGCTTTATTACTAAGGAAAACCAAAACATTCCAGGCAAAGAAGGGGGGAGGGGGGAAACCGCTGCCACTTCATTCTGACTGTATTTT
>NC_138894.1:42168597-42441891 GCF_965194825.1 Balaenoptera physalus
TGCCTCTGCAGAAGATTCTCCAAGATCGGTAGGTGGGTCTGACCCAGACTCCTTTCAAATTACTGCTTCTGCCCTGGGTCCTGGAGCGTGTGAGATTTTGTGTGCACCCTTAAGAGTGTATTCTCTATTTCCCACAGCCCTCTGGGTCTCCCAAAAGTGAGCCCTGCTGCCCTTCAAGGCCAAATGCTCTGGGGGCTCCTCTTCCTGGTGCAGGGTCCGCAGGCTGGGGAACCTGATATGGGCCTCAAACTTCCCACTCCTTGGAGAGAGCCTCCGCAACTATAATTATTCTCCCATTTGTGGGTTGTCCACTGGGGGTGTGGGACTCGACTATATACTGCGACTCCACCCCTCTTACCCATCTCATTGTAGTTCCTTCTTCATATCTTTAGTTATAAAAGATCTTTTCTAGTATGTTCCAGTTTTCTTCATCAATAGTTGTTCTCTAAACAGCTGTAATTTTGGTGTGCCCATGAGAGGAGGTGAGCGCAAGGTCTCTCTACTCCGTTATCTTAAAAGTCTTGATTCAATTTTTCATACTTTATCCCAAAATAGCTTTTGCCTAGTTTGCTTTTCCATTGACAGTAAAATAGAATACAAGGCATCAAATGATCCAAAGTTTCAACTTAGGGGATTCACTAGATGTGAGTGGAACCAGGGGCTCTAGAATATCCAAAAATTTGAGTAAAGCCAATAAATTTTCCCTTTCAAGAAACTTCAGCTGTGCTGTTCAATATAACCCATATACCTTAGCCATCTCCATTTGAGTCAGCGTCCAGTGTGGAACTCATCTTTCAAAGGTGCATGGAACATTTGGTTGTGAGGCTCTGCAAGCTATATTCCCACTCACAAAAGATGGCACGTCCTGAACCCACAGCAGTCAATGCTAGTTGATCATGATAATAATTCTCACAGACCCCACCCAGACTCAGACTCAGAACCATATTCAACCCGGAACCCGAGGCACACTTACTAATTGATCAGAGTTGACATGTCATTCTGACCTAGAATCTCCCCTGAATTATAAATGGATCACATGTATTAGTTTCCTATGGCTGCTATAACAAATTACCATAAATTTAGTAACTTAAAGCAATACAAGTTGAGCTTAGAATCCTAGAGGTCTAAAATGGAGAATTCCTTCTCCAGGCATTAGGGAAGAATCTGTTTCCTTGCCTTCCCAGCTTCTACAGGAACCCACATCCCTTGGCCTATGGCCCCTTCCTCCTCTTCAAAGACAGCAGCATACAAAAGAGCATCTTCTCTCCTCTCAGACTTCTGCTTCCACCTGTACATCGTCCCTCTCTTACTGCCTCCCTCTCATAAGGACCTTTGTGATTACATCAGGCTCATCCTGAAAATACAACATAATCTTCCCATCACAAGTTCCTTAGTTTAATCACACCTGCAAAGTCCTTTCTGCCATGCATGGTAACATATTCACAGATTCCAGGGATTAGGATGTGAACATCTTTGGGGCCATTATTCAACCTACCATACCATGTCTTGTAGAAAATTCCCTTGTAGGACCACAGAAGAGGTCTCTTGGTAAGATTTACCTGTGGAGTCTGAGTATATAACAACATGAACTGAGAAGCTTGATTCACCCAAATTTCCAATTATTAATTATTAATGAACAACAGTGATCCTTCAACCAAACATAGAATCAAAATATGTCTTTGGACCAATCACCCCATGCAGTCCACTAAGATATACCATTAAAATGTCAAAATATTTTTCTACCTGAAGAGCATTAAGTTGGATTTGCCCTTTTTTCTGGTCTTCTGGTCTTGTACCAGATAGATAGATAGATAGATAGATAGATAGGTAGATAGATAGATAGATAGATAGATAGATAGATAGATAGATAGATAGATATAGATAGATATGCAGCCTTATAAAAATTAGTTGTAATTGTTCCTTTAACGCACAGCATTTGAAAACTAAATAATAACTGAACCACAACTGAACATCTTGTCTTTTGAGGCTTCAGTAACTACATGACAATTTGCCAGGACCTAAGGTGAGAAGGATGCAGCTCTTAACTGTGCCCCTCTCTTGTTTAGCTTTTTATTAAGATTCCCACTCTTATTACATGTAATGGAGGTTGGTTTCATTACTGCCAATCTGCAAGCTGCTACAGTCACTCTGGGAGACATTAGCATGTCACCACTGAACCAGCTGGGTCACAGAGTTCTGAAATAGGTCTCACTTCTTAGCTTTAAGAACAAAAAAATTAACCACAGAGAGAACAGCATTCCCTGACTTTCAGCACCACCCCAGGACAATGGCAGTGATAAACTGACATTATCCAGTGCCTGCAGAGGTGCAATACCAATACTAGAGGCCACATGCACTTGGCAGACCCAAAGAAACCACCACCACTGAACCTGAAGCTGGGCTGAAGCGCCCTCTAAGAAGATGGCTTGTTGAACAAGACTAATACGACATGGAAAGACATGTCCAATATTCCACTGGGGAAAAATATGCCACTTTTGCTTAATATGTGTATAACTAATTAGAAAGAAGGAAAAACACCAAAATATCAATGATGATTAGCTCAGGGATGCTTTTTAATTATTTATTTTTTGCTTGTGTTTTCTAAATTTTCTGCAGTGAGCACATTAAAACATTACTTTTGTAAAATTAAAAGTTTTAATAAAGATAATAACCACTGGTGTTCATCTTGGCAACAAGCTAACCAAGTCATGTACGATCCTTGTATAAATCAAAGAGGCAAGATTGTATTTGAACTTGTGTAAGCCTGAGTAAAACTTTCTTCATTTTTTTTGAGCTACATATTAGGCAGGTACTGAATGGTAGATACTGCTCCTAGTGATGGGAATACAGCATTAAACAAGGTAAGCAAGATCCCTTGCGGGGGCAGAGGGAAGACAATAAAATATACTATCTAAATGTCAACTAGTTTTAAGTGCAATGATTTAAAGACAAAACAGGTGCTGGGACAGAGAGTGACTAGGGGCCTCTTTATGCTGGATGGCTGGAGAAGGTGACTCTGAAGAGGGAACACAGGAGCTGAGATCTGAATGAGAAAAAGGAGCTGGCCATCAGTAAAGCAGGAAGAGCATTTCAGGCAGAGGGAACAGTCAGAGGAAAAGCCCTACCGTGGAAACAAGCCAGATGTGTTCATGGACAGGAAGAAGGTCAGTATGGCCAGAACTTTCTGAACAAGGAAGCAGATGGAACAACATGAAGTCAGAGAGGGAAGCAGCAGCCAGGTCACAGAGGGCCCTGCACACCAGCATTAGAACTGGGAGACCACTGTGGGGCTTCGACAAGGAGAGCAAGATTTGATTTACATTTTCAAAAGATCGGTCTAGCTGCTATGATAGGATTGGATTGGAGGGTGAAAGAACATAGCAAAGAGTCCAGTCAGGAGGCTACAGAGATAATGCCAGTTAACAGCTGGCAGACGTCTGAACTAGGACGGTTACAGCAGAGGTGGAGAGAAACAGACAATTTATCATGAAATAGAGCTTAGAGGGTTTACTGATGGATTAGATGACAGAGAGAGAGAAAGAAATGATTCAAGGATAACATCCATTTATTCAGCAAGTATCTATGACACTTAATATGTGCTAGGCACTCATATAGTGCTGGGGAGCTGATGGATGGTGGCCCCCCAAAATCCAAAGGCTCAATACAGTAAGACTGAATTTCTTGCTCAGTTAAAATCCAAATCAGTTATTCCTGATTGGTAGGCAGCCTTCCTGCAAGTGGTGATTCAGAGACTCATGTTCCTTCCTTGTTATGGCCCATCTATGTACAACATTTGGCTTTAAAAGTCACTGAGCTCATCCGTATCCATTTGAAAGATAAAGAGTACGGACAATCACACGTGGAAGGTTTGAACAGGCCAAACCTAGAAGTGATGTACATCACCTCTGCTCACGTGCCACAGGCTAGAAATCTATCACACAGCCACACCCATCAGTAAGGCAGGCTGGAATGTGCAGTCTAGGGGTGTGTTCGGGAAGAGGAAATGAGTTAGAAGACCTCCCAGTAGTGTCTCCTACAGACGCCTACTAAGTCATCCAATAGAGAGGTTAAGAAGCAGTTGAATACACAGTTGACCCTTGAACAATATTGCGTTAGGGGTGCAGATCCTCTGCATAGCTGAAAAATCTGTGTATAATTTATAGTCGGCCCTCCATATATGCAGTTCCTCAGTATCTGCGGTTCCACATCGGTGGATTCAACCAACCACAGATCACATAGTACCACTGTGTTTACTAATGAAAAAAATCCGCATGTAAGTGGACCCATGCAGTTCATACCCATGCTATTCAATGCTCAGCTGCACAAGTTCAGGGGAGTGATCTGACCTAGACATAAAATTGAGAGCACAGTCACTGTATAAATGATGATGCAGAACCAGAAAGCAGCTGTTATGGAAAAGATGAGAAAAACTGTTTCAAAAAGGAGGGTGGAAGGTTGTATCAGAAGCTGCTGAGGGGACTTCCCTGGTGGTCCAATGGTTAAGAATCCACCTTCCAATGCAGGGGATGCAGGTTTGATCCCCAGTCAGGGAACTAAGGTCCCACATGCTGCGGGGCAACTAAGCCTGCACGCCACAACTACTGAGCCCACACGCTCTGGAGCTCACGCGCCACAACTAGAGAGGAGCCCGCACGCCGCAACAAAGAGTCCGTGCACCGCAACAAAAGATCCCACATGCCACCATGAAGACCCAACGCAGCCAAATAAATAAATAAATAAATACTGAAAGCTGCTGAGAGGACCAGTAAGCTGAAGACAAAATGTTGACCACAGAATTTAAAAACATAAAGGTCATTGGTGACCTTGACAGAGCAATTTCAGTAGAAAGGCAGAATTAGGAGTAGATCAGGGAAAATGTGAAGTGCAGAAGTAGAGAGAGAAACTATAGACAACAATATCAAGATGTTTTGCTATGGAGAGGAGCAGAGAAATGAATGTGGTACAAGTAGCTCAAGTGTATGTTTTAAGATAGAAAATACTAGAGCAAGTGTAGATGCTCACAGGGATGATCCAGTCTAGAGGAATGGTGGCAGAAAACAAAGGAGAAAACTGCAGCACAAAGTCCTTGAGAAAGGATGGGGATAGGGTCTAGAACATAAGTGGATGGGTTGGATTTAAATAAGGAGAGAACACTTCACTGTAACAAGAGGGGAGATGGAAGGTGTGAGTATAGGCACAGACTCAGGTGGTGGGAAGCATGGAGAATCCTTAGCTAATTGATTTTCTTTTCTTAATAAAGTACAAAGAAAGCTCCTCAACTAGGAGTGTACCGAGAGAGCACAGGACATTTAAGGAAGGAAGGTGTTAAGGAACTTGGTGAGAAAGAAAGTACTTCCCTACTAGGGAAATGCAGTAAGAATCCCATGTGGATAAGAGCTCATTTGAGCTCTGCGGTCCTGGTTTTAATATGAGATCAGCTGGCCCAACTGTATGTTTTCTCCAAGAAGTTCTAGCTACTCAAGTACAGACATGGAGGAGACAGTTGGATGGTGTTAATCAGAACTGGGTCATATCAGGAGGACCACAGAGTCAGAGAGGGACACCTGAGGCAGGAATGGTCCTAACCAGCTAGGAAATCCTAGCTGGGAAAGGTAGGAAGTGTGGACCTGAGGACAAGAAAGGATAGTGAACGGGGGAAGTGCCCCTGGCCTGGAGCCTCAATGTAGTGATAAAGTCATGAGTATGACAGAGAGAGTGGGCAGAGGAGTTGGGAGGAGGAAAAGATTCTGGATGTGAAGGGGAAGAACTGAGAGGCCACAATGTTCACAGATCAAATACCTGAATACTGGAGTCCCCATCACCAATAATGAAGAGAGGACCAGGGGAGGAAAGGACAGCAAGGAGCTGAATACTAAATACTAAATACATCACGGAGTTTGCTATATGGACTAGATAGTTTCCAATTGCACACCCATTACCCTTCTCCACCCTGCACTGTATTATAAACATGAAAAAGCTCCCTGGCCCTCTGGTTTCCAAATGGAAGGCAGTGGAAAGCACTGAGAGTTGTAAGCAGGGGAGTATGGCCTGATCAGATGGGCCACAAAAAAGGGAGCAGCCTTGTCTGATTTGGTTTACACTGAGCATTGGTGGCAGCACACATACCACTCACTACTTTCTTTCAAGACTGGAGAGAAAGTGAAGTGTGCCCTGGGAATACTTATCTCCTTTGCTCCGCTGTTTCAGGATTGCTGCAGACCAACCTTATCCCTTAAAAGAAAGACTCAACTCCTGTTGACAGCATCCCCAAACATCCTTCCCCATGCCCCACACCCAGGCCCTCCTCTCCTCCTCAGTCTTAAGACTTGTAACAAAGGAACTCTACTGTTACTAGCCCCAAGCACACCATGCTTGGGATTTCCCTCACCCTAACCACACTTCTTCTGTAAATAGTCCCTTTATTAAACTCTTCTCAAATTATCCTAATTTGAGTGGGCCATCTGTTTCCTGCTGGGAGCCTATGATACAGTAGCTGACAGCAATGTGAATACCTACCTTGTAGGGTCCTTGTGAAGAATACAGAAAATATGTGCAAGGCATCTAGCACAGTGTCTGGCACATTAAAGACACTCAACTAACAGTGGAGGGTGAGGAGGACAGCTGTTGCTTTACTTATTGTTAATATAAAGTATTACTCGGGTTCAAGTAGGTTCCCTAGTTTGTAACTAGTCATTATTCAACCCACAGTGAAGCACCTGGCTTCTGCTAGTACCAAGGAACTCTCAGGTGTAGCAGCAGACAGCCAAGTCATTCAAAGCAATTGCATGAACAAGTACATCTAAGAAAAAAAAAAAAGGAGGAAAATTTGAAGAAAGATTTCAACAAAGCAGCTGATTTCAAGAGTGATCCCTGTAAACAGGTCGTCTGGCCTGATGGTAAATACCAATCTCTCCTGGGCAAGTGAGGGAAGTCTCTAGAGAATCAGAGACTGGAGATGTGGCCGCATCTTGCACCTCAGACACACCTCCCTGCTACTGCATTCTACAGCTGCAATCTCCTTCCAGGGCCCGACAGGAGAATGGCCATCTTAACATCATTTAGTAATGGATTTTATTTTTTAATCACAACACATTGTAAATGAAATTATCTATTTACAAACTAACAAAATTTACCTAAATGTCGTTAGTATGGGGGACCCAGGCCTCAGAACAGAGCTGGGTGCTTCATAAAAAGTTCACAGCCTGGATTAGCTGGTACCACAGATGTTGTCCAGAGGCTGACTTTGCAGGGGGACAGCTTGCCTCTTCAAAGCCGGACCCGCTTCTCTGGAATGAAGAATACGGAAACCACCAGCTCGGGACGTCCAAATGCAAGCCCAGATTAGAGCCTCCTTATATTGGTGACAAATTTGGATAAGTTTGAGGGAAAAAATATGAAGAAGGCAAAAATAAACTCAGAAAGGATTCAACTCATTTCTCCATTTTGCAAAACAAAGGGAATCATGTGTGCTGCCACCAATGCTCAGTGTAAACCAAATCAGACAAGGCCGCTCCCTTCTTTGTGGCCCATCTGATCAGGCCATACTCCCCTGCTTAAAACTCTCAATGCTTTCCACTGCCCTCCCAGTAGAAACCAAAATCCCTCACATGCCTCAATCTATATCACTCTTTATAACCCGCCCACACCTGACTTCACCTGGCTCTTCAGTTGCTCACTGTACAATGCTCTCTCTGGCATCGGAGCCCAGCAGCAAGCACATGCTCTTCCCTCTTACTGCCCTCCTTCCTTACCATACCACTCGCTACTAGGTAACTCTTATTCATACTTTAGGATTCAGTATATTTTATTTCCTCTAGAAAGCCTTCCATGACCCCCCAGGATAGTAATGTCAGCCTGTAATAGCATCCTCTAGCCCTCTGTACTTACAAAAATTCAGCAGTTTTTACTTTTTGATGTCTGTCTTCCCCACTAGACAATGTACTCCATGAGGGCAAAGAATGTGTTTGTCTTGCCCTAAACGATTGCCCAAGTATCTGGTACACAATAGTCCCTCAGTAAACATTTACTGACTAAATGGATAAATGTATAATGCATGTAGAAAAATATTGTGCAGAACTGCTAAAAACATACACATCATACAGTTATGTTCTTAAAAAAAGGTTATGCTGCAATCTATATATAAAACAGAATATAAAAAATTAGAAATTGCTTTTTTGTTTCCAATTGAGGTAAACTTTGTCTGTAAATCAATAATTTCATTTATAATGCGTTGCAATTAAAAAATAAAACCCATTACCAAACGATGGTAAGAGAGTCCTTAAGAAAGAAACTGGTGAATACTGGGGGTCTAAAAGATTCACCAACAATGAATCATTACACATCAACCATTTATTTTTTAATGGGGTTAATGAATGAATGGTATGTCAGAAAAATGTCATGGAATTCATAAGGCATTTTATTCATTGAACACATGTTTATTGAGCCTTCACTGTGCATTAGAAGCTGAAGTATGATATGGCAGTGGGCAAGATCCCTGCCTTTATATAGCCCACAAATGCTCTCCGACATGGGGAAATGAAGGCGGAATGACATTACATTGAGTTGAATCTGTAATGGTTGATTCAGTAAAGAGTAACTAGTCTTAGCTCTGCCATCACAAGTGAAGCTAAAGACCTAGATGGTTTGTCACATTTCTGGTAGAAATGGCACTGGGTTTTAGAGGGCACTGTATTTCAACAACCATAAAAATGCAGCTTATCTTTGACCTAGTAATTTGACCCCATAATTCATACTAGGAATTTACCCTGTGAAAATAATTCAAAAGAAGAAATTTTAAAATATGCAAAAATATCATTGTTGCAGTATTTTTATAATGGCTAAATAAGGAAAAAGCCTGATTGTCCAACAATAGAATAATGTATAGTATATTATGGCATAACCACAAGATCATATACTATGCAACTGTTTCACATTTTCATTTTGAAGATTACAGCAATTGAAAAATACTTAAGAAGTGTTATTTTAAAAGCAGACTACAAAACTTTGTTTTATGGAAGGCAGCTATGCTCATCACTATACCACCAACACCGTACTTGTCTGTTTCAGGATGACAAAGCCATATAGTTTTTTTTCTGCATATGAACTAAGAAAAAATAATAACATTATGACAATATGTTAGGGAAATCATGTGGGTTTTTTTTTTTTACTTTTTACATTTTTATTTCCAATTTTGTTAAAATAAAAATATTTTAATTTTAAAACCCTTTAAAATGCCACATGGCTTATATTTTGGGTGGACACATAAGGGTTCAGAAAGGAAAAAAATCATTTTTTAAGACTTATTAAGGATTAAGCTCTTATTGGGCCTCAAAACATCAGTTGTATAAAAGGACGGAGAGGAGACCTCCCATCACTGACATGAAAAAGACCTGGAAGTTTTCTTTCCTGAAGGTTTAAGATCAGCAAACAGTGCAATGTGGCTGTTAGCAGGAGTAATCCAGAGCGTGCTAATAAAGCAGCTTGGAATGAATCTGTTCCCTGCACTCCCTGACAATCAGCCCACACTTTGGGAATGCTCTAGCTCTCTGTGTCAGCCTTGAGCAGAACTCTGATAAATCAGGTTAGTTCCACACAGGACAGACCAAGACAATGAGAGGTCTGAAACGTCTCCATTTCAATACGAGGAACTGCTGAGGGAACAGGGAATATTAACCCGGAGAAGATGTCACATTTTTATGATTCTCATCTTGTGGATGGAAGTCTTACTAAAAGGTACTTTTTTTTCATCTAGTTAAAAACGATGAGGGGTGGATGCCTTCTCTTTTAGTCAGAAAGCTTCATTTCCCCCACCAAAGTAATCGTGGCACATTTCCACCTC
The DNA here is from genome assembly GCF_965194825.1 of Balaenoptera physalus. Classification (NCBI taxonomy): domain Eukaryota; kingdom Metazoa; phylum Chordata; class Mammalia; order Artiodactyla; family Balaenopteridae; genus Balaenoptera; species Balaenoptera physalus. Next base: position 42,178,436 of record NC_138894.1, read on the forward strand.
TATCAAAATTTAAACTGTCCAAAACTGGACTCTGCCCTCCCTTGCTGCAGGCCTCACCCACTCTCTACACCCCACTCCTCATCAACGTACACCCACGGCTGGGTCTATCCAAGCTGCTCTCAGATCCTCAAGTGCACACTACTCTTCCAGGCATCCCTGCTCTTCCCATGCTCCAGAACCTCCCCAACAGTCCTGGTGATTCTGTCTTCTAGGCTCCCTCCCCTGACCACCCGGAAGAGCTTAGCCCTTCCCTCTCTGGGCTCCCATGGCACTTGGCATGCGCCTCCATTGGGAAATGCTGCCTTACAATGCAGTGACTTATCCACCTTCACCACTGACTGTGAGTTTCCTGCAGGCAGGACCTGCCATTTCACTGTTTCATCCCGAGTGCTTGGCACACTATCTTACACTGAATAGATGCCCTGTTTACTACCAGTCAATGAATGAACCTCCTCTTCCTTTGCAAAATCCATTTTAATCCTTTTCCCAGTGAGCAGATGTCTCTAATTGCAGAATACCTTGGGCAAATGTTGGAAAAGCTCTGCCTTTGTTAAATGGGTACAGGACAATTTCTTTCTCCTTCCTTGAACTCCTTGAACAAGAGTCCCTCCAATGGCACAGCCCCTGAAACCACTACAGATGTGTGTAAATCTCATCAGCTTAAAACACAAAACATAAGCAAGCACTTTAACTCACTCTATGAACTCTGCCATTGTTGGGTTGTTGGTTTTAAAGAAAAAAAATTCCATCTGCCGTAAATCTACATTTCCCCCCAAATGAAATATAATACCCCTGCTTTCCTTTAGCAGTCAGATAATCATCTCCTTGTTTTGCGGAAAATGATTTAGAATAGAAAAGAATTGGTCTGACAGCCTCATAAGTTTCAGAAAGTGCTTACCCTGACAGCCCCTTTCTTGCTTGTCCTATTTCTTCTCATCCACACACACATACACACACACACACATACACACTCTATCACACATGCATGCACACACTTGCACATGCTCACATTGAAACCTGGGTCTCTGTCGTATGAAGCCAAGACTGGGATCATGCCGTGAATAGCCCGTGTTACACTTAAGCATATTCTTCTATCTCTAAATCACTTCTTGCATATCCTTTGTCTGCTATTTTTCCAGCTCTCCATCGCTGACTCAAGTCCAAGAAGATAAAGAGGACCCTCAATATTATGTAGCCTCCAACCCTGACAGGAAAAAACACTCCTGTAGCCTTCAACCCTGATAGGAGAAAACACACCTGGTACTTTCAGAATGTTTGGGGAAGAGGGGAACCCACCATCTTGCTGTTTTGATCCTGCCTTCAGTGTTTCCCCCTGAGGCCACATCTGCTTTCCAGCTAGCACAGCACATCTCTAACAAGAGGCAGTCACTTCCTTAAATGCTCCCCCCCAAACCCTCCTTCAGCTGACGCTTAGCAGTGTTCACCTTGAGCAGGCAGGAGATGACACCGTGTAGGTGAAGGGAACATGACAGAGGCCACCACTACTCATCGCTTCTCGAGATGGAAAAGCCCTCGGGGTACTCAAGAGAATGAGAAACTTTTTTTCTTTACCACTGATGTTTATTGATTTGTCCAGTTCATAGGGAGCATCCCTTAATGTTCTGCTTTCATGTTTCTGCTTTGTTGCATGGGTGCAGAAAAGAATATTGCAAATTGATCTGTCTTCCCAGCCTTTGTTGGGACTGCACTCCTATTACTTTAGTTTCTCGGGCCTGTCACCACATGGTCACATTCCAGGGCATATATAATCAGCCTAGCTAAACACGGAGAGTCGAGCTGATTAATTTCTAACATTCTGAGTCCATTGATGGCAGGCCTGTTTGATGATCTCGGCAACGGATGGCCACTTCTGATTGTCTGACCTCTCCCCTTCACCTTGGAGCTGTCTCTTCTAGTACCTGTTTAAGTTGACAGCACGTACATTGTGTCCACATCGTGCTTGAAGAAAACCGTAACGTCCTGGTGCTATGAAAGCCTAGAAGAAGGGCTTTTAAGAGAAACCCCTTTCCATTACCAGTTGAACAGCATTTGAGAACCAATCATAGATCCATTAAACAAACAAAAAAAAGACATTATCCATAACCTACAATATTACGCCTGTACTTTAGAACCTACCCATTCATTCTGATTTAGCTTATGCACTAATTATGATCAATAGATTTCCACAAGAATGTAAAACTGTATCACAGCTTTTAATTTCTCATTCCACTATTTCCCAGAATTCTGTTATTTTAATTATTTTATATTCTACTCAGTTCTAATAGCTCATAACAAAAGGGTCATCATCACCATCACCAATATATCTTTTTATAGATACATATAATTTTAGGCATGTCATCCCATTTCTAATGTAATCCTAATATGGTTTAGAGGTTAGACGGGTTTTATTTTTAGTTTTATTATAGAAGGGGAGCCTCTTTAACAACTTCAGAGATGTATTTCATTTATCCTAAAATATCTTTGGTTGTAAGATAGGTTGGGGTCTATTTATAGAACTAAGTTCTCAAAAATGCACATAATTTACATCCTCGCTCACTAAGAACCTAGTTAGAGAGCTAATGCAGGTGCACTCGGCAGCCATTTTTTTAAGGTCACACCAACGCTCATCCACCCCACGGGAAAATGGAGGGTTATGAGAACACCAAGGTCACCCAAGGACAAGTCATATATGCATTTAGTTTAATGAATCATACATGTACTGGATTAAGAGCACACATTGAATAGTAGATTGAAATGAGAAAAGTCTTGAGTAGAAAGGTAAATACACTGAATATTCAACACAGTACTAGATAGAGGTCAGCATGTAGAGGTGGGCATATAACTGTACCAAATTATGTCTCCTTTCGAAATGGCACAGGAAAAGAGCACGTGTTGTGTTACTGAAATCACGGAATTTAAGAGCTTCGAGGGACTATGGAGACCACATTCCATCCTCCCAATTATAAATGGGACACAGTGGGAAGAGCTAGATGGGACCAGACCTAGCACCTTCTGACACCAGCACAGTGTTCTTGTCACTGCACGGGGCCATTACCCTTTCCTTCCTGGGTTCCCTGAGCCCCTTCTCTCTTACCCCAGCTCCCTTCATAATTCTTTTCCCATATGTCAACTTGCAAATACTAAATACTGAATGCAAGTTTATAATCTTTTGTTCAAGTTATCTCCTTGAGAGACAATGAAAGGGCATATGGCTCAGTTTCACTGAAATATAAATATATTTCCTTTCAGTTTATGATCAACCTGAGCAGTAAGATTCACTAATTATGTTTAAAGAATTAATGACTCAAAGTAAGGAAATATGCTTAAATAGCTTAGTTGTTAGCTTTATACTATGTCATATAAAGTTACATATGAGCTGAACATAATTTAGTGTAGAGACCCGAACTCTAACATACCTCTTTGTGTCACTTAGACTTTAGTTAGTATGCCATAAATTGTAAAATAGAAGGATCTTTAAAAAATAAATGTGCATGTATACATACATATTTGTGTGAATCTCAATTTTTTTCTTTTTTCTTCATTTTACAAAATATTTCAAACACACAGGAAAAAAAGAAGGCACAGCTCTCACCCCTCAACTTGAACAAATGTTTACACTTTCCCATATTTGTTTCAGACTTTTTCATTTTATCACAAAGGAATAAAAAATTATAGATACACTTCAAACTGCCTGTGTACCCATATCCTAATGCATTCCTTTTTTTGCCCTCCTCAGAGAAAACCAATTTCTTGAATTTGGTGTTTATCATTCTCATAAGTTTTTCTTCCTTTTACTACTTATGAATGTATCCATAAATAATGTATAATATTGTTTTGCATGTTTAAAATTTTTATACAAATAGTATCTAAACTGTATGTTATCTTTAACTTGCTTTTTTTAAAACGCATCTTTAAGTTTTGAGATTTATCATGAGATAAATGTACTAATACTTTATTTTAGTGAAGAATTTTGTATTTCATTTTTTATATGAATACACACACAATTTATTTATCTTTTCCCCTCTTAGTGAATATTTAAGTTGTTTCCAGTTCTTAACTGTTACATGCAAGACTTCAGCAAGTGTACTTAAACACATGTCCTTGTACACACTTGCAAGAGCTTCCCTGTAGTGCATTCTTAGCAACGGAAGCTCTGAACTGTAAAGTATGTGTATTTTCAGACTTACTAAATATCACCAAATTGCTCTCTATTGGTGATACCAATTTTGAAAATTACACTCACACCAACAGTGCATAAGAGTTCACATGGTTCCACATGCTTGCAATGTCAGACTTCTGGACTTCTGTCAACCTGATGGGTAAAAACTTATACCTGACTGTTGTTTTAGTTTGCATTTTCCAAATTACCAGGGACACTGAGTACTTTTTATATACTTATTTGCCATACAGAATTCCTCTATTATTAATTCATACCCATTGCTTACTTTTCTATTGGATTGTTAGTCTCATTTAGAGTAATTTTATATATTTTGAATGATATTAGTAATAATAATTAACATTTGGGGGGTGTTTACTAAATGTAAGACATTATTCTTAGGGCTTCACACATAGTAAATGATTTAATCCTCGCAACAACCCCACAACCTGTCAGGTAGGTAAGATCATTATCTTAAAGAATGAAAAAATTGAAGTCAAAAGAGGTTAAATAACTTGCATAAGGTCACACACAGTTAATAAGTGATGGAGCCAAGATTCAGACCCAGGACTCTGACGCAGGGTGTCATGGTCTTCTGCCTCTCTTTGCTTCAAAGGATGCAAATTCTTCATCAGCTTTATGCATTGCAAATATCTTCTTCCAGTCTGCAGCTTACCTTTTCAATTCATTCCCTGTTGTTCAGAAGTATACATACATGCACCCATATGTATAAACATGTATGCATGTGTGTATGTGCACATATAATATCTATGTTATATATGTGTCAAATTGTGCTTTTTGTGTCCACCTTAAGAGATACTTCCAAACCTCAAGGCCACAAAAATATTGTCAAATATTTCCTTTTAAAATTTTTGAGAAATTTTCACTTTTTTTGTGTATAGAATAAAAGATTTAATTTTATTTTTTACAATATGGGTAACCACTTGCCCTAGGTATCATTATCTGAATGTTTCCCCAATGATTTGACATATGACTTCTGTCAAATGTCAAGTAGCTATATATGTGTCAATCTGTTCTGAGTTCTCTATTCTATTCCATGGTCTGTTTGTCCCTATGCCAATACCACACTGACTTATTACTGTAGCTTACAATAATTCTTGATATGTGATAGGCCATGTCTCTCTACTCTATTCTTCTTCTTAAATCATCTTTGACAGATGTAGGATCACACTGTCAAGTTCCATCAAAAATCCTGACAGAATTTTTATTACAATAGCTTTGAATTTATAGATTTGGAATAAGTTAAGATCTTTATTAAATCTTCCCACCCTGGAACATGGTATAATTCTATCTTTACTCAAGTCTTTTATGTCCTTAAATAGTGTGTGGTAAAGTTCTTCATAAAAGTCATTTTTTGTTTATTCCTATATACTTATATTTATTCCTAACTCACTGATGTTGTTGCTTTTGTAACTGGGAGCTTTTTCCTATTACACTTCGTAATTGGTAGTTTGATGACCTCTACAATAGATGACTTCTTCTGACAGCTTGACTTTCGCCCTTTACCCCAGCACTGTCTCTTCTAGTACTTTTTCTAAGTTTACAGCACTTACATTCCTTCTACCATACCTTTAAAAGAAACCATAGTATCTTAGCTCTATGAAAGCTCAGGAAAGGATGGAATTTAGGAACACTTTTGATTTTCTGTGTTGATTTGTGATTCAACAACTTTAACTCTCTTATTATTTCCAAAAATTATTTGTATATTGTCTTGAATTTTCAATACAGACAATTACATGGCTAGAAATTACATAGTTTTATTTCTTCCTTTTCAGTTCTTATTTCTTAGTTTTTTTCTTGTTTTATTGCATTGGCTATGACTCCAGCACAAGGTTAACAGAACAGAAAGTGGACATCATTGCCTTGTTCACAACTTTGATGGAGACATTTCTAAAGTTTTACCATTGATATTAAGTTTACTGTGAGTGTTTAAAGATAGCCTTTATATTATGCCCTTGTCCTTTTTGGCTAACAATGAGTTCCAAATGCATTCAGTAGCATTTCCTATTTTACTATCCTCTGAAACTTTCATACAAGGCAGCGGTCCCCAACCTTTTTGGCACCAAGGACTGCTTTCATGGAAGACAATTTTTCCATGGACCAGGGGTGGGGGGGATGGTTTTGGGATGATTCAAGTGCATTACATTTCTTGTGTACCTTATTTCTATTGTTATTACATTGTAATATATAACAATTATACAACTCACCATAATGCAGAGTCAGTGGGAGCCCTGAGCTTATTTTCCTGCAACCAGATGGTCCCATCTGGGGGTGATGGGAGACAGTGACACCCGAAGTGTGTTGCTTATGTCCAGTCTACTCCGTAATCTCGTTTTGGTTGCCGTCACTGCAGAAAACCCTGCTTCACAAAGATAGGATGTTGGAAATGGAAGCAGGCTTTTCAGTGCTTTTGTGGCAATCTCAGGATTTTCCTCCTTGAATTTAATCCAGAATGTATGGAGATTTGAAGTTGTCTCAGACATACTTTTAAGGTTACGGTCATTTGTGATCTTAAGCAGTTGATCCACTTCTAGCACGGATAAAGTCAATTCACCTGGCTTATTCACAAATGGGTCGCGGATCCATTCCTTCCCAGTTTGGGGGTCTTTTGTGGTTGGGAAGTAATGATCAAACTCTTTTGAAAGCTGAGATAGGTGATCATGCATGCACCAGCTTGGAGAAAGAAGGCCCTGGCTCAGTCTCTTTCAAAATCTCTGCTAATGTTTGAAACATGTCAAAAATCCCAATGTTCACTCGTCGCCCCCATAAATCCAGTTTGGCTTTGAATGCAGCCACTTTATCTGCCGACTTGAACACGGTTGTTGTTCTCCCCTGAAGTGACAGATTGAGTTTGTTGAGCAGGTTGAATATGTCACACAAGTAAGCAAGTTTTGTGACCCATTCTGTGTCACTGAAATGTGCTGCCAGTGGTGACTGTTTTTCTAAAAGAAATCTCTGGAACAGCTCTCCAAATTCAAAAACGCTGGCCAGTGATCTACCTTTAGAAAGCCATCTCACTTCTGTGTATGAGAGAAGACGTGTGCTCTGCGTCCATCTCCTCACAGAGCTGCATGAACAGACGTGAGTTAAGGGCATGTACTTTAATGTGGCTGATAATTTTAATCACATCCTGCAAAACGTTGTTAAGTTCAGGTGACACTTTTCAGCTAGCCAGCATTTCTCTATGGATGACACAGTGCGTAGACTCACATTCAGAAGCAACCTCTTTGACCCGTGTAGTGAAACCAGAAAGCTGTCCAGTCATGGCAGCCACTCCGTCCGTGCATATACCAACACAAAATGACGAATTCAGTTTTCCTGATATGTAATCATTCAAAGACTTGAATAGTGCTGCAGCTGTGGTGTAATATTTTCTTTTAAATGCAGCTTTCATTCGGTTGGCAGTCTTAGAGTCTTCTGCTGTCTCATCATTGAGTCTTTCCCCCTTTTCAAAGAAGCTCTCCAGCGATGTTTCTTTTTTACTCATTTTGGCTAGGGTTAGCTCACGGGCTTACCAAAACTATGACTGAGACAAGTGCGCAGTGAGGGAAAGAGGCACGGACAGAAGTGGTAAATAAAATAACGGGCGGGCCGCATGAAGATTAAAGTAAGTGTCAGATTCTGACTTAAAACCTGCCACCAGATGCAGCTGTACAATTGAAGTACATCAACTCACTTGCCACTATAAAGCCTGCCACCAAATGTCACCTGCCACTCACTGATAGAGTTTTGATATGAGTCGGCAAGCAATTGATTTATTATGGTCTCTGTGCAGTCAGACCTCTCTGCTAATGATCATCTGTATTTGCAGCTGCTCCCCAGCGCTAGCATCACCACCTCATCTCCACCTCAGATCATCAGGCATTAGAGTCTCATAAGGAGCAAGCAACCTAGATTCCTCGCCTGTGCACTTCACAGTAGGGTTCACGCTCCTATGAGAATCTAATGCCGCCACTGATCTGACAGGAGACAGAGCTCAGGCAGTAATGCGAGTGATGGGGAGCGGCCGTAAATACAGATGAAACTTCACTCGCTCACCCGCCGCTCACCTCCTGCAGTGTGACCCAGTTCCACACTACTGTGAGGTCCTGCTGTGTGGACCGGTACTGGTCCATGGCCCAGGGGTTGGGGACCCCTGATATAAGGTAAAGATCATCCAGTCCTTAGAGGTATGCTAAAATTCACCTCTGACACTACCTGGGCCTTGTACCAGTTAAGAAGAGATACTTGTGATAGTTACTGATCTGGTTTATTTTCATTTACACTTTTCTAAAAAATTATCCATTTTTCTACGTCTATAATTCATTACCATAAGTTGTTCACAATACCCTCTTACTTTAAATCTGCTACATCTACAGTAATAATTCTTTTAATTCTTTTTATCTTTTTTTTTTTTTTTTTGCAGAGGCTTGACAAAGGTTTGTAGGTACCATTGAGCCTGAGCCCTCCCTCTAAATAATGGTCTCTTTTATTCCAATTTCATAAATTTATTCTTATCTCTATTATATCTCTGACTCTATGTTCTTTTTTTTTTTTTTTTTGCATCTCTCTGGAGCATCAAGTTTATTAACTAGAATTGGAAGAACCAAGGAGTTCTTGGAACAAGAACTATCCCCCTCCCCCACCAACACGGAAGACAGAAGAGTAGGGGAGGGGAGACGTGCCCCAGGAATGACAGTCCAGTCTCTCAAGTTTCACCCAGGTGGGGTTTGAGGGGCAGACCTGCAGCCACGGTGGCCTCGCTTTCGGTCGCCTGGGCTGCTCCGGACCATCCTCTGAGCTGGCCAGGGTCTTGGATACGATGCTTCTGAAGGCCGTGCAGAGAACACACTCTTCTTCCCCTGCACCGGGCCCCAGGGAGCGCGGCGGCCTGACCTTCCTGCCTCGGTCATCCATGGGGTTCACATGGGCTCACTTTATTATGACGCCTCATGCTGGGCAGCTTGCAACAAAGATGTTTCAAAATAAAGTTCCAGATTCTCCCAGCCACCCCTTGCTTTTTCTGGCTCTGGCCAGAGAGAGTGGATGAGGACACACTCTCAGGCTGCCCAGCGTGGGAGGACCTTCCAGTGTTGGACACACCCAGGGGGCAGCTGCTTCCCTCTGGGGCTCCAATCCTGCTGCTGCTAGAGGTGGATGTCCCAGTGCCACACTGGGGGGCTGGGCTGGGGGTGGCAGTCCTCACCTCCAGGCTGGGTGGGGGACAGGCAGACTCACCGGTCTTCTGCCCTGCCTGCTGGTCTTCCTGCAGCTGCACATTTTTTCTGTGGTAGAGCCACCTGGTTTGCAGGGAGGACACCACAGGGCTTGGAGAAGGCTCAAGTTCACTGCCACAGAGGTCCCCGCAAGAGAAGGGCTTCAGAGTTATGATGGAGACCTCCACCTTGGGTTTCTTGGAGCTCACACTGCCTGTCCCAGTGTCCTGGATCTGGTCGCAAGTCAAGCCCGGAGTCCTCACCATTGTCACCTCCAGGTCCTCTTCACAGGGTGGCTGGAGTGGCTCCTTCTGGCCCATGTTGACCCATGGATGCCTCATGAGGTCAGGTAAGGTGCCTCTGTCACTGGGGTTGAGGGCAATCATTTTTTGTAACAGATCCCTTATCTTCAAAGACAGATAAGGTGGGATGGGGTATTGCCCTCGTAGGACTTGCTTCCGCAGCTCCTGGAAGTCTTTTCCCACAAAGGGCCGGGACCCAGTTACCATGGTGTAGAGCACTACTCCCAGGCTCCACACATCCGCCGCAGGGCCGCTGTAGCTCTGCCCCAGGAGGAGTTCCAGGGCAGCATAAGGGGGTGTGCCGCAGATCGTGTCCAGTTGGACAGTGTCATCACACTTGTTGCTGAGGCCAAAGTCTGTAAGTTTGATATTCATGTTGGAATCAAAGAGGAGGCTCAGTGGCTTCAGGTCTCGGTGCACAATGCCCCTCCGGTGGCAGTGCTGCAGGGTGGAGACCAGCTGCTGGAACGGGCCTCGGGCCTCCGCCTCTGTCATACGGCCATGGATCTTCAAATAGTGGTACATGTCCCCCCCACTGAGGTACTCCATCACCACGAAAAATGTCTCCTCTGTGTCAATCACCCCCAGCAGTTTTACAATATTGGGGTGATTCAGAGCCTTCAGACTGCACACTTCCCGGAAAAGTGCCTGGACACTTGAGAAGCTCTGACGCCTTTTCTTTATGACCTTCACAGCCACCTGTGTCCCGGTCAGAATGTGCCGGGTCAACTTCACTTTACCGAAGGTGCCTTCACCAATGGTGCGGAGGATCTCGAAGTCATCAATATGAGCCTCCTTGCCAGCAGATTTGGCTGTGAGGCCCTGCATCCTGGTGATCTGCTAACTACACTGACTGACAGCACTACCTAGCAACGCTAACTACGCTAACTAACAATGCTAACTGTACTAACAGGGCTAAGTATGCTGTCTCTACTAACAACGCTAACTACGCTAACTGTACCAACAGCGCTAACTAGTACTAACTACACTAACTATGCTAATCAAGTATTAACTATACCAACAATACTCACTATGCTAACTGTAGAAAGAACAATGACACAAATAAAAAAGAGTAGAGAAAAGAGAAACGAAAATCAACAAAATGGCAGAAACAAGGAAAACACAAGCTAACTGTAGGTCCAAGGCCGTCAGGTCACCAAAAGCAGCTTCCTGGGCTCTAAGGACCAAAAACCTGGGCCCACCTTTCTCTTTCATAGGGCTTTGTGAAGTACATCACAGTGGTGCACTCTGAGGTCAGAGCAAGAAATGGACCCATCACCGCTGGGGATACACCACAGTGGTTTTCTCACTTTTTGAGTTCAAGGCCCCTTTACACTTAGGAAAAAGGATCCCAAAGAAATTTTTCTTTACGTGTGTTATTGGATATTGGTATTCACTTTGTTATAAATAAAAATCTGCAGGATACTTCAGTGGCCTTTTTATTTCTAGTTTGAAAATGTGTAATAATTTTAGAGACCTCATAATGTCTACACTTGAAATGTTCAATTCCTTTTCCTTAAATTCTGGTCTCAAAATAACGTTACAACTTAACTGACTTCACGATACTATACAAAATGTTCTGTTGCATAAGACATGATACGGTACATTATGAAAGTCTATGAAGCTGAGAGAAGGTTTGCCAGGAAGGTCATTGAGCAGATTTCTCATCAGGAGCCTCGGAGGCCAGACGGCATGACTCAATGTACTTGAAGTGTTGAAGGAAAGAAACCGTCAACCAAGAATCCTATATCTAGCAAAACTTTCCTTCGAAAATGAGGGAGAAATCAAGACATTCCCAGTTAATCTAGAGTTGAGAGAGTTCTTAACCACCAGACCCGCCTACCACAGGGAGTTCTTCAGGTTGCAGTCAAGGACTCTGGACAGTAGCTCAAAGCCTTATGAAGAAATAAAGAACTCTGGTAAAAGTAGACAGATGGGCAACAAGAAAAGCTAGTACTGTTGTAACTTTGGTTTGTAGCTCCACTTTTTGTCTTCTATTTGATTTAAGAGACTAATATATAATAAAACACACACATACAAATCAAAAAAAAAAAAAAAAGATCACCTCTTCACCTAGAAAAGTTACTTCACCCCCACTTTAGCCTAACTTTGGGAATTCCCATCAACAACATTCTTCTTTCCACTGTAGGAAGCAACGCTGCCAGAAGCTATGGCAAGCAGAGCCTCTTCTAAAATGCCTTTGATGACTGCAGCAACATGGATGTAACTAGAGATTATTAAGTGAAGTAAGTCAGAAAGAGAAAGACAAATACCATGTGATACCACTTACATGTGGAATCTAAAGTATGGCACAAATGAACCTATCTATGAAACAGCAACAGACTCACAGACATAGAGAACAGACTTGTGGTTGCCAAGGAGGAGGGGGGTGGGAGAGGGAAGGGCTGGGAGTGTGGCATTAGCAGATGTAAACTATTATATATAGGAGGGATAAACAACAAGGTCCTACTCTACAGCACAGGGAACTAGAGTCAATATCCTGTGATAAACGGTAATGGAAAAGAATATTAAAAAAGAATGTCTATATGTGTATAACTGAGTCACTTTGCCATACAGCAGATTGGTACAAGATTGTAAATCAACTATACGTCAATAAAAACAATAAAATAAAATTAAAAATGCCTCTGATGATGTACACAGCCCCTGCTCCTGCTGACTACCTCTCTGCAGCACCCAACACTGTGAAACCCCACCCCCAGCTGAGGTCACTCCAGTCCTGTTTCTCCTTCCTTTGTCCTCTGTCTCCCACCAGTGTTTCTCTAACAGAAACACAAAGAACTGCTGTGTTTTCACTCAGTCTCACTGTTCACGTTCCCACGCTTGATTTGGGCATCAGACCTGCAAGAGTTCAAAACTTACTGGGTGGTAGAACTGCCATTTCTCTGCCTGTCTCTCATTATAAAGAACTTCTCTGAAATTCTGAATTCACTGGTCTGGTCATCCATTCACCAGCAAGTATCTAGGTACTGGGGTTAAGAGCTAGGAATGAGATACAGTTGTTAGTAAAGAAACAACAAACCCCAAATGGAGTCACTTGTGCTAAGTCCCACGTCAGCAAACCAAGACTTAATAGCTAACCTAATTGCAGTTTCAGCCTCTCTCAGGAATGGGACCTTTTACCAATAGATCTGGAATTACCTGGTCAGCACTAGAGGGGTGACCCCCCACCTTCCCCCAAAAGGAAGGTGACCCTGCCTGAAACAATCCACTCTTAGCTAGAAACTTCCCTTTTCTGCCCCCTCCTGCCTGTAAAGTTCTTGCATTTTTTACAGCTCCGCAGAGCTCCTTTCTACTTGCTCAATGGGATGCTGCCCGATTCATAAATCACTGAATAAAGCCAATTCGATCTTCAAATTTACTCAGTTAGAATTTTATGTTTTTAATACAGTGATGAGAAAAACAAATAAAAAGAGAGGCATCAAACTCTTCGGAGAGTGTATCCCATTATCCCTCACACTCTTGGAAGCCTGGGTCAGCAGAAATGGAGGAGAGCCAGTGACAAGAAAAAGCCTCTTGAAAACCAAATCAGAGGTCCTGAAATACTACAGACTTACTTGTACAAGTGGGTGGGAACAAGCAGAGAGTAGCAGTTGTTTATTACTGTACACTGTAATCGAGGGAAACATTTGGAGTTCAAGAATAGAGATTTAAAGATGAGATGCTAAAATTCATAACAACTTGTCCAAAACAGGCCAGAAAACCTTAAGTTTTCGCCTTGTTTAAAAGAAGTCCTAAGTAAAGGGAAAACCAAATGTTATGAAAAATTTTGGAGACATCTCACACACCAACCTTCCCTTTATTTGAATTACTTCATTATCATTACTTTAGAGTTATGTACACTCATAAAAGTTCATTTATTCTGAGTTGAGAAGTCCATTTTACCATCATGTGTATTGTGCTTACATTTTAAAATCAGAAACAACTTCCCCAAGATAAAACTAATTCTTCATCTCTTTTGGTTTTACTATTCCAAAATAGATTAGGTGACTTGGGGTATTATTTTTACCCTATGTTGATCTGCCTACCTTGTAAAGGTGCAAGGAACTTTTCCTTCAACCCTTATTTTCCTAGTGATTTGTTTAAAATGAAAGGTAAATATGTGTTTGTGGGCATATAAGTGTGTGTGTGTACAATCATTTTTATACAGAGATTTATTATTTCTCAATTTATTTTGTACAAGAGGTTTGTCTCAGAAAATCAGTGTCTTCTTTTTTTTTTTTTTTTCCACGATTCATATCTTTAATACTCTCTGAGAGGCAAGTGAAAAGCAACAATGGATTTTTGAAAGGACCATGTCTGACACATGTCTGACAACACTGAGAGTGGGGGAGGAGGGAAGTTAACCAGCTAGCACAGTGCCTTGCATGTAGTAAGCACTGCAACATTTGTTAAGTTGCAATGACTTGAAGTTGAAGATCATGATATATATTTTTTTTTTTAGATTTTTAGAAATTTCATGTAATGTCTGAAACATTTATATTAACATATTTCCATACGAATAACCCAATGAAAGTTTAGTATTAGTTGTTTTGTTTGTTTTTTTATACTGCAGGTTCTTATTAGGCATCAATTTTATACACATCAGTGTATACATGTCAATCCCAATCACCCAATTCAGCACACCACCATCCCCACCCCACCGCAGTTTTCACCCCTTGGTGTCCATATGTCCATTCTCTACATCTGTGTCTCAACTTCTGCCCTGCAAACTGGCTCATCTGTACCATTTTTCTAGGTTCCACATACATGCATTAATATACGATATTTGTTTTTCTCTTTCTGACTTACTTCACTCTGTATGACAGTCTCTAGATCCATCCACTTCTCAACAAATGACTCAATTTCGTTCCTTTTTATGGCTGAGTAATATTCCATTGTATATATGTACCACGACTTCTTTATCCATTCGTCTCTTGATGGGCATTTAGGTTGCTTCCATGACCTGGCTATTGTAAATAGTGCTTCAATGAACATTCGGGTGCATGTGTCTTTTTGAGCTACGGTTTTCTCTGGGTATATGCCCAGTAGTGGGATTGCAGGGTCATATGGTAATTCTATTTTTAGTTTTTTAAGGAACCTCCATATTGTTCTCCATAGTGGCTGTATCAATTTACATTCCCACCAACAGTGCAAGAGGGTTCCCTTTTCTCCACACCCTCTCCAGCATTTGTTGTTTGTAGATTTTCTGATGATGCCCATTCTAACAGGAGTGAGGTGATACCTCATTGTAGTTTTGATTTGCATTTCTCTAATAATTAGTGATGTTGAGCATCTTTTCATGTGCTTCGTGGCCGTCTGTATGTCTTCTTTGGAGAAATGTCTATTTAGGTCTTCTGCCCATTTTTGGATTGGGGTGTTTGTTTCTTTAATATTGAGCTGAATGAGCTGTTTATATATTTTGGAGATTAATCCTTTGTCCGTTGATTCGTTTGCAAATATTTTCTCCCTTTCTGAGGGTTGTCTTTTCGTCTTGCTTATGGTTTCCTTTGCTGTGCAAAAGCTTTGAAGTTTCATTAGGTCCCATTTGTTTATTTTTGTTTTTATTTCCATTACTCTAGGAGGTGGATCAAAAAAGATCTTGCTGTGATTATGTCAAAGAGTGTTCTTCCTATGTTTTCCTCTAAGAGTTTTATAGTGTCCAGTCTTATATTTAGGTCTCTAATCCATTTTGAGTTTATTTTTGTGTATGGTGTTAGGGAGTATTCTAATTTCATTCTTTTACATGTAGCTGTCCAGTTTTCCCAGCACCACTTATTGAAGAGACTGTCTTTTCTCCATTGTATCTTTGCCTCCTTTGTCATAGATTAGTTGACCGTAGGTGCGTGGGTTTATCTCTGGGCTTTCTATCTTGTTCCGTTGATCTATGTTTCTGTTTTTGTGCCAGTACCATATTGTCTTGATTACTGTAGCTTTATAGTATAGTCTGAAGTCAGGGAGTCTGATTCCTCCAGCTCCATTTTTTTGCCTCAAGACTGCTTTGGCTATTCGGGGTCTTTTGTGTCTCCATACAAATTTTAAGATGATTTGTTCTAGCTCCGTAAAAAATGCCATTGGTAATTTGATAGGGATTGCACTGAATCTGTAGATTGCTTTGGGTAGTATACTCATTTTCACAATGTTGATTCTTCCAATCCAAGAACATGGTATATCTCTCCATCTGTTGGTATCATCTTTAATTTCCTTTATCAGTGTCTTATAGTTTTCGGCATACAGGTCTTTTGTCTCCCTAGGTAGGTTTATTCCTAGGTATTTTATTCTTTTTGTTGCAATGGTAAATGGGAGTGTTTCCATAATTTCTCTTTCAGATTTTTCATCAGTAGTGTATAGGAATGCAAGACATTTCTGTGCATTAATTTTGTATCCTGCAACGTTACCATATTCATTAATTAGCTCTAGCAGTTTTCTGGTGGCAGTTTTAGGATTCTCTATGTATAGTATCATGTCATCTGCAAACAGTGACAGTTTTACTTCTTCTTTTCCAATTTGTATTCCTTTTATTTCTTTTTCTTCTCTGATTGCCGTGGCTAGGACTTCCAGAACTATGTTGAATAATAGTGGTGAGAGTGGACATCCTTGTCTCGTTCCTGATCTTAGAGGAAATGCTTTCAGTTTTTCACCATTGAGAATGATGTTTGCTGTGGGTTTCTCACATATGGCCTTTATTATGTTGAGGTAGGTTCCCTCTATGCCCACTTTCTGGAGAGTTTTTATCATAAATGGGTGTTGAATTTTGTCAAAAGCTTTTTCTGCATCTATTGAGATGATCATATGGTTTTTCTTCTTCAATTTGTTAATATGGTGTATCACATCGATTGATTTGCGTATATTGAAGAATCCTTGCATCCCTGGGATAAATCCCACTTGATCGTGGTGTATGATCCTTTTAATGTGTTGTTGGATTCTGTTTGCTAGTATTTTGTTGAGGATTTTTGCATCTATGTTCATCAGTGATACTGGCCTGTAGTTTTCTTTTTTTGTAGTGTCTTTGTCTGGTTTTGGTATCAGGGTGATGGTGGCCTCATAGAATGAGTTTGGGAGTGTTCCTTCCTCTGCAATTTTCTGGAAGAGTTTGAGAAGGATAGGTGTTAGCTCTTCTCTAAATGTTTGATAGAATTCACCTGTGAAGCCATCTGGTCCTGGACTTTTGTTTGCTGGAAGATTTTTAATCACAGTTTCAATTTCATTACTTGTGATTGGTTTGTTCATATTTTCTGTTTCTTCTTGGTTCAGTCCTGGAAGGTTATACCTTTCTAAAAATTTGTCCATTTCTTCCAGGTTGTCCATTTTATTGGCATAAAGTTGCTTGTAGTAGTCTCTTAGGATGCTTTGTATTTCTGCGGTGTCTGATGTAACTTCTCCTTTTTCATTTCTGATTTTATTGATTTGAGTCCTCTCCCTCTTTTTCTTGATGAGTCTGGCTAATGGCTTATCAATTTTGTTTGTCTTCTCAAAGAACCAACTTTTAGTTTTATTGATCTTTGCTATTGTTTTCTTTGTTCCTATTTCATTTATTTCTGCTCTGATCTTTATGATTTCTTTCCTTCTGCTAACTTTGGGTTTTGTTTGTTCTTCTTTCTCTAGTTTCTTTAGGTGTAAGGTTAGATTGTTTACTTGAGATTTTTCTTGTTTCTTTAGGTAGGCTTATATAGCTATAAACTTCCCTCTTAGAACTGCTTTCGCTGCATCCCATAGGGTTTGGGTTGTCGTGTTTTCATTGTCATTTGTCTCTAGGTATTTTTTTATTTCCTCTTTGATTTCTTCAGTGATCTCTTGGTTATTTAGTAACGTATTGTTTAGCTTCCATGTGTTTGTCTTTTTTACGTTTTTTTCCCTGTAATTCATTTCTAATCTCATAGTGTTGTGGTCAGAAAAGATGCTTGATATGATTTCAATTTTCTTAAATTTACTGAGGCTTGATTTGTGACCCAAGATGTGATCTATCCTGGAGAATGTTCCATGCGCACTTGAGAAGAACGTGTAATCTGCTGTTTTTGGATGGAATGTCCTATATATATCAATTAAATCTATCTGGTCTATTGTGTCATTTAAAGCTTCTGTTTCCTTATTTGTTTTCATTTTGGATGATCTGTCCATTGGTGTAAGTGAGGTGTTAAAGTCCCCCACTATGATTGTGTTACTGTTGATTTCCTCTTTTAGAGCTGTTAGCAGTTGCCTTATGTATTGAGGTGCTCCTATGTTGGGTGCATATATATTTATAATTGTTATATCTTCTTCTTGGATTGATCCCTTGATCATTATGTAGTGTCCTTCCTTGTCTCTTGTAACATTCTTTATTTTAAAGTCTATTTTATCTGATATGAGTATAGCTACTCCAGCTTTCTTTTGATTTCCATTTGCATGGACTATCTTTTTCCATCCCCTCACTTTCAGTCTGTATGTGTCCCTAGGTCTAAAGTGGCTCTCTTGTAGACAGCATATATATGGGTCTTGTTTTTGTATCCATTCAGCCAGTCTATGTCTTTTGGTTGGGGCATTTAATCCATTCACGTTTAAGGTAATTATCGATATGTTCCTATGACCATTTTCTTAATTGTTTTGGGTTTGTTTTTGTAGGTCCTTTTCTTCTCTTGTGTTTCCCACTTAGAGAAGTTCCTTTAGCATTTGTTGTAGAGCTGGTTTGGTGGTGCTGAATTCTCTTAGCTTTTGCTTGTCTGTAAAGCGTTTGATTTCTCCATCAAATCTAAATGAGATCCTTGCCGGGTATAGTAATCTTGGTTGTAGGTTCTTCCCTTTCATCACTTTAAATATATCATGCCACTCCCTTCTGGCTTGCAGAGTTTCTGCTGAGAAATCAGCTGTTAACCTTATGGGAGTTCCCTTGTATGTTATTTGTCGTTTTTCCCTTGCTGCTTTCAATAATTTTTCTTTGTCTTTAATTTTTGCCACTTTGATTACTATGTGTCTCGGCGTGTTTCTCCTTGGGTTTATCCTGTATGGGACTCTCTGCGCTTCCTGGACTTGGGTGGCTATTTCCTTTCCCATGTTAGGGAAGTTTTCGACTATAATCTCTTCAAATATTTTCTCTGGTCCTTTCTCTCTCTCTTCACCTTCTGGGACCCCTATAATGCGAATGTTGTTGCATTTAATGTTGTCCCAGAGGTCTCTTAGGCTGTCTTCATTTCTTTTCATTCTTTTTTCTTTAGCCTGTTCCGCAGCAGTGAATTCCACCATTCTGTCTTCCAGGTCACTTATCCGTTCTTCTGCCTCAGTTATTCTGCTATTGATTCCTTCTAGTGTAGTTTTCATTTCAGTTATTGTATTGGTCATCTCTGTTTGTTTGTTCTTTAATTCTTCTAGTTCTTTGTTAATCATTTCTTGCATCTTCTCAATCTTTGCCTCCATTCTTATTCCGAGGTCCTGGATCATCTTCACTATCATTATTCTGAATTCTTTTTCTGGAAGGTTGCCTATCTCCACTTCATTTAGTTGTTTTTCTGGGGTTTTTTCTTGTTCCTTCATCTGGTACATAGCCCTCTGCCTTTTCATCTTGTCTATCTTTCTGTAACTGTGGTTTTTGGTCCACAGGCTGCAGGATTGTAGTTTTTCTTGCTTCTGCTGTCTGCCCTCTGGCGGTTGAGGCTATCTAAGAGGCTTGATGGGAGGCTCTGGTGGTGGGTAGAGCTGACTGTTGCTGTGGCGGTCAGAGCTCAGTAAAACTTTAATCCACTTGACTGTTGATGGGTGGGTCTGGGTTCCCTCCCTGTTGGTTGTTTTGCCTGAGGCAACCCAACACTGGAGCCTACCTGGGCTCTTTGGGGGGGTTAATGGCAGACTCTGGGAGGGCTCACGCCAAGGAGCACTTCCCAGTACCTCCGCTGCCAGAGTCCTTGTCCCCACAGTGAAACAGAGCCACCCCCCGCCTCTGCAGGAGACCCCCCAACACCAGCAGGTAGGTCTGGTTCAGTCTCCCCCAGGGTCACTGCTCCTTCCCCTGGGTCCCGATGCACACACTACTTTGTGTGTGCCCTCCACGAGTGGGGTCTCTGTTTCCCCCAGTTGTGTCGAAGTCCTGCAATCAATTCCCACTAGGCTTCAAAGTCTGATTCTCTAGGAATTCCTCCTCCTGTTGCCGGACCCCCAGGTTGGGAAGCCTGACGTGGGGTTCAGAACCTTCACTTCAGTGGGTGGACTTCTGTGGTATAAGTGTTCGCCAGTCTGCGAGTCACCCACCCAGCAGTTATGGGATTAGATTTTACTCTGATTGCGCCCCTCCTACCGTCTCACTGTGGCTTCTCCTCTGTCCTTGGACGTGGGGTATCCTCCTTGGTGAAGTCCAGGGTCTTCCTGTCAATGATTGTCCAGCAGCCAGTTGTGATTCTGGTGCTCTCGCAAGAGGGAGAGAGAGCACGGCCTTCTACTCCGCCATCTTGGTTTAATCCCCCTGACTCTATGTTCTTTAAGTTTACTCTTATTCTTAATTGAGCTTTTAGAGTTGAGCACTTATCTCACATATTTTCAATACTCCTTGGTGGCTAGTATATTGAAAGCTCTAACTCTATCTCTATATACAAATATTGCTGTGGCCCACAAATGTAACATGCAATAATTTCCTTGTCCCTCATATATATTATTACTGCCATTATAATTTCCTCTTCAAAACATGAGCTATTAAGAGGGAGTTTAATTGTTGCTATATTAACTATATTTATATAATTTCTGATTTAATTTCATTAAGTCAGAGAACATGATCTACATCATATTAATTCCTTGAAATATGTTGAAAGTTTCCTTAGAAATCAATTTTTGTACATGCTCGATGTGTACTTGAAAATAATGTATATTCTCTGTTGGGCATAAAGAGGGAATTTCTTTCTATATTCATGTTAATATTGTATACTCAATAGATAAATGTATGATAAAAATGTGTAGACATTTCCTACAAAAAGGGCAGATTTATCAAGTTTATCTCATAGTTCTGTCAACTTTTTCTTCGTATATTCTGAGATTATACTGTTAGGTAATACAAAGTCATATTCTTTACAACTTCTTGGTGGATTGTTCCTTTTAGTATTATGCAGTGTTCATGATTACACCTATTCGTGTTTCTCAAATTCTACTTTGTTATTAATATTTCTAGACAAGATTTCTTTGGGTTAGTATTTGCCTATATACTTTTTCCCACCTCTCTATTTTTTACATCTTTGTATGACTTTAGGTTTCTTAAAACTGAATATTAGTTTTGTTTCATTTGGTTTTTATTCCAAGCTCATGTATAACTATAAAATATTCTGACAAATTTCTATCTCCTTCGCAAACACAGAGACCTTAGCTTGCTGAACTGTCTATTGGAACAACCCCCATATTTGTTGTCCAGTGTTCTACTTTGACGTGTTTTAAACATACACACACACAAAATGAAGATTTTGTTTTAGTCAACAGTTAAGTAAATTTACCAATATATTTTACCAATTTCTATATTAATCAATGTTTCTTCTATCCTATGTCTTTCCTCTGGTGCACTTCTTGTCTTGCTAAAGCACAACCTTTAAAAGTTCTGTGAGTATCAAGTTTTCTTAGCCTTGGTATGTCTGAAAATGTCCTTGCTTTATTTTCACTTTGAATGATATTTTAGCTTATATAAATTATAGATGGACAGATATTTTCCTTGAGCACTTTGAATATAGTAAGTGTCCTCGGGCGCCTAATTTTTCTGATAAGAAATGTCCCTTCAGTCTAATTATCCTTCCTTCAAATTTTATATTTCTTCTCTTCCTTGTAGTTTCTAAAATTTTCTTTAAATCCTTGATGTTCTGCAGACTGAAGAGGATTGTGCCTACACGTGGGTTTATATTTATTTATGTACCTCCGTTCTTGGAGTATATTTTGATCTGATTACTCTGGCCTTTATTCAGTACTGAAAATTATCAGCTACTGTCTCTTGAAATATTGCTTGTCCACCTTTCCTTCCTCTTCTTCTAGTAATCAGATTAGATGTATGTTAAGCTTCTCAATCTATCCTTCATGTCTCTTCTCCACTTTGTTTTAATATTCTTAATTTTTTATTTCTCCTTCCTGCATACTGGGTGACCATCTCTGTATTGAATTCCAATATGGTAATTACCCCATCACTTGTCTTATCTAGAGTTTATCTCATCTACTGAGTGTCTTACTCTGATGATAATAGTTTTACTTCTAATTTTGAAGTCGATTCTTTTTCACATTCAACCTTTATTTTTCTTTCTGCCTATTCTTCTTATGTAAAATCTTATTTTTTATGGCTATTATTTCATCCCTAATTAGTATAACCTTGCTAAAATTATTTATTTAAAGAGTTACTCTAGCTATAACATAAAATTAATTTTATTTGAATAAATTAATTTTCCGATGGTTGGTTTGTTGGCTATCTTCCCTAGCCTTTAGTTTCTTGGTGTGACTTGAAATTTAGCTTTTGAGGCTTTTAAGTGAGAGGATTTTCATAATCCCTCTGTCCTCACTCCACTCCTCTGAGTTCACCACTCTCTGAGTTATCTGCCTCTCATCTCCTATAGCCACAGTTCAGAACCTGGTTTGGCAAAAGCAGTTTGAGATTCCTACCCCTTGGTGATTTAGGGGCATTAAAGCAAAAATATCAGGCAAAAAGGAATTTGGTTTAGTTCAGGATCTCAAGACTTTAAGTGCCCTATCTTTCCTAGGTTTGTAGATTCTTTAAAGCTGTAGTCCTAGCAGCAGCTGGCAGCATTTTTTTAGCCTTCTTTCACAAATGAGTGTTTGAGTAGAGGAAACCACACTCTTGCTTTTGGCTTCCAGCAGTAAGCCTGGATCCAATCCCCCACCCTTCCACTGAACACTTTTAGTCCTGGTTGGAGTCAAACTCCCAGCCACCACTACTTGCTTCTCAGCCTAAAGCCCAACAGGCGTGGGTTTCATTCAACCCTACACATCACTTTAGGCAGCTGTTCTATCTCTGACCCACAGATTGTTTGTCTTGTTTTGAGATTAGTTATATCTTTTTGGTTTTGTCTTTTATAGCTTACATATAATGGTTAAGTGTATACACATCATCATTATGAGGATGGGCCACAACATGAACTTATTCTGCCATCTTGACCTTATGAGGATGGGCCTCAGCATGAACTCATTCTGCCATCTTGACCTGTGGTCCCAGCTTCATGTTTATAACCCACTACAAAGTATTCAACATGAGGGCAGGGCCCCATGAGGCTGATTCACTACCGTATCCCTCATAGTAGGTGTCAATAAAGATGTATTGAATAAAAGAATAAATACAAATTTTTCAGTTTCAGTTTTCTCAGTAGACTACACGATCTTGACGGTAGAACCTATGTCTGATCTATCATATTGCCTAGTTTAGTACCCTGCATATTGTCAATATTTCAACACATTTCTCCTATTGATTTTCTATACGGCAAAAAGGAGTGATGTCCAGATACATACAGTGTTGCTTTAAAGGATTAAAATCATCCTCTGAGTTGTTTTATAAGATGTTGTTCTTCATTTTAAACTATACTTTAAAAAAATGAATGCTCCTTAATGAAAACCGTTTCACGCAAGAGTAGAGAGGGTCACGGGGAAGTGGGATATTTTCACTAGAATAATGTAAAAGTGGGACATTGTCTGACTTTAATTAATCAAGAAATCAAATGAAAAACCTTTTCCTGCTATCTTACAACAATATCAGGGACCAAATGCAGAGAGAATGCTAAGTGAACACAATTCCTCTAGCTGAAATAACATTTTTCATACCACATACCAAAGGACAAGGGGACAAAGAAAATGTCTTTGTTGATTAATTACCTTTGGAACCAGGCTCAGCACGAGGAAAGAATATAGGCTAGTGATAAAGCTACAGGTCTACTCTTTGTCCACTCTGCTCTCCCAAGAAACAATTCTCTGGTTTTCTGAGAGACAAATGCACTTAGGTGCTTTAAACCATGATATCCATAAAGAAGAGACATTTCCATATATTTTCAAAATGAATTCACAACCTCCCAATCGACAACCTCTTCATTCCTATACATATTGAGTACCTACTGTATGCCAGGCACTCTGGTAGTTACAGAAGAATTAGAAAACAATCCACTGCGGGGAACAAGCTATACTCAGACAAACCCTTCCACTTAGGCAGTACTTCGATAAGCACTGCAGGTAAGGGAGGAGCAGGTCCAGGGGAGAATGATGCCCAAGACTTCATGAGGAGGCTAGAAATTCAAAGGTCTTCAAGGTTGGGTAGGATTCCTATGGAAGACACTTAACATCTCTAGGCCTTGGTTTCCTTATCTGTTAAGTGAGGGATGTGGGTTAAATAATATTACGGTTCTTTCCAGTTGAAACATTAACTGGTTCTCTTCTGTACTCTCCACAACAACTGATGCCCCTCAGTGGGGCATTTGTAACCTAGTAAACAACCTCCACTGTCCAGAAACTCCTTTAGAACAGAGTGAGAAACTTCAGAGATATCCGCCTCCAGACAAAGAGAAACTTCTCTCCTCCTTCAGAAGGTCTGCCTCCTAGAAGCAAAGTCTGAGAGAAAAGCAGGATTATCCAGAGCGCCCTGAAGAACTAAAAATGGGATCCCACGGGGCCAATGAGGTACAGTACGTCAGCCCAGAGCAGCACAGAAGCACACTTTCAACTATGTAGGTTGAACACTTGCTTCAAATCTCTGGCTCTGATATGGCTGCATGGAAGGTGCCATCTGAAGGAAAATGGCATTCAAGATTGACAACTGATTAATATACAAGCTTGATTATATGCAAATCATCACTTTCTGTGGACTTAATTATACATGTTACATCAGATCACAATTAACACAGGTATTTAAAATAAATGTATATTTAATTGATATGCATATTTATAAAATGAATATTTACATTTATACATTGTCTTTTTTTTTTTAAAAAGACAGAAGTGAGATGTTTGGGGGCCCCATCATGAACTAAGACAGAAAACAGAAACAAAGGAATGAGAAGTTGTCTTTGATATGTGTAGTAGAGAAAGCAATGAGCTAGCAGTCAGAAAGCCTGATTCCAGGCCTGGCCCTGCCCCATGCTGTGTGACTTTTACCTCTGGGTCTCAGTTTCTACATCTGTGAAAAGGAAGGCTGGACAGACAACTTCTAAGCCACCTTCTAGTTCTACGATTCTATTATAAGCTCACAGAACCACTCCACCCTTCAATTTAGTCTGTCGAAGTGACTGAACTCCAAACACTGATGGCCCAGAGTCTCTCTGATGGAAATTAATGTGCCTAAAAATTGTACTCAGAAGATTCCAGAAGTATTCTGGAGCCTGAGCAGCCCCATCCAAGCCCACAACACTCAGAGAGCAGCAGTCTTGAGAACTGACTATATATAAACACATCTGTGGAACAAGAAGGGCATGGAGAGTTCATCAGCAGAGGGCAGGACCCTCAGGGAGTAGACTCCAGGCTGGTCCATTTCTGAAGGAAGAGAAAAGGAGGAATTGGATAACGTGTAGTAGGCCTTGTCCTAGAGACACTAGCTAAGTAGATGGGGATTTTGATGGAGTGGCTCTATGAAGAACAGCTTAAAAAATACAATGGGCAAATATATAACCTCCATGCCCTTTGGCAGACAAAATTACACAGAAAAAAAAAAAAAAATGAACTCCACTTTCATCATTAATTAAGTCTTTCTCAGTCTTTCACAAGTAAAGTGACTTGTCATAAAATATTCTACAGGCCAAATGATTAAGACGACTGTACTCCCCGAAAAGCTCTCAGTATACTATGGTTTTGGATATTTCTTGGCAGCATGGTGAAGTGAAAAGAGCCAAAAGACCTGGGTATGCCTCTGTTCCATTCCCAGCTAGGTAGCAACCTTGAATAAGTTGCCTTTTTCCTTCCTGACCTATCTTCCCTCCTTCAACTACTTTCCTTTTTGGAAAATGTAACTTAGCCCTCATCAAACAAATGAATCCAAGAACTGTCCCAGACTCAATGCAAGAATTTCAAACACGAATAAAACATGATATCCAAGGAGATTATAATCCAATGAAGGAGACAGTGGTATAACTAACTACAATGCAAAGAGAAAACAGCTACCTTAGCAGTATGGATGGTGTTTAGGGAGAGAAAGGAAGAAACAAGTTAACTTACCGCGGGAAGAGCTGTTTAGAAAGTTACATCTTTAAGAATGAATACCTTTTCAAAGAAGCTAGGGGGAAATATGTCAATACAGTACGAGAAGTAGTTATTTTTTTTGTCTTCTAGACCTCACTGATCTGCCCACAATGCTTCCACTACTGACTGGGCAGCCAGCATCTTCCCTCTGCTCCTGGGTATATCTAGAAAACAAACTGTGCTGGGGCCTCCAAAGTAGTCCCTCTCTGCACACCACCCTCTTGTCTAAAGGGATTCAACCCTTGGCCCAGCTCTTTCGTTGCTTGCTGAAATGCATCAGACTCACTAGGTATACAGAGACTTTTTTCATGACAACTGCCTACACACAATGAAATTTGCATTTTAGCCACAAAGCCAGGCAACCCTTAGGCCGCTGTCCATGTTGTGGAAATGGGGCTTACAAATCAAAAGAACCTTAATAACAAATTGTATTGATCAGTTGAAACCTACATGTTACTAACTGGCATGGCCTCCAGAAAAGTACTGCACCGAAGTTCATACACACATGCATGCGCACACAGCATTTCACTGTATGCTACCACACATGCATTTCATCTGGGTAATAGTGCCTTGTGCAAGCAGATGAGGGAGAAAGAGACTTTAAAGGATGGACTCCTATTGTTCCACCAAACAACTTAAAACGGATCAAAGCCTCAGAGGAGAGAAAAACAAAGCCAGCTCTCTGAGGCTTTCTGTCTACCCCTTCAGATAATCATTGGCATCCTGGGCAATACTCAGAGAAGTATTAAAATTTGAGTAACACTGGTTTACTTGTTTATATGCATCCCCATAGAGTCCCCCACCACATCTACAAAAGCTTCAAAGGCTCTACAATGAGACCCGTCAGGATGTGAGAAGAGGGAGAAAGAAAGACACTCTCAAGCGTT
Source organism: Balaenoptera physalus (assembly GCF_965194825.1). NCBI lineage: Eukaryota > Metazoa > Chordata > Mammalia > Artiodactyla > Balaenopteridae > Balaenoptera > Balaenoptera physalus. The sequence continues at coordinate 42,205,140 of NC_138894.1, forward strand.
TGGAGACCCAGCCTGGGCATGCAGGCTCTCAGGCATCTGGTTATCCCTGCCTGACACCGCGCCTGCGATTTCAGACTGTTTAATTAATTCTGATAATACCACATCGCAGGTGCTGCAGGAAGTATGTTAATTTAAGATCACATCTTACCAATTCCCACAGGTTTCATTCGAACCTAATAAATGAAATAATCTCCACCGTGAGCGTCTTGCTTACCTAATTAGGCGTGGGGTGACAAAGCAGTCACACTTGGGGTACATCAGTGCCGCTGGTCACCTTCAAAAGCATAACTGTGACCTGCCCACGGGCGCCTTCCCCAGGCTTCTATCAGACACAGATGAAAGCCAAGCAAATAAGGAATCACACTGCCCTTTCTTTACCAGCAACCCTGTTTTTTTTCCTCTCACTTAATTTCTTTTCTTGTCTTTTTAAACATTTCTATACTGCTGGATCCTACGAAATCTCACCATGTTTAAACTAAACCAAACTTTAGTTCTAATTTCATATTACTTCAGTTAACAAATACCGTAAGAGCCAGACTATTTTTAACCAATGGGTAATTTCTAACCAGTGTGTTCTTTCCTCATTGATGAGGCATTAAAGGGAACTAATTTTACCTGAACCAGTAGCGACATAAATGCCATCATGCCTCTCCTCATCACTCACTCCCCACACGTTCACCATCAGAAACTAACCTTCTATTGTGGGGTACAAAGCAGCCTGGAATGCCCTCACCCCACCCCCTGCATGGCTCACCCCCCACTTCTTTCATGTCCATGTTCAAGAATCACCCCATCATCAAGGCCTTTCCTGACCAGCCAAATAAAAGAGTAACCCCATCCCTACAAGCTGCACCCTGCCTCTCGACACAAAATGAAGACCTGGCTACTGCAGTACCTGGCTGATTTGAAGAGCGTAGACCAAGGCTTATTAATCCTGCTCAGGACATTTACCTGGGGAACTCTGCAGTCAATGCGTCCCCACTCCCTAACCGAGATCCTAATTCATTTGGTCCAGTGAGGGCTCCAGACATCAGAATGTGTTAAATCTCCCCCAGACAGGAGTGCAGAACCTCTGATGCCAAGAGTTAAATGGACTTAGGCCTGAGGAGTCACTTAATAGGGATGGTCTAGTTTATCTAACCTGATCAAATAGATCAATTATTTCCCTAATCCTCAGTGGACTGAGGCAAAGGTTATGCTCACTTCACTTCATTCTACATAGACCCCACCATCAGAGCCCCCCGGTGGAAAGAAGTTCTCCTAATTCCTGGGTCCTAGCCTGGCTTCCCAGTGGTCAGTAAACACTAAGTGACATCTGGCCAGTGGGCATTTTCCTTCCCCCAATATCAAAGCTCACTCAGACTGAATAAACTGAGACAAGATATAAAAACATGGCCTCTGGCCCTCAGATGCCTTGTTGTGGAGGAAAAATACAGAAAAGGGAAAGTCACACTAAAGACTTTCTGGGTAAACTCAGGTTTTTGAAGTGCCCCTCTCTCTCACTGCTAAGATCTGTGTCTCTCCCCTCTTGGCTCAAACTCTGATTCTCCCTGCTCCTTCCCCCAGCATACCTGAAGCGGGATCTGACAGAGAAAGGCAGCCTTTACTAGACGTAGGACGCAAATGCTGGTTTTCCACCAGGGACCAGCGTGGCCCCCTTTCCACACTGCTGATAGGAGCACTGCCCAGGTGGCCCAGCTCTCAAGTTTCTAGATTCAGTTGGCTTCTCCTATTTTCCATTTTCTGAGCTTGGCTTTGAACAAAAGTTAAATCTCCAAAACTCAGAGGGGAAACCCAGAAAACACTGCCAGGTTTTTCTAACCCCTGCTTGAAATAATCAAACCCCCAGCGTATGCCCCGACTCAGCCAATGCTGGCTCAGCCGCCGGCCCCAGCCTCGCTAAAAAATTCATAAACCACAGAACAGCTGGGCCACAGTCTGTTTTCAGAGCAAAGCATCCTCGATCAGGTTTTCATCTAGGCACTACTGAAGAACTAAGTATTTATTCCTGACAGAGACTTGAAAGGGGAAATCTTACTGGCTGTCTGCTCAGAGTCACATGAGGACAGATTTGATGGGAATCCCATGCATGTTCCAACTAGATAAAAGATATTACTCATTCCTAAAATGTCTTCAGAGACTCCATTAATGGAGAAATTCCAAGTGACAGAAATAACCAAAAAAAATCCCCTAATATCAACATACAACTGCATTAGGATGGATCAGGGAAAGGAATGCTTAATATTTAGGCCCTCCCTAAAATCATGTTTCTTTCCTTTTCATCACGAAAGATAAGAACTGGCTAGGGGAAGTAAGAGGGGAAAAAGATGCCCCCTGGAAAACATATGGGACCAGTTAAACACTCCTTTTCCCTAAAAGGAGAGATTTCATTTGGAAGTTGTCGTATTTTGACAATTTCTATGGAGACTTAACCTCCCGTGAATTTCCTCGGCCATGACAGGCTGTGGTGAATGGAAAAGATATCTTGTTATTAGGCCTCAATATTCTATGTGTCGCTATATGCAGCTTAAATAGGCAATTTAAATATTTTTTTTAACTTTATGCTTTCTGCAAAGACTATATCTAAGGAAGACTATGGAGAAGCCAAACCCGTGAAATCCAATGGGGACCCCAAATCAAGATTCTCAGATTCTGGGAAACCATTTTTTTCTGATATGATTCTTTTTTTTTTTTTTTTTACAATGAAAGCGAGTTTTTGTGCCCTCACACCTATCACAACTCTGTTAACTACATCCATACACTTGACAGTTGTAGTACAATAACAATGACTCTTATAATGGTGCTCTCTAAGTCCTTCAAGACTCTCCATAGTTGTAACGATGAGATAATGTTCTGTGTTTTTGTATTCTTAGTCTTTGCAACCAAATTATTTAGTGATAATATACAATGTAATCCTAAGTTAATTGCCTTCAACTTCATTTTCCTTATATGCTAGATAATATGTCCGACTCAAGAAATATTGAATGGATGGATGGATGGATGGGTGGGTGGATGGATGGATGGATGGATGGGTGGATGGATGGATGGATGGATGGATGGGTGGATGGATGGATGGATGGGTAGATAGATGAATGGGAGGAAGCGAGGGAGGGAGAGAGGGAGTTTTCTACAACCTAGAAATACACCTCCTGCCTTAGATAAACTAGCTCAGGGGAAAGCTGGTTAATTCATGGGTCAGAGATTCCATTCCCCATGTTCATATTTCTAGTAACCCACATCAATTCATTGTTTATTTTCACAATCTACAGAACAGCTCTAATAAAAATAAAAGGTGAACTGAGCAAAGCACAAGATTTAAATAAGACCAGCCCCAGGCTGAATGCAACAGATAATGCTTTGCATTTGTATCAGACTTTCCTGTTTGATTCAAGACATCTTCACAAACACTCGTCTGGATCCTCATCACAATCCTGTGAGACAGATGTGGCAGGTAAATCATTGCCATGCTCAGATGAGGCGGCAGAGGCTGAGAGAAGTTAAATGCCTCACCAAGACACATGGCGGGTTTGATGCCATCTGAATTAGATGCAAGAATCGGTTCAGCCCAGTAGTCTTCTCCATCCTGAGGAAGCTCTCAGGTTAATTAGAGAGTATGCCCTCTGACCAGGAATAAAAATAGTGGTTTTGAGCACCAACTGAGAAGTCTATAGAATGTGAGGCACACATAAAGTCGACCAATTTTCCAGAATTAAGATAATATCATCTCCTTGCTTACTCCTCCCCAAGCCATGGCTCTCGCTCTCTCCCATCTGCTTCCCTCCTCCTCTTTCCCCACCTTCCCAAATTCTTCTATGAAGTGTTCCCGGTTACTCTAATGCAGGCACTTCTTCCTCCTTCAAACTCTTACAGTTTGTACCTCTCCTGGCACTTGTCTCATGTGATTTGGTCACATCTCTCACCTAGCTGTCTTGAATTTTCCTTTACACCTTGAATTGTTGTACCTATAATAGTAGGTATGCCCACAAATAAGCTGCACTTCCTCCAGCACACGGAGGTCATGGAGTGGACCGCTGTTGTTTCCAGGACGTAACTGATTACTTCTATCCTGACTAGTCCCCAAGCCCCCTTGTCCTGGTAATTACATTGTTGAGAAACATCCCACTCCACTCTCAGACCCTGTGGCTTGGGAGTGGCCAAAACCTTTGTCCTGCCCCAGGAATGGATACATGATCCAACCAACCCATAAGGCTCAATTCTGAGATTTGTGATGGCAGTGGAAAGTAGAAGCTTGATTTCTGCTGAGACTGCCAACAGGGAAAATGACATAAGGCTGGAGGTGCTGGGAGCCCCATGTGGAGCCTGAGTCTGAATCCAGCATGGAAAAAGAAGAACCAAGGGATGAGCAATTCCAGGTCCTGATGAGAACATCTGAGTCACTGGATCCAGCTAGATCTAACCCCTGGACTTTTAGGGGTACACAAACTATGTGCTTCCTTTGTTTTAAGTCCATTGAAACTGGTTAGGGTCCCCTCATTTCTTTATGGGAGAATCTTTGGAGGGCAATTTGATTAGGAAAGAGACTGTGGAACTTTCTGGGAACTGAGCATGCATAACAGTCTTGTTTATTACAGCTCAATAAAAATAGGAAGATTTTTAAGATGGTTTTAGTCACACTTTACAGAAGATTGAGAAACATTCCACTGTCCACAGCAAAAGCAAAGAATATTATATAAAAGTATGTTAATATGTTAGTCATGAAAATCATTATGACTTTTCTTCATCAATTCTTAGATTCACATTATTCTCAGATTGTAACATTCCTGAAATCAGAATGTGTCATATAATCAAAGGGATCATACAATCCCTGGGCTTGAATTGAATTCTTCCAAAGAGGACTGGCATTTCTTTCTGCCAATCAGAGTTATCTGGGCCTACTGGGAATTAATTTCTCTAAGTATTTGGACCGCACCACCAGTACTTGTAGCTCAGATTCTCAGAGAGATTTGGGTTTTATTCCCTCTGCAGATGTCCAAAGCTGAGACATGCAGGTTTCCTTGCTGGCCCTTCCAGAGAATTTTCCTTTATCCTTTCACGGAGTGAGTAGCTCTTTGGTATCCGGCCTTTAGGTAGGGGTCTCCTATTAAACTTCCTATCTTGAATACTTTTTCTTTATGCCAAGTTGTAAATAAAATAATGGTACTCTTTACAATAGATGGTATCTTGACTTCTGTGAATTATGGTTTTATTATTAAAATTAGACTTGGCTTGGGAAAGCGATGGTGATTACAGAGTCCCTTGAATTACCTCCTAGATGCTTCCACTGTATGTCTTTCTCTCACTGGAAACCAGAGTCTGGACTAATAGAGACCGTGTTGAAAACATCTTCCTAAACCTCACTGAGTCTAGAATAAGGCCAGGAACATAGTAGTTGCTCAATAAATAATCGTTTACTTTCTGAATTAGCTACGGTAGTGACTGATTAAAGTTTTATGAACCTAAATGCAACTGAAGAGGCAGAGGAAAATGCACCAGGCTAGCTCTTGGGCTGAATGCCTTCTAAACCTTAGCTCAAGATGTGGTCCTATTAAAAGGGGCTCTATCTTCAGAAAAGCCCAATTAAACATCTCTCAATATTATGTCACACTGCTGGGAGCAGGAGTACCCACATGTCTGGAGACATTAGATGTTGCAATTAAAGTGGTTTTCTGCCATTTCATTTGAACTTTATTGGATACATAGGTAGTCTTCTAAGTACCTACTTTGGTAACACTGGTTTAAGTACCAAATGAGATTTCTTTTCATTCAATTGAGCTTCCAGAAATGCCACAAAATTACTCTCCAGCATTACAGAAAATGATTCCTGAGAAGGTTGAACAAGATGTAACCTTTCACCCTCTAACTCTATTACCACTGAGGTGAAACCTTTGTTAAATCCAGATTTATAACCCTTTTCAGTTCATATTGCCTGGTGAGTCTGCAAGCATGGAGCCTGCATTTGTTGCCAGATAGAAAACATTTGCTTAGTGAATTCTCTTGGTCTTTATCTCCTTTCTCTTGAGGATTGTTAGAAAATATAGTATTGACTCCCGGTCTCTCTCTTTCCCCTCAAAGCCTCTTGCTGTATAACAAGATTGTTAAAGACAAATTGCTAACCATCCCTCTTATACACACACCTCATTAAATTGGTTGCACAATTTTCTTTCATTCCTTCTCCAGGGTTGCTAAAGGAATATAGCCATTTATAATAACTGCCACTGTTGAGTGTAACTGCTGGGTTCAGGTAAGAGTATGTGTACACTCTTTGTTTTGCAAAAGACGTTCTTTCAGGTGCAAGTAACTTAGTTCTGTTTCCTCAGATGAATGATGGGCATAGTAGAAAACCTTAGGTCACCTGGGGTTCAGGTTGGTTTTTAATGAATTCTGTTGAAATTCCAAGCATTCCATGAGAGGCTTCTGAATGGGCACATCTTACAGGCGATTTGTCATCATCATCCTCATGTCAGCATTATTGAAAAACTAATGTAAAAGGACATGAGTAGCCTCCCTCACTACCTCAGCTCACCCAAATGAGAATTCAAAAAGAGCACATATGTTAGGCAGGACACGTGCCCACTAGTCAGAAGATCTTGACTGTTTTATGGTCTTTGAGCCTCAGTTTCCCCATGTATGTAATGAAAATAAAAATAGTCTCCAATCTACCTAACAGGGATTCTACAACAATTCCAAATAATAATTGGTGTGGCAGTGCTTTGAAAAGTATAAAGCAGCAAACATGTGGAAGGTATTATTATCGGCATATTAATAGACTCTCACACAATAAGCAAACAGCATCTTCTATGTGACTTGGGGCTGTCTTGGGGATCAGGTTAAAAAAAGAACAGGAAGGGAAGAAAGCCAGTAGCAAAGCGCTTGCCGGGACTCTTGGAGGCTCCAGAACCCAATTGTGAACATCACAGCCCATAACAATCAGTGCCCTCTGCAGAGCTCAGAGCCTAGTAAAAATATCTGGTCATCAGCTAAGCCACATGCCAGGATGGTCATGGAAACAAAAACAGTAACTGCAGTTTATGAGCGGGAATAACCTCAAAACCCAACCATGGTAAATGCAGGGACCCTGACTGATGAACACTGCAGTACGAAAATAAGGACGTTCAGCCCAGTAACTGGTCTTCCCTGGCCTCGCCCGCTGGCCAGCACTGAAGCCCTTCAGTCACCCTCTCAGCTCTGCCCTGCGCCTGAGCCAGTGTCCCCATGCCTGACAGCAATTTGGGAGCCCGGCCTGACTAGACAGTGAGGCTGGAGCTAGCCTTGCTGCCCTGGAGTCCCACACAACCGCAGACTCACCCAACAGCAGCCCTCCCCAAATCTTAACACAGTCGTCTTCCGTGTGTTTGTTATTGAAGCCACACCATGGGCCTAACCCAACCAAGGCCAAGTTTGCTACATTCTTTGGACAATCCTATTAAGGCCAGCCTGGAGCTTGTTCGGCCCCATGGCAGAGCCCACCTTTTCCAGGCCCACTGCGCCTGTCCTCCTCAACTCACCAATTACGTGACCTTGGCCCACCACCAGCATGGTCTAGGCTTGGAAGAGCCCACAGCCACTCTTCTCGGACAACGGAATTTTGTAAGCAACTGTATTAGTGTGGAAAAACCCTGCTCTTAGAGTCAGAAAGGCCGGTTCAATTCTCAAACCCTACCATTTACAAACTGGTGGAATTCTGGGTGAGTGCCTCTCCAAATTTCATTATCTTCCCTTGAAAAAGTAGATTAACAGGACCTTTCAACAGAGTTATCCTCAGGTTGAGTGAAAACACTATGTAAACTATAAGATGCTTTAAAACTTAAGGGTTGTTTTTTTCAGGTGTCCAGAAGTAAAAGATGTAGAAATTACATTATTGGAATCTAGGCTCTCAATAAAAGATTTGTCAAATGATTATGAATGAATAAAACCTATATTTCACATTTTTTATATAAAAGCTATAAACTGGGTTAAAATATACAATTAATCTTAAAAGAGATCTCTAGAGCACTAAGACCCTAAAAGTGACTTTTAAATTTTTTTTAAGAAAAACCTTCTTACTTACGATGGTAACTATCTCTTCCTCTAAAGCCCAATTGTCAACACCTATTGTCGGCCACTGCCACTCTGTGATCTACTTTTATGGCAATTACCTCCTAACTGGTCTCCCTGGCTGTGGTTGGGCTGGTGAGGCCCACAGGCAGGGGAGGCTGCCAGGGTTGTGAGTCATAAGTTGCAATAAACCAGAGTAACAGGTAGGTTGGAGCCAGCCAAAGAAGCGGCCGGAAGAGGAATGCCAATCATGAGGCTAACATCAGGCTGGGGGAGGGGAAAACCAGGAACTTCAGCGCTGAGGGAGCAATCAGAGCAGGACAGGAAGTTGGGCTGCATTTGTTCAACACACAAAACACGGGACCGAGCAGACGTGGGTGGCTGAGGCAAACATGGAGTACCAGTTTCACAGCCCCTAGTCCTGAGACCATGTCACAGCAGCCTCAGTTAGATGCTTCTGAAGACCTTCACACCACCTTTCCCCAGGGAAAACTGTCTGCCTCTTGCAGTGGGTCAGCAAGCAGCCTTCTGACATCACCCGTTCTCTAATCTACGGCTGTCCTGTGTTCACCTTACCCACTCAAGGTCTGCTTTGCTCACAACCCGCTTTGGCACCAAAGCTTCCAGTGTCTTACTCTGGCCCCTCAGATAAATTTCACTCTCCTGCCCTAGCGCTCGAGGTTTCCACATCAGGCCCCAAATGACCTACCGGCCTTTTCTCCATCCTCCCACAATCCCATATCTTCTTTTCCAGGCATTTGTTCTCCAAGTCATCTGATTCCTTCCCATTTCCATGCTTTTCTCACATCATTCCCTGCATCAAGAAAACCATTTCCCTTCTCTCTACCTCTCCAGATTCTAGATTGTTCTTCAAGACCCAATGCAAAACCCTCCTTCCCCATGACGTATTCCAGGACTGTTGCACCTACAGTTGTTAGCTCTCCTCTGAATTCCTATAGCTCCAGCCCTCTGTTAGCACTTTGGGATAAAAGTCTCCCGTATGATGACGTTGCACTGTTATCTTTTATCATTACTATTATTAATTTTCCTGTTTACATGTTATTAATGCAAATCTTGTCATTATTTTTTGTATTCCTAAGTGCCTAAGAATGATGCTTCAATTATAGGGAGCCCTTAATAAATATGTATTAATTGCTCTATTGAAACTGTTGGCTTTATGCTTTCTCTAAAGGCGTCCTTCTGTGTCCTCAGAAAGCTAATTCTAAGGCAAGAAGTCTCATTGTAGGGGAGACCTTCAAGATGGTGGAGGAGTAAGACATGGAGATCACCTTCCTTCCCACAAATACATCAGAAATACATCTACATGTGGAACAACTCCTACAGAACACCTACTGAACACTGGCAGAAGACCTCGGACTTCACAAAAGGCAAGAAACTCCCCACGTACCTGGGTAGGGCAAAAAAAAAGAAAAAACAGAGACAAAAGAATAGGGACAGGACCTGCACCTCTGGGAGGCAGCTGTGAAGGAGGAAATGTGTCCACACACTAGGGAGCCCCTTCACTGGAGAAGACGGGGGTGAGGGGGGAGAGCGGGGGGGAAGCTTTGGAGCCATGGAGGAGAGCGCAGCAATAAGGGTGCAGAGGGCAAAGCGGAGAGATTACCGCACAGAGGATCGGTGCCAAGCAGCACTCACCAGCCTGAGAGGCTTGTCTGCTCACCCACTGGGATGGGCAGGGGCTGGGAGCTGAGGCTCCGGCTTCAGAGGTCAGATCCCAGGGAGGGGACTGGGGTTGGCTGTGTGAACACAGTCTGAAGGGGGCTAGTGCATCATAACTAGCCGGGAGGAAGTCTGGGAGAAAGTCTGGACCTGCCAGAGAGGCAAGAGACCACTGTTTTGGGGTGCGTGAGGAGAGGGGATTCAGGGCATCGCCTAAGTGAGCTCCAGAGACGAGTGTGAGCCGCGGCTATCAGCACAAACACCAGAGACGGGCATGAGATGCTAAGTCTGCTGCTGCAGCCACCAAGAAGCCTGTGTGCAAGCACAGGACACTATCCACACCACCCCTCCCAGGAGCCTGTGCAGCCCGCCATTGCCAGGGTCCCGTGATCCAGGGACAACTTCCCCAGGAGAATGCACAGCGTGCCTCAGGCTGGTGCAACGTCACGCTGGCCTCTGCCGCTGCAGGCTCACCCCGCATCCGTACCCCTCCCTCCCCCCGCCTGAGTGAGCCAGAGCCCCCAAATCAGCTGCTCCTTTAATCCCGTCCTGTCTGAGCAAAGAACAGACGCCAGAAGGCGACTTCAGAGGCAGGGCCAAATCCAAAGCTGAACCCCAGGAGCTGTGAGAACAAGAAGAGAAAGGGAAATTTCTCCCAGCAGCCTCAGGAGCAGCGGATTAAATCTCCACAATCAACTTGATGTACTCTGCATCTCTGGAATATCTGAATAGACAACAAATCATCCCAAAATTGAGGCGGTATATTTTGAGAGCAACTGTAGACTTGGGGTTTGCTTTCTGCATCTAATTTGTTTCTGGTTTTATGTTTATCTTAGTTTAGTATTTAGAGTTTATTATCATTGGTAGGTTTGTTTATCGATTTGGTTGCTCTTCTGCCTTTTTTTTTTTTAAATATAGATATATATATATTTCTTTCCTTTTTCTCTTTTTGTGAGTGTGTATGTGTATGCTTCTTTGGGTGATACTGTCTGTATAACTTTGCTTTTACAATTTGTCCTAGGGTTCTGTCTGCCCATTTTTGTTGTTGTTGTTGTGTTTTTTTTGTTTTTTTTGTTTTTTTGGATAGTTTTTAGCACTTGTTATCATTGGTGGATTTGTTTTTTGGTTTGGTTGCTCTCTTCTTTCATTCTTTCTTTTTTTCTACTCTTTTTATTACTTTTTAATTTTTTTATTTTTAATAATTATTTTTTATTTTGATAAATATTTTATTTTATTTTATTTTATTTTTTTCTTTCTTTCTTTCTTCTTTAACCCTTTTCTTCAGAGCAATGTGGCTGACAGGGTCTTGGTGCTCCAGCCGGATGTCAGGTCTGTGCCTCTGAGTGGGGAGAGCCGAGTTCAGGACACTGGTCCACCAGACACCTCCTGGCTCCATGGAATATCAAATGGCCAAATCTCTCCCAGAGATCTCCATCTCAACGCTAAGACCAAGCTCCACTCAACGACCAGCAAGCTACAGTGCTGGACAGCCTATGCCAAACAACTAGCAAAACAGGAACACAACCCCACCCATTAGCACAGAGGCTGCCTAAAATCATAATAAGGTCACAGACACCCTAAACCACACCACCGGACACAGTCCTGCCCACCAGAAAGACAAGATCCAGCCTCAACCACCAGAACACAGGCACTAGTCCCCTCCACCAGGAAACCTACACAACCCACTGAACCAACCTTAGCCACTGGGGGCAGACACCAAAAACAACAGGAACTATGAACCTGCAGCCTGCAAAAAGGAGACTCCAAACACAGTAAACTTAAGCAAAATGAGAAGACAGAGAAACACACAGCAGATGCAGGAGCAAAGTAAAAACCCACCAGACCAAACAAATGAAGAGGAAATAGGCAGTCTACCTGAAAAAGAATTCAGAGTAATGACAGTAAAGATGATCCAAAATCTTGGAAATAGAATGGAGAAAATACAAGAAACGTTTAACAGGGACCTAGAAGAACTAAAGAGCAAACAAACAATGAGAACAACACAATAAATGAAATTAAAAATTCTCTAGAAGGAATCAATAGCAGAATAACTGAGGCAGAAAAACGGATAAGTAATCTGGAATATAAAATAGTGGAAATAACCACTGCAGAGCAAAATAAAGATAAAAGAATGAAAAGAATTGAGGACAGTCTCAGAGACCTCTGGGACAACATTAAACACACCAACATTCGAATTATAGGGGGTCCCAGAAGAAGAAGAGAAAAACAAAGGGACTGAGAAAATATTTGAAGAGATTATAGTTGAAAACTTCCCTAATATGGGAAAGGAAATAGTCAATCAAGTCCAAGAAGCACAGAGAGTCCCATACAGGATAAATCCAAGGAGAAACATGCCAAGACACATATTAATCAAACTATCAAAAAATAAATACAAAGAAAAAATATTAAAAGCAGCAAGGGAAAAGCAACAAATAACATATAAGGTAATCCTGATAAGGTTAACAGCTGAATTTTCAGCAGAAACTCTGCAAGCCAGAAGAGCGTGGCAGGACATATTTAAAGTGATGAAAGGGAAAAACCTACAACCAAGATTACTCTACCCAGCAAGGATCTCATTCAGATTCAATGGAGAAATTAAAACCTTTACAGACAAGGAAAAGCTAAGAGAATTCAGCACCACCAAACCAGCTTTACAACTAATGCTAAAGGAACTTCTCTAGGCAGGAAACACAAGAGAAAGAAAACACCTACAATAAGAACCCGAAACAATTAAGAAAATGGTAATAGGAACATACATATCGATAAGTTCCTTAAATGTAAATTGATTAAATGCTCCAACCAAAAGACAAAGACTGGCTGAATGGATACAAAAACAAACATAAACAAATGGGACCTAATGCAACTTAAAAGCTTTTGCACAGCAAAGGAAACCATACACGAGACGAAAAGACAACCCTCAGAATGGGAGAAAATATTTGCAAACAAAGCAACTGACAATGGATTAATCTCCAAAATCTACAAGCAGCTCATGAAGCTCAATATCAAAAAAACAAACAACCCAATCCAAAAATGGGCAGAAGACCTAAATAGACATTTCTCCAAAGAAGATATACAGATTGCCAACAAACACATGAAAGAATGCTCAACATCACTAATCTTTTGAGAAATGCAAATCAAAACTACAATGAGGTATCACCTCACACCAGTCAGAATGGCCATCATCAAAACATCTACAAACAATAAATGCTGGAGTGTGTGTGGAGAAAAAGGAACCCTCTTGCACTGTTGGTGGGAATGTAAATTGATACATCCACTGTGGAGAACAGTATGGAGGTTCCTTAAAAAACTAAAAATAGAACGACCATATGACCCAGTAATCCCACTACTGGGCATATACTCTGAGAAGACCATAATTCAAAAAGAGTCATGTACCACAATGTTCACTGCAGCTCTATTTACAATATCCAGGACATGGAAGCAACCTAAGGGTCCATCGCCAGACGAATGGATAAAGAAGATGTGGCACATATAAACAATGGACTATTACTCAGCCATAAAAAGGAACGAAATTGAGTTATTTGTAGTGAGGTGGATGGACCTAGAGACTGTCATACAGAGTGAAGTAAGTCAGAAAGAGAAAAACAAATACCATATGCTAACACATATATATGGAATCTAAAATAAGAAAAAAAAAATGGTTCTGAAGAACTTAGGGGCAGGACGGGAATAAAGACACAGACCTAGAGAATGGACTTGAGGACACGGGGAGGGGGAAGGGTAAGCTGGGACGAAGTAAGAGAGTGGCATGGACTTATATATACTACCAAATGTAAAATAGATAGCTAGTGGAAGCAGCCTCATAGCACAGGGAGATGAGCTCTGTGTTTTGTGACCACCTAGAGGGGTGGGATAGGGAGGGTGGGAGGGAGGGAGATGCAAGAGGGAAGAGATATGGGAACATATGTATATGTATAACTGATTTACTTTGTTATAAAGCAGAAACTAACACACCATTGTAAAGCAATTATACTCCAATAAAGATGTTAAAAAAAAAAAAGAAGTCTCATTGTAGTACTAATGTAGGTCTTTTATAAATGCAAAGTGGTGTAAAGCAAACTTTCAAAAAGGGGGGCGGGTACACTTATACTGGTAATGAGCACACTCTTGAGTCACAACATCAGAATTTGAATCCTGGTGGTCCTGCTTACCAATTGTGACTAAACCACACCCACCAGAGCTGCCAGGATGCCTACATAAACCCACATAAACCTCTTAAGTTCTTACCTACATGTAGTAAGCACTTAATAAAAGATAACTAGCACTCACTTTGGCAGCACATATACTAAAAAATAATAGAAAGATAACTATTATTAAAGTAGAGGTCAAAAATACATTTGATGATTGTAAGTTTTATATCTTCTATTGGACTCATACTGTGAGCTGAGAGAACCTATAAAACGTGAATAATTAAATTTAATATGTTTCCTTGAATGCCTAAATTAACTCAAAATGTTTTCCCAGCATATGGACTGATGTTCTGTAACTTTGTGAGGGTCATTAAACATATTTGGTTGACTCTCAAGGATTTGGGGTTACATTTTGCAGTCTAGGGAATCTTTAAAGGAACTAAAGTCCTCTGGTTCAACAAAAGAAGCTGGAGGGAGGGAGGGAGGGAGAGAGACAGAGAAAAAGAGGAAAAACAGCCCACCCTCATACTACCCTTCAATTGTTCTCAGGCCTCAAAATGGGGTTTGATTATTTTTAATAGAGAAAATGTTGCCATAGACCAATTCAAAATCAATTTATTAAAATTGACACATTATCCAATCCTTTACCATAAAAGGATGAACCCACACTTTCTGCAAGCTTTTCTCCAAGAAACCTGAGGTTGCAAATACCTTCCTAGAATGCTATCAATTTAAATGATTGAAAAAAACAACACATAATAAGTGACAGATTTTTCAAATCAGATAAAGATGGGAACCAGATTATCTGTCTGGGGGTGATAGATTGCAGCAATAATAAATTCACTTGAAGACACTGGATCAATTTTTAATCAAGCCAAGAATTATTATTGCAGAAAGATAAAATGACCCATGAGAAGATGCCTTAATTTTCCACCAATCAAATTATAGCCTTTCTAAATAAGATGTAATGAGATCCACGGAATATCCAGGTTACACATCCCACCTAATTACCCATGTTCCCTGTCATGTAGTGATATACTAGTGGTAAACTGACCTCTGAATTTGCCCAGATGAAAAGGTAATTAGTTTTTCCACCAAGCTATAGTGAAAATAACAGCAGTGACACATGTCATCTCCTTCCACCAAGTCACAGTCTCTGAGGTGTTTGTTCTTAAAATATACAGGATATGACCTACTGGGTAATAAACTACACAGTCATTAAGTGAAGCTTGTATCTGACAGAAAAACAGCCACCATCTCTAAATTGAGAAAAAAGGGCCTGGAGGTAAAGCAAATCGGTCTACACTTGACATTAAACTTTATCAGCAGGGAACAATACCCCCTCCTCCAGGAACCACCAATCAGGAAATGGAACTTGTAATTACCGATGATTGTGAAGACCCTGTAGAGAGATCCATGTGTTCCATCTGCCCCACTTGGTCCCATCTCTCCTTTCAGGATTTGGGATCTCTCCCAACTCAGGTTCCTTTCCTCATCCAAAACCGGCTGATAAGAAACAGCATCAGCATAAATCTAGGTGCCCCCTGAACTAATCCTGGTAGGCATCCCTTCACCAGCATTCATTCAACAAACATCTACATGCCCCCTTCCTTTCTCCAATTTTTGAAACAGATAATCCCACTTGCTTGTATCGGCCTAATTTATCAAATCTGTTTTTTCTTCATCCCTATGGTTGGACACATACCTGAGGTCTTCCAGCATCAGAATTTCCTGTATTTATTGGAAATTCATCTAACTTATCACTTATTTCAATCCACTCTTTATCTCCTACTAATGCTTATATGTGCCTATAAAGAGATTATTAGTAAATTAGTGACCCCGGGTCATGTTTAGGCCTCCAATGTTAATGATTATCAGTTGTTGATTTGAAATTGTCTTTAATTTATCCCTGTCATTAAACCCTTTGAAGAACTGTTTACATTTCACCAAGAGCATGAGAATTGCAAAGATCTTGCATTTTCAAACAGTGCAAAGCCAACCCAGAGTTTTCCATCTGATAGCTCTCAGAAAGACAGAATCTTCTAAGCTAATGAACAGTAATCCTTCTCGATGAGGCTTGTATCTGGAACTCAATGAATGCATTTACTGCAAAATTTTTTTCCCAACTGATGATGTTTGTACAATTTGTCTTTTTAATCATCACATATACATTTAACCCATTTTTGGTAATGTGTGATCCTTCAAATCATCATATTCAAGGCATGCTCACAGTAAGGGCAAAATAATGACCAAAAAATCACCAATTATTCTAATGTAACACCAGATGGCATTTCATTCAATTGCAGATCTCAACACTGATAATTCCAAAATTTATTTAATAATAACTAACAAATATTAGTTGTTTTGTTTTTATTATTTAATATATTATATACGTTATGGACTGAATGTTTATATCCCCTCGAAAATGTTGAAGCCCTAACCCCCAGTGTGATGATATTTGGAAGTGGGACCTTTGGGAGGTTTAGAGGAGGTCATGAGGGTAGAGCAGCCATGATGGAATTACTGTCCTTATAAGAGGAAGAGACACCAGAGCCTTCTCTTTCTACCACATAAAGAAACAGCAAGATGGCAGCTGTCTGCAAGCCAAGAAGAGAGCCTTCATCAAGAATTGAATCTAGGACACCTTGACCTTGGACTTCTCAGCCTATAAAGCCACTCAAAGTGTGGTGGCTAAGCTAAGACAAAATATAAATATATTATGTAATAACTGTTATATTACACATTATATTAAGATTAATATATAATAATACATACTGCATGAAATAATATCAACTAACACTCAGGCAGTCTGTTAACAGTTTTACGTTCACTGTCTTCAACTTACCAAGCTCAAGAGGTAACTCCTTTCATTCTAGTTTTACAGATGGAAAAAAATCAAGGCTTGAAGGGGGTAGCTAACTTGCACAAGGCCCCATAAGGGATGAAACCCAGGCAATCTGTCTCCACACTTACCCACTAAGATACAAAGTAAGCTTTCTGAAATTGCTCAAGTTCATTTTCATTTACTCTTTAACTAGGATTAAAATACCTAGACAACGCCCACTGCTATGATGTCCCACTAGTGATTTTTTTCCCCATTTTTATGATATCTTCGCTTTGGATGGTACTGCCTCCTCTGAGTGCCCTTAGAAATAATTGGCTCACGCACAAAGAGAGTTGCCCTCAATTTAATGAATTCCAGCAATTCATCCTTTTGCTACCCCTTTCTTGCTAATTTATTAATAACAAGTACAACAAAACTGCCATTCTGTATAAATTCTTACATATTCTCTTTACCTTAAAGTATTGTCCCTCGTAGTCTTGAAAGGTGATACATTAAAATTTATGACTTGTTACCAGTAACATAGCTATAAGCCAATTGACGATAAAAGCCAACTATTCTTCAGTAATTAAACATGCCCATTGTAGTAAATGGAATATTTGCTTCAATATGTCTTTGGAATATTAATATTTCAAATATCCCTTTGCATTCTCACACTTGGTCAAACCAATGCTTACACAACACATTGGCTGAATATATGCTGCTCCCTCTATAACAGGTTTTTATGGATCATTATTTAAATACAGACAAACAACTGTTCACAGATTTATAATACTTGTCTGTATTAAATGTCTGAATAGTAGCAAGTAGCTCATGGATTCAACAGTAAATACTTCCACAAATCTGTATCAATGAAAACCACGGCACTACAAATCCATTGATCCTCACAGTCTAAACAAGTTAATGTAAAGACAGTATTGTCACTCTTATGTGTTGATATGGCCAAAAAGATTTGATGCCAACCACAGATTTTCTACTCATAACTTTCACTGACTTGCTTCCTGTTATTACACATTGAAAACCTCCCTTTTCGAGGTAACCAACTGTTCCAGTTTACCTGCAACTGTCCTGGTTTTAGCACTGAGGGTTCTGTATCCTGGGAAACTGCGCAGTTCTAGGCTCTTCCTAAACCTTCCTGCAGCCACCCTCCTTAGAGCTAATCCATTCTGACACCATAAAGTCTACTCTCAAAATGTGTTGAAAGCATCACTGATACACACTGTAAATGGCTTTTTCCAAAAGTGTATGATTTTCAATAAGCACAGCTCTTAGGAAATTGCTTCCAGCACACAGACCAACACAATGGGACCTGCTCGCCAAGACTCTGGGTGATGAATTCTTTTCACCTGAAAACTAAGACAAGATGGTAGCAATGAAAAGAATTCAAATTTGTTCAAACATACTTTTCCCTCACTTCTGCTTAAGAAAGCCCAATGAATGAAGAAGGTTTTAGTCTCTCACCAAGAAAGTAAAAATAGAAAGATACTAAAGTTTGGGATGAGAAAGGATAATTCATTTAGTGTTAAATAAGGTAAACTTGAGGTGCCTTTAGGACAAATAGATGAGTCCAGTAGATATCCAGATATAAGTACCTGGGGCTGAGATAAGAGACTGAGCTGCAAAGACAGGTTTAGGAGCCACTGGATTACAGGTAGAAGTTGAAATGGATGAGGTGAAGTGGGGCGGACGAGATGACCTGGAGAGAATACATAAGAAAAGAGGCAGATGAGTACCTTGCCTGATCCCCTGAATCATATTGATTCTTAAAGTGCCCTGCTCTAGATTCCACTGATCTGATTTCCTGTGTCTTCATCTTGCTGAACTGGAACTGGCCAGTTATTCTTTTGCTGGATGGACTATTCTGAACCATTCCTGCGAGCCCAATTTTCCTGAACTCCTCAAGGCATCTCCTCTGTAAGCAACTCTAAGGTTTGTCCCAGGAGCTCTGAGGTAGCTAAACCTCTTACGTGAGCAATTCATTATTCTTTCTTTCTTTCTCTTGCTTTCTTTCTTTTGTACAAATATTTATTGAGCACCAATCATGTGCCAGGCACTAGAAGCAATGAACTAAAAAGCACAGTATTCCTATAGCATATACTCAAAGGCTATATTTAAGAGAAATGAGCTAAAGGGCTATTTTTACTAATTTTTAAAATTTTGCTTTAAGAAAGAAAAGAAAATAGTGGCAGAGCTTTGAAGTCTCTTGAACTTGATATTCTAAAGGGAAGCGAACGAGTGCCATACAGTTACTGAAGGTACAGGTATTCTTTCTAAGTCACTAAGCACTAGAGCATTGGATAAACATGGAATATGTTATTAAGTGGGCACAGTAGAGTTTACAGCAAGCTCAAGGCTCAGAACTATGCATATGGACACAGTTCTCAGCCCTCACCTCTCCAACACACCATTCACCCATTCAGCATTCCACAGAACAAACCTGTATCATTCTTTATAACAGGGGTCCCCAACCCCTGGGCTGCAGACCAGTAGCAGCAGTCAGCAGTCTGTCAGGAACCGGGTCGCACAGCAGGAGGCGAGCAGCAGGCAAGCCAGTGAAGCTTCATCTGCTGCTCCCCATCGCTGGCATTACCACCTGAACCAACACCCCCCCCCAAGCCCCCCTGCGTGGAAACACTGTCTTCCACGAAACCAGACCCTGATGCCAAAAAGACTGGGGACCACTGCTTTATAATGTCTATTCCCCATTTAGTGGTTTGAAACATTCTGTCTGGTGGCAATAGTGTTCCTGTGGGCTATTGTGTCAAAGTCATTGGGATGCTTTCTGAAAGGCCTCTACTTACTACTGGGAAGTTTCAAGGAAATAATAGAAGGCATACGGTTAGCTCTTTTTGAGAAAACTGAGCCATTCAAATCGTATACTAAAATGTCCTAACTTCCAAAAGGCAAGAAAAATGATTCTTAATTAAACGTTTAATGTTTATTATAGCTAGAATATTAGTTTTAGGTCAAATTTATGATGCACTAGATTTGTACTTTTTATGTTATTATATGGACTTTATAGTTCATTGAGATTTCTTATATAATCAATGTGTACAGTATATTTGAGCCCATTTATATGACAGAGCAGAATTTTATTCTTTAGAATTATTACAGAGGCTTAGAGCTGTCGCATCTTTGCTTTCATGACATATTTTTGTTACATCTATGGTTTATTTAATGGCAAGTCCTTGATCAGTAATGCAATGCCCAATTATGACATCGTTCTTATGGGAAAATATGACTGCTTTATGATAGAGTTTCCAAGAATGGATTGTGCTCAAAGGCAGAGACTAATTGTGCTTTGAAAGGAACAATTCTTAAGAGTGAGTGAGTGGTGAGTGTGTATGTGCTGGTCACATATAAGACACCTTCTCTACCCAAGACACATCACTAGGCACTCTCTTCCACCACTCAGGCTTGGAAAGACACACGAATTCTTTTGAGATATTTTCTATCATGCATACAGGTTTAGTGATGGAGAGGGAAAGACTATATGTGATTATCCACACATCCATCTCACCTCAAAAATAAAAGCCATTTGGCCTCTCATGCCATTTCCCTATTGCAGGTAGCAAGAAGTCTCAGTAACTTCAAGCACTTCCTGGCTTCTGACCATTTCAGTGAGTGAAGAATAAGTTCAGCTGCTTCGAGATGCACTTAGGGAAGACCAATGGTACAATGGCACAGAACCCATGTGAAAAATCCACAACTCCCAAGTTCAAGTCAGGGACTTCAGTGTGACTCTGGATGTCCCTTGATATTTCTGACTCCTAAAATGTCTGCATTTTCTTCACAAAGGTTTCTTATCTTCAGCACATATGTCCAATTCTTCTAAAAGGATTCCCTGAAGGACATTATTTGATAACACCTAGAAAACTGCATAGAGAAATTTTTGAAATGAAAAGTGCCCTTCTCATTCACTTTAAAAACATAAGTCTCTTAAATATGGCAAATGAATCAGTGAAAAATTCCAGATGTCTGGAAAGGCTGGGATACCCAATAGGACAGAAGGTGTGGAGAATTTCTGATCAGCTTCCAGCAAGCCAATGCATTTGAAACATCAGAATGAGAATAGGCCATGAAGCTATGTAAACTCATATGTAACTCATCCTTCTACATACAGTGTTTAAGCAATTTCAACTGAGCAGCATTTTTTGATTGCTCAAGCCACAGAACAGACCTTGACTGGCTGTGGCTGTGGCAGAGTTCACACCAAAGAACGTGCCTGGGAGTGAGGGGAGGAAAAGACCCCTGTTGGACTGGGATAACAGGTGCAGCCACTCTGGTGGCCAGACAGGCAGGCTGGCCAAGAACAACATGTGAAAGCTGGGGAGTCATATCAGGGAGAATGGCAGGTGCCCAGTCACTATATCAGTTAGGATTCAGCTGCAGCCAACAGAAACCACTCTAGCTGGTTTCAGCATAGAGTGATTTATTGCCAGGCATCAGGGGGCTTCAGAGACCTATGGAGGGCTTGCAGGAATAAGTTCCAAGGCCCTGCCACAGTGGAGAGGGCCATCACGGCAAGCTGGTGAGCGTGGAACACGGCAGTCTCCAGCCTGATGTGCAGCAGCGAAGTGGATGCCTCATGCCCTGCCTCTCACTCCGGTCCACTCAGCTCTGAAAGCTAGCCTTGCACATGGGCAGAACCAATATAGTACCCAGAAACTGAGCTCCGGGGAAGTTTTCTCAATCAGTTTTTTTGTTTTCCAGCATCTGTAGCACAGGGGGTTGGAACAGATGTTAAAGTCACAGATGGTAAAGTTGAAGTTTACACTGAGACATTAAATCAGCGATGGAGCAAGGGAGCCTCAAGGACTTATAGGATGCAAGGAAGAAGAAAATCTGGCTTCCTAACCAAAAAGGTAGACTAGGCCAAGGGGAGAAAGTTCAAAGATGGGAACTTACCAGGAGTCAAGCCTAGGACCACATTCTTTACAGTCAACAGCCTGAATTTCTCCCTAAGAGGAAAAACTTACTAGCGGGATTTGCAATCAAATGTTTTTTGTTTGTTAGTTTACCTGTCTATCTAAACAGGCATCTAAGAGCTTCCTGGTAAAATCCTTTAAGGAGCCAAGGCTGTAGGAGAGACTGGACAGAAAGGGATGGTCTTCCCTGAGACCCAGGCCATAGACTTGCTAAATGCAAGTCATGTTATCTTCCTTTAGCCCTTCACAATCTCCCCTCCCTCTGGGAAAACCTCTAGGGCACTCAGCATGCAGCCAGGGCTTAGCATGTAGCAGAAGTTCCACCACAGGGGAGATGAGGACAAAGTCACTTGTTCATCCAGTGAAGCAATCAGCTTCCACTCACTACAAGGCTGACAACAGCTGTCATTGCCTCGGGCTTCTCCCAGCAGTGTTTCACCTGCAGGACGTTGAAAGGAGGTTGCCAGCCCCTAAAATGAATAAATTAGAAACAGAGCCCAGGGTTTCCTCATGAGTGTATATGCTTAGCCTTTATGGGCCAATGTCTTTATGACCACTTTTAATAAAACCTCACCAATCTGAGTCTGGGGAGCAGACTTCTGACACGAGGGCACCCTGATGCTCTCTAAGGCCAGCTCTACTCTTGCATTTCAGGGATCTGCCCCAGTAACAATGATAAAAACAATGTTGTTGATATTTGAGGCATCTTAATTTGCTCCTCACTACAACACGGAGATACAGGCAGGAAAAATATAAGGATTTCCATTTAAAGATGAGGAAACGGGGATATAGTATAGATCTGTCCAAGGTACATAATGCTGGTCCCAGGCCAGACACCAGGCCCACAGATTACAAATCCAGGGGTGACACTCACAACTCCAAACTGCCTAGTGCTTCTGCTATTTATAGCCAGATCCTAGGAGCAAAAGGGGTGGGGGGAAGCAGGATTCAGAGGTCCACCCTAAGGAACAGGTCCTCAAGAGTCAGGAAACACTGAAATGCTTCATTGCAAAGAAGACTTTTTAAGGCACACCAACCTTTTCTGAGTCATACTGGGGCAAAATAATTTCACACAATTCTGAAAATAATTACAGAATTGAATTGGAAAGGATCAAATAAAGAAAGGTAGGAGAAAGAAGAGGGAAAAGTCTAAGGCCAATTTCCAACTTTTTTCGGTGTCCACACCCTACTGAAGTCTGGCTGACTTTAAGTGCTTCTTCCACAGCCCTTTACAAAGTACTAGATATACATATATTTTCATTTAATACTGATTTTGCTTTTAGAACTTCCCCCACACCCCCTTAAGATAACTGAAGATACTTTAGTCAAGGTATATATGATGGGAATGAGTTAAAATAGTAAACCCATTTGTCCTCAAACCTACTACTGTCACTTAATGTTTGTATTTCCAAGGAAAGGAGAAACACACAGAATCAAAAAACTTTAAGTAGAAACATACAATTTTGACCTTTAAAAACCAAGTTGCTGTAAGGAAAGAAATTACTTGCTTTTTTATTCCAAAATGGCTTAATACTTATAACTGGTAACATTTGCTGAGGGCATACTTTGTACCAGGCACTACAGCTAAGCCCATGATACACATTGCACTTCACAACAGCCTGGTAAATAAGTATTATTCCCATTTTACAGATGAGGAAAATGAGGAGCAGTAAGATTGAATCAGTGCTTCTCGAATTTAATGTGCAAACAAATGACCTGAGGATCTTGTTAAAATGCAAATTCTGATGCAGGAGGTCCTAGGACCAAGACCCAGGACTTGGGAATAGTGGACACCAGGTTCAAAGTCATTAGGTCCACTCCTACTCCCAGGCACTGGTTCTCAAAGTGTGACCTCGGACCACCAGCAGCAGTAGCCCCTGGAAATGTGTTAGAAATGCAAATTCTAGGGCTTTGCCCCAGAAAGACTAGATCAGAGACTCTGGGAGTGGGGTCCAGTGATCTGTGTTTTAGCAAGCCCTCCAGGGATCTCTAATGGCACTCACGTCCGAAGCCACCACACAATGCCACACCTTGTTTCCTCCTTTTTGGGAAGTCTTTCCTGCCACTTCGCATTTTGAGTCTTGGAATGTCTTTAGGGTTTTGACATATCACAATCCCTCTGTGTTAATTACTATCATACGAAAGGTAATTTCTTCAGAGAAGCCTGAAAACGTATTACCTCTCATGACTAAAACTGCATTGCTTTTGTCTTCTCCATACCAGAGAAAAATGGCAAAACAACTTATGCAGCCAATAAGATGGAAAGCAAAGGAGGAACTAAGCTGGCTTTCCAAATCAAATTGTTGATATGCTCTGGGGTTATAAAGTATAACTGAGCTGCTGCAGGCATGTGCTTTATACCTAGGAAATGATCATTCTCCTAGGCCTAAGCACAGAGCAGATTTCAGTGAAGGAATGGAAATGTTTCCCTGGAAAATTCCCCATCCCAGCAACAACAATGATGCAATCATTTATTTTCCACATTCAGAACCACAGAACTTCAGTGCTTCCCCAAAGTAGGCCTCTGTGGGCCCCAGAAATAAAATATATATATACAGAACCCTAAAGTGGAGCCTTATTGCAACTCAAAAAATGGAAGAAGAGATGAGCAGAGTAACATTTTTCTATTCAGCAAGCCAAAAATAATAGTATCCCATTCTGTTCAATTTACAGTCTAGTTAAGGTCTGCTTTGGTCCTTACTTTATCTGACCCAATACATTCATCCTTACTAAAGCGCCCACCTCAGACTCACTCTGGCCAGATTCCAGTCAAGATATTTTATAAGTTAAAAGCGTGATAGGTTCTTGATGACAGCATATATTTTCCCCCATCTGCACTAAATTCAAACCATTCTTTGCAGCCCTATTAGACATGAGCAAAGTCGCTTGTAGCCAGTAGGTGTCCTTTGATTGTATTTTTAGAATAGCCCATGAATAAAACAGAGTTGGATTATCCCCAGAAAAGTTGGTAACTAAGTATGACAGTCTGAATAATCAGGAGAATTCTAACATTTTATATGGAGAGTTGTCTCCCGCAATACCATTGGAAGCTATGTGTTAGATTCAGATTCCTGATCTCAGATAATCCAAAAGAGTTGCTATAGGTGTCGAAAGCTACTAGAAAGCAACACAAAAGCACAGTAATGCTCACAGTGAAGGAGCAAGCATATGTTTGCATGAGTGTATGTTCGTACACACACACACACACACACACACACACACACACACACACACACACACACACACACACACACCCATGCAAGGCCAGGAGAGAAAGCTTCAGTGTAAGAAAAACCAGCCTCACAATCTCTTGACATATAATCCTCTCTCCCTAAATTCCAGCCTTTTCTCTAAAGCCCAAATTTCCTCCACTGTTATCTTTAGATATTTAATTAATTTGCACCCAGGTCCCCAGAACTCTGATTCCATAACTTGCATCTGAGCCTGGCCCCAGAGAATCAAATACATATTCACACTCTCAGAAGCTGGAGATCTTACCATATTTAACAAGAAGCATCTCTGACAGTAATTGGAGTTTTGTATCAAGGTAAATAAATGGTAAGATCATAAGAACATACTCCAGTGGCCCTGTGCATCCTGGAAATGCTAACATCAGAGAGCAAATTTAACATAAGGCCTCGGCGGAGATGAATTTTCTATAAACAAACAGTGTGAAGAAAGCCTCACTTTTGTCATGTGTTATTCCCATTGAAGAAAAGATGAATATTCTGTTTCATATGTTTGTTACCAGAAGCTGCCGCTTCATTTATTTAATAGGAAGATTTTCACTTCCTCGCCGGGTGGACCAAGTTATCACCATATTTTGGCCAGCACTGGACGAGCAATCTCACCCAGCAGTGCCTTTTAATGCAAACTGTGCAAATTGTTAAATGTACTGTGATGTTAACACTTCAGGTGAGTCGGTTTAAAAGTAGCTTATCTTTTTCTTTACCCACACTGAGTGCTTCCAACACTCGGAAGCTTTCTCTAGGATAGACTTTCTCAACCTCAGCACTACTGATGTCTGGGATCAGATAATTTTTTGTTCTAGGAGCTGTGGTAAGCAGAATAATGGTCTTTTAAACATGTTCACGTCCTAATCCCTGGAACCTGTGAATTGTTACATTACATGGCAAAAGGAAATTAAGGTTTACAGATAAAATTACATTTGCTAATCAATGGACCTTAAAATGAGGATATTACCTTAGATTATCTGTGTGGGTCCAATGTAATCACGGGAGCCCTTAAAAGTTAAAGAGGGAGGCAAAACAGTTGGTCCAGAGAGATGTGATGATGGAAGAGGCAGGAGAGATTTGAAACTTGAAAGGGACTTGACCTGCCATTGTTGGCTTTGATTACAGAGGAAGGGGCCACAAGCCAAGAGATGCAGACAACATCTAGAAGCTGAAAAAGGCAAAAGAGTGAATTCTCCCCTAGAGCATCCAGAAAGGAATGGAATCCTGCTGACACCTTGATTTGAACCCTGGGAACCATATGGAAGACCTCTGACCTATAGAACTATAAGACAGGGGTCCCCAACTCCCGGCCATGGACCGGTACTGGTCCATGGCCTGTTAGGAACTGGGCCACACAGCACGAGGTGAGCGGCAGGGCGAGCAAGCAGAGCTTCATCTGTATTTACAGCCGCTCCCCATCGCTTGCATTACCGCCTGAGCTCCACCACCTGTCCGATCAGCAGCGAACCCTACTGTGTGCTGTGCACGTGAGGGATCTAGGTTGCGCGCTCCTTATGAGAATCTAATGCCTGATGATCTGAGGTGGAGCTGAGGCAGTGATGCTAGCGCTGGGGAGTGGCTGCAAATACAGATTATCATTAGCAGAGAGGTTTGACTGCACAGAGACATTAATAAATCAATTGCTTGCAGACTCATATCAAAACCCTATCAGTGAGTAGCAAGTGAAAACAAACTCAGGGCTCCCACTGATTCTGCATTATGGTGAATTGTATAATTATTTCATTATATCTTACAATGTAATAATAATAGAAACAAAGTACACAATAAATGTAATGAGCTTGAATCATCCCCGCCCCCGTCTGTGGAAAAACTGTCTTCCACAAAACCGGTCCCTAGTGCCAAAAAGGTTGGGGACCGCTGCTATAAGATAATAAATCTATGTTGTGATAATAAAGTTTGCCATTAAATTTGTGGTGATTTGTTATGACAAGAAACAGCCCTTGTATTGGCAGCCTTTGTATTAAAAAACTAACACAGAGACTGTCTTGTGCATTGCAGAACGTTTAGCAGCATCTATGACTCTACCTGCTACATGCCAGGAGGACCCTCCCCCAAGTAATGAGAACCAAAAACGTCTCCAGACACTGCCAAATGTCTCCTGGGGGGCAAAATCACCACTGCCCTAACACTACCAGACTCATTTATTTCTAGAATAACACTGTCTTCTCACTAATAGGGCATAAATACATATTCAGCCTCAAACTTTTGGGCCAAGTCGTTTCAATGACCCAGTATAGTGGAAAAAAATTTATTTTTATTTAAAAAAATTTTTAATCAAACAGAAAAAATATCCAATGACTCATTATTGTACTAGAAAAAAAGCAACCTCACTATATAGGAAGCAAATGAGAAGGTGTGAAAGATATAGGTTAATGTCAGACCCATGAAGGGAGTTGGCCCATTATCAATAATGATTTTAAAAAATAGTAACAGTAATAAAAGTAACTAAGGACTTTATAGCTATTACTGCATTTACTCTTCAAAACTATTAGTATCCCCACTATGAGCCATAACTTGCGAGTATCGGGACATTCTTGCTGTCATCTGTGAGTTACTACAGCTGACACTTCAGAGGTGGAGATGGGGTGAAGTTTTATTCAGGGACAGATGGAGAGAGTAGAGGTCCTTCTGGGAAAAGAGGTCTATCCCAGCACCTGTGAGTACCGGGTATCCTATAAATGTTTGGAGGGTTGACTGGAGGATGGTGAAGCCCACAGATATAAGCATCAGAAAGCAGCACTTTGTCTCAGTCTATTCAAATCCTAAGACCCTCCCCATTTAACTGGGTATTCACAGCCACTGCCAATGGAAACAGACAGAAACACAGATCTTAGGAAAATGTTTAAATGATAATTAACTATTAAAACTCATGGTAATTCCTTACATAAAGTTAGGGATATTTCCCCCCTAAAACAACCCAGTTCTCCGTTACTGTTTTCTCTGAATACAACCCCAATAGCTTTAAAAAGTTCTGTGCAAGCAGGATGTCTAGAGGACATCTCCATCCCCACCTGCTCCTTGACACTGAACAGGCCATAACTTCATAGGTTACATGTTGCTTTGGTTTTCCATTGTCACATCCAGCTTGAAATGTGGTTGCAATCCCACGTGCTCTGAAAGCTTCCTAAATGACGAAGCAGCCATCACTATCATTAGACACCACTGTCTTGCATGGCCAAGCGGCCAGGCTCCTATTAGGACCAGCTCTGTCCTGAGTTCTCTTGCAGCATGACCCACCTCCCTGGAGCCACCTCATTAAAGCATTGGTTACTGGACAAATTGCAAATTCTAAGTCTGGCTGATGTTGCCTTGTAGGAATGACTGTTAAGATATGATGTTTCTTGTATTCCTGGAAGATTCAGAAAGGGACTGCAGGTGCACTGGGGGAGGCGGGGAGACAAAGCAACTCCAAGGACGGCCAGCAACCCTTCCCACAATGCACAATAACTCTATCACATCCACATTACCCACAAAGGCCCATTCTGCTAACGTGGAATTTTTCTCTTTTCCAGCTCTGCAATATCTGGCTCACTTTACTGTCATATTAAACGTAAGAAATCAATGCCAGACTCTTTGCCTTTACAGAGTCCAATGTCAGGAATATTTCTTGCTGCTTTATCTGAATTTCCCTTTCCTCTGCTTTTTAATTTTTTTTTTTTTACCCTTGTTCCAGGAGGTAATCAGCCTCAGGGTAAGGAGACAGAAATGCAAGATTGTATCAGAAAACACCACTTGGATTATATTTTATTGCTGTCATGCTAACAGCACCCCAAAAATGGACAGTAGTTACTTACACTGGTTGTGTGAAGAGGTTATCACTGTACCCTGAGCTAAAGAAATGGAGGGCAACAATTCTAACATCTAGTCAGTAATTCGGGAGAATAAAATGCAATGGTTCACATCTGAACAATAGCAACTAAACTGCCCCTGGGATGACAGGCCCCACCAGAAACCCCTTTCAATGGCTGGGAGGCAGCCGGCCACATAGTACGGATGCTTTTTCAGCAGGACCAGGAGTGACTGGTCAGCAGGAAGTTCTGCTTTAGGCATCAAAATGGCAGGAAGGAAATGCAGGGCAAGTGGGGCATACAACCTCGCTAAGAAGCAGAATACTGTCAAACTGGGTTGTTCAGTAGCTTTCACCTTTCAATCTTTTCAAGCTGGGCTAACTAGGCCCTGAGTGGATCCTGCAGGGGTACTTGCTATAGTTCATTTGGGGTAGAGAGAAAAGGAAAGAGCTTAAGGCAAGTTTTCTGTCCCCATTTTAAAAGAAGAAACCCAAACCAATACCAATGATGGACTGTTGATTATTTTCATTCCTTAAAAAAGGGAGAAATTTAAAAGCTGGGTCAATTTTGGCAGGGAAATTTATTCAACAAACACTGGGTTTTTATTCAACAAAAATAATGGGCTCTGGCAAAAAATTTTTTTTAATGTATATATAATACATAAGATGTGATTCCTTTTCTGAGCTAGATAGATATTTACACCAGTAACTATAATGCAATCCAGAATTAAATGCCTGCTGTAGGAAAGGTACAACTATATGCTCCTATGCCACCCACAGTGATGGAAGGATGGGGAAGGTTTCGGGAAAGCCACAGTATTGGAGCTGAGCCTTTTAGTCTGACAATGACTGTAACAGATGGAGAGGACATGGGAGGGCACTGCAAGCTGGGAGCACAGCTGAGAGCAAAGGCTCAGCGACATGGGCATGCAAAGCACATCTGGGAAGCAGACAGTGCTCCCTGTAGGCTGGAAGCAAAAGGCTGAAATGGAAAATGATGTTCCCTGATACATATATTTCAAACAACTAGCTTATACCGTGCCAGCACATAGTGCTGGTTATGACCCCCAATGAGTCACATCCTTGTATAGTCCTCTCTCCTTGAGTTTGGATAGAACCTGTGACTTGCTTCTAACCAAAAGAATATCACAAGTGACAGGCTGTCACTCCCTTGATTAGGATACATTTTATGTCACAGGCTGTTACTCCCATGATCATGCTGTTACCTATACGACTTTATCT
Organism: Balaenoptera physalus; assembly: GCF_965194825.1. Classification (NCBI taxonomy): domain Eukaryota; kingdom Metazoa; phylum Chordata; class Mammalia; order Artiodactyla; family Balaenopteridae; genus Balaenoptera; species Balaenoptera physalus. Next base: position 42,235,058 of record NC_138894.1, read on the forward strand.
TAGCAGACAGGAGAGAGAGGCTCCCTTGCTGGCTCTGAAGAAGTAAACTGCCTTATTATGAGAGGGTCATATAGTAGGCAGCCTTTAGTAGCTGAACAGTACCCCCAGCCAACAGCCAGCAAGAAAAAGGGGAGATGATTTATGCCAACAATCAGAGGGAGCATGTAAGTACATCTTTCCCCAGTCAAGCCTCAGAATAGACCACAGCCCCAGCTGACACCTGTATTATAGCTTAGGAAGCCTTGATAATCTAGATAAGGCTTACCTGGACTCCTGGCCTATGGAAACTGTGAAATAAGTGGGCATCTTTTTTAAAGCCACTAAGTTTGTGGCAATTTGTTACCCAGCAAAGGAAACTAATGCACTGAGTTAAATAAATATTGGAAAGGACTGGCATTCAAGACCAGAGCAGGGAAGCCCTTGTATATCTTTATTCAATATGTCTGTAATTATTCATTATTGCCCAATACTCTGTTTTGTTTCTGACAATTATAGACACCTTATTAAATGAACTAACATATGTAGAGTTCTCAGCACAGTGCCTGGAATGTACTGAATGCCATGTAAATGTTAACTATTATTATTGTTGCTACTCTCATTATTATTTCTTGCTATGAATAAATTTCCTCAAGAGAAGTAAGATGCTGTTAAAGACAAACGGTCACCTAAGAAACGTTGTTCTCTAGGAATTCCCTGGCAGTCCAGTGGTTAGGACTCCACACTTCCACTGCAGGGGTCCCCAGTTCAATCCCTGGTCAGGGAACTACAATCCCACAAGCCTCATGGCACGGCCATAAAAAAGAAAGAAAGAAACACTATCCTCCTTAGGTCTTAAGCTTTGGGAGCTTCGAGAATCTGAAGAAAACAACATACTAACCACCACTAAGAAAAATGCACATATTCACACATACACAACATTTTGCCTACAGTTTCAAGGGGCTCTCAGATAAGAACCAATATTCTAAAAGAATACGGAGAATGTGGCACTCCAAGTCAAGCGGGAGAGTCCCCTGAAGGCCCCTAGAGACAGTAGTCTCAGGACCTCTGATTTTATCCTCAGCTCTGATGCCAAGACTTTGCCACTATCTTCTTTGGCCAGTGCCAGTTTAAAGCGCTGCTCAAAACCAAAAAGGGTGTTGTTCCCAAGGTAGAGAGCATTCTCACCTCCAGCTCTCTTGAGTGGTGAGCAAAGCCCCATACTTTCAGATTGCTAAATGAGAAGACCCTCCACACACCTGCATTGCAAAGCCAGCCACACAAAGTTCTCCTTGGGCTTCTTACGCATCTTATGCGCAGTACACAGAATCCAGGAAAGCGGCATCAACACCCCCCGAGCTTCACCTTCTCACAGAGCACTGCTGTCTCTCGGCTCCTGGTGTAGGGGGCACACAAGAAACGAAGGGATTGGTCCAATCTCATGAGAGTCCACCATCCACAGCACAAACAATTGTGATCTAAGTTGCCCATCATACACTGATTGTTCCATATAACTACTCCAGACATAAATGCAGGCTTCAGAGGCTGCCTGATTCAGTTTCTCTATTTTAAGTTGTCAACTGTGTGTTCTTAGGATTGCAAGGCATTCAAAAATAAAACTGGAATATTAGCTTCCTGCCTGGGAAAAATATTTTTAATGGACATGGAAATGTAATGAACAATGTGTGGACCAATGAATAAAACATACTGTGCATGGAATTGGTGAAAAGTGAATCTCATGCTTACATCAACACATTCCATTGATTTGTTCTGAAATACATATTTTATATATATGTGTGTGTGCATGTGTATATATTACATTCACACAGTGGGTTGAAATTAATAATCAAATTTGCACATCACTTTTAATTAAATCCACATCTTTTCTGTCCCCCCAGCTGCTGGCCCGGTGTTTACGTGGAATACATCTGGCAGCCCTCAGCATTCTCCACAGTCACCCGTCCTTTCAGTCCCCAGATACACCTGCTTTCTGCAGCTGGTCCCCCAACAGGTGCAACGGAAAGCCTGGTTGATGGGCATTATAAACACCCCTGCTGCTGAGCATCTGGGAGGTAACAAAGGGCCCAATTCCAACTTCAATGTTCCTTCCTCCAGCAGAAGTGAAAACACCCTGTGTGATCACAACATGCTGAAGTCCCCATCAGTCACTTTCCCACTCCAGGAAGAAATGCTTCAGGTCAACAGGGCGTTAACAGCTGTGCCACCTTCTGGGTTATTAATGGAGGTCCCCACAGGGAGCTGGGCCTTGGTCATTCTTGTTTGTTTGAGCTTCTAAGCCCGCAGCCCGCAGCCTGGATGCTCTATCTCCGTTTGTCCTAACGAGCAAGGCACAGATTTCCTCATGGTCCTCCAGTTTGTAACCATTAACCACCTGGTTTTGATTGGGGAGCCCAGAGCCCAGCGCTTCCCACAGTACTTCCAAATGAAAAACATGTGGCAGCATCACATACTGTGAGAATTACTATTCTGCAATTCCTTGTTGATAGAGCACTAGGTATTTCAAAGCAAGGAAAATTCAGAATGATGTGCAGGGGGTTTTTGTTTTGTTTTGTTGTGTGTTGGTTCTTATTATTCCAAACCCTGAATTTTGGAAGGGGGTTCAGATTATTTTTCCTGTGGTGATCTGAAAAATACCTCATTCTATACTGAAAGCATCCATGCAATTAGTCTAGACATAAATACAGGCTCTAAACTATGCTCTGTGGCACCCAGGTTAATGGACTAATGCTATAAAGCAATAGGTTACAATAAGGAATTTCAATACAATTAAAACCATAAAGCTAATGATGATCTGTTTCAAAAGAAGCTCTAGATGAAAATAAAGCACTAAAAGTCACTTGTTCATTAAACAGTTTTGATTCCATCTGCAGAAGTTCACAGAGGGCATTACTCATCTAAAGTGTAAGATGCGCTGGAAATAAAATATGTAAAAATGACCTCCATTCTGCTATTTACTTTGACACTCTTGCTCCATGCCAACGGACTACTCCCCACATGGCTGTAAGGCAGAGTTCAAGTACCACTCCATTTGAATCTTCTTGTAGCTTTTTTATGCACATTCCAAGCTACTATGTACAGCCCAGGAATTAAGTTCCTCCCCTGAGACACACGTAAGACTGGGTCAGGATCCCAGACTGGGTCAGGATCCCAGACTACCGTTAGCTTCAGTGGTGCCCCCACTTGCTTGAAAGAGTTATTGCATCACACTGTGATCCTTAAAAGACCCTAGTTATCCCCACGTAGTTCCTGCTGCCGTGGGTGAATCTAGCTCCTGCACATGAAACAACTATTTCGGCTTCTTTACTCTTTATTATGTAGTTAAAGACCCTCCTGGTCTTCTCCTGGCTTTTCCTCACACAAAACCTCTAATATTACGGAAAAAAGGAGACAGACTCTGGGCACAACTATACTATCCACCCACAAGACACATGAGTGTTATGTCCAAAAAGCAGGAACCAGACGGTCTTGGATCTATGTGCTGCATTCCTAAAGGCAGTGTTCCAGGGAGGAGGAAACGGTGCTCTACATTCTTAGTGCCTGCTGCTTATGTGCTTTGTGCCCAGAGGATGTGTCTCTGGGCATAAAAGGCCAAAAAAGACAACCACATCCAATTGGAGCTTTCAGCAGAACACATCCATTGGCAAGTGAAAGCTCTGTATGTGGTTTTCCTTACACAAAACGGTTTGTAACTCCTGTCTCTTATAGATATTATCCACCTAAAACCTTAATGCTTTGACAAGCAAGTCATGGGGGAAAAAAACGCTGCTTGCTCTCTTCTCCGTGGTCTGTGCTATGATTCTAAGACTAAGACAAAGAAGCTGCCAGAACCTGATTCATCCACCAAGCCAATGGGGTTGAAGGTAGGAAGACTAGAAAGCAAGAACTGCTTCCACGTTATCTATCACAGGTCTATCCCTGTGCTGGGTACCTTCCCCTGCGACTCCTGACACCTTTTCCACCCTTCCCCACTCACCTCTGTGCGCCAAGAGGCTGACATATATCGGCTACACCAAGGGCTCCCTGGCCCTCTGGCTTTCAGCTGGTTTGGGCCCATGGAAAACACCAGGAGGAGGCGGAGAATGAAAGCCAATGTCTGTTCCCGCCACTCCTTCCTGCAGGTGCCCTGGGTTGGCTGAGATACTCTGCTGTGCTACTGCTCCCATCAGCCAGCCCTCTTCCTGGAGCTGCCGTCCTGTCCCATACTGCTCTTCTCTTGCCCCTTAGACCCCCGAGTGGCAACCACTCCCCACTGTTACTTCCCAATGTGCTGCACTCCCTCTGGCTGGTTTCCTGTAACTCTGCTTACACCTTTGTGATCCACTTTGTAAATTCCTAGTTTGAGGTTGCTACTTATTTCTTGCCAGGATCCTGATGGATATAATCAAGATCATACCTAAAGGAACGTCCCTAGCAGTCCAGGGGTTAAGTCTTTGCCTTCCAAAGCAGGGGGCCTGGGTTCCATCCCACATATCTCACAGCCAAAAAACCAAAACATAAAAAGAGAAGCAATATTGTAACAAGTTCAGTAAAGACTTTAAAAATGGTCCACATCAAAAAAATCTTAAAAACAAAAATCATACCTAAAAACAAATGACTAACCCAGTACAACTCGGATTTGGGGAACCTAAAAAAAATGTCTCATCTAACAATAAGTAGTATAGAAACAGACTGTTAGAGTACAGACATGGAAGCCATAGGAACCGTTGCCCACCTTCTCATTCCTTCAACAATATCCATCGAGCTTCATATGCCAGGCACCGTTCTCAGAGGAAATGATGATATCCCAGCTTTTAGGGATAATCTAGAAAGTGATCTCCCTATTGCAAATGTTATGTGGGTTTTTTTTGGTACAACTGTTCAAGGTAAGGCAAAAAGTAATTCAATAAATTAACATGTGCTGTGGAAGATGGTAGAGAAGCTGGCAGGTTTAACAGTAGCATCACATTATATATCCATCGTTCTCAAATTTGGTTTTAAATGAGAATCATGTGTGAGCTTTCTAAACCTACAGGTGATTCACTTCCACCCTCAGAAGGTACTGGGGCACTTAAATGATTCTTATTCATCATGTCTGGGTTGGTGCAATGCTGTTAAGTTTTTGAACCGCACATAATCTCGGTTAGGAAGGTATATACACCATAGTGTAATTAATCAATTTCCTACTGTTGAATATTTAAATTCTTTTTTTTTTTTTTTTTTTTTTAATAAATCAGTTTATTAATTGTCACAATGGTATAATGCAGTATTTTTTTTTTCCATTTTTTAAATTAATTAATTTATTTATTTATGGCTGTGTTGGGTCTTCGTTTCTGTGCGACGGCTTTCTCCAGTTACGGCAAGTGGGGGCCACTCTTCATCTTCATCGCGGTGCGCGGGCCTCTCACTATTGCGGCCTCTCCTGCTGCGGAGCACAAGCTCCAGACGCGCAGGCTCAGTAATTGTGGCTCACGGGCTTAGCTGCTCCGCGGCATGTGGGATCTTCCCAGACCAGGGCTCGAACCCGTGTCCCCTGCATTGGCAGGCAGACTCTCAACCACTGCGCCACCTGGGAAGCCCTAAATTCTTTTTAATATTTGACTATTATAAATAACAATGCACTGAACATATTTGGACATACATATTAGTACAAATTTCTGAATAACTTACTTTGTATTTATAAAAGCGAAATAACTGAGTCAAAAAGGATGTGAATTCTTTTTAAGTTCTTAATACATTTTGCTAAATTGATTTCTATAATGCTTATGCCAATTTACATTTCAGTGATGTCTGCAAATGTATTTCACTGTATCCTTATCAACATTGAAGAATATCTATTTTTGCCAATTTGATAAGCAGAAATGGTATCTCATTTCAATTTGCATTTCTTTATTATTGAAGTTGAACTTTTTATATGTTATTAATCATTTACATTTATTCTCCTGTAAACAGTCTATGGCCTCTGTTGGACCAGTCTTAAATTACTCCCTTGTCAAATATTTCAACTCAGTCTATCATTGATTTTTCCCCCTTTTTATGAGTCTATATCTCCAATTTTATAATTGAAGCAGTAGGGAAAAATAAAAGCTCCTTTAAAGAAATTCAGTTTATTGCTAAGCTGTGAAAACATACTCCTGTACTCACTTCAAGGAAGTGCCTTCTCTGATACTGCAGACACAGAGATTCTACCATAAAATTAGAACTGCACACTTTTTCATTGCCATAATATTTGTGTGTTCCAACTTGTAGCAGGGAAAGACAAATTTGTATTCCATTCCTTGAGGAATGGCTTTTTGCGTGGCAGTGTTTAAATTTAAAAAAGAAGAAAGGAAAGGAAAAGAAATAAAGATAAAACTCTCATCCACATTTCTCTAGAGCAGAGTAAAATAGCTGCACAAACCATGGTGATGTCACAAACACTAACACTACGGTACATATTTATGAAATGCTGCAGTCATGGAAATAGTTCAAAATACAGTAAGGATTTCATACTGTGAATGCAAAATAGTGCATTTGCAACATGATAAAACTGAGATATTTAAATCTTCCATAAAAAATGCACTGTGAACACTGAACTCAATACTGCCCGATACTGCAAGTTAAATCAACGAGAATTTTATTAAGCATTTACTACTATGTCATAAATATATATACACATACACACACATATATATATATATCCCTCCATATATTCCAAGAAATATATGACTTGATCCCTGTCATTGGCCACCTTAGAATCACACTACCCAAACCCATGATTTTTAAGATTAACTTTTGAGGGCAATGCCATACACTGTCAGTAAGAATGTAATTGGAATAATCTCTTATGGAAAGCAATTTTCAATAGATATCAAATCCTTAAAATTACTTATACTTCTAAATTAGTAATTTCACTTCTGAGAATTTATCCAAAAAAGCCCTAAATATAGGAAGAGTTTTATGCACAAATGTGTCTATAGAGGTAACACGTATACAATGAAAGAATGTCACGTTAAATGCAGTCTACAAGTTTGTTCATTCAGAATGATCCCCACTGTGTAAAGTGAAAAGACAAGCATAGATAAAAAGCAAAATGTTAACAGAGGTTATTTATGCCTTATATATATTTTTCCAAATTTCCTATAAGTATTAATTATAATAATAATAATGGGGTGAAGGCTTTGCTTTTAAAATGAATAAATGTATATATTGCCAATGTTGTCCCTGTTTGTTTTGGTTTTGCTCACTTGGGGTAGTGCCCAAAATGGAAAGGGGAGACTTTACGGAGGAACCCTGAGAAGCCAGAAGCTTCCTCCCAGTTTGAGCCCTCAGGAAGGGATATATAATGTGCCTTCATTTGGCTCTGTGGCTCCCCCCATTTTATTTAATAATCACTCTGCCCATGTAGATTCTCTGTAAGTGCTGTCTGAAGGAAAGCAGTTAGGGTCCCAAAATCCAGAAAGCATTCATGGTGGACACTGCTGTTCTGAAGGGACTTATCACAGTGCATCAAGAGTATTCCCCACCCATCCACCCACCCAACCCTGCCTTGGGGCAGGAATCCCTTTTCAAGGGGGGGGGGGAATATATATATATATACACACACACACAAATATACACACACACACACACACACACACACACATACACACACTTCATTCATCTGTATATCCTCTACATCTGGGTTTCCCAACCTCAGTACCATGGGCCAAATAACTCTCTGTTAGGAGGGGTTGTCCTCCTGTGCATTATAAGATGTTTAGCAGCATCCTTGGCTTCAATCCACTAGATGACAGTTGTGACAACCAAAAATGTCACCAGACACTGACAAATATCCCTGGGGGGCAAAAATCCCCAACCAGTTGAGAACCACTGCTCTACATCTAACTGGCTCCAGGGATATAGTAGATGCTCAATAAATAGTTGTTGAAGTGAATAGAAAGAAGAGAGGAGAAGAAGATTGGAGGAGAGGTTGGCCAGGAAATGAATGGGCAAACAAGAGCCTGAACCCAATCATCTGCAGGACAGAGGAGATCTAAATCCAGTCTAGGTCAGTCAGATCACCATTTGGGAGCTCAGTCTCCTCAGCTGTAAATGCAGGGGGTTACACTAGAACCATAACATTCACTTACAGTTCAACAACTCTAAGAACTTTTCACAAAGCCTGGAGCATAGTAGATACTCAATAAATATTTAACGATAGCATTTACTGGGCACCTATTGTGTGCCGGACTTTGGGCTAAGTCTTTTACATGCATTATGTCATTTAATAGTCACAGCATCTCTGAGATAGGAACTAAAATGTTCAGGTCAATTTTACAGATGAGGATCACAAAGCCCAGAGAAATTATATAGTAAGTGTGTCTGGTGATGAGATTGGAACTGAGATATACCTAACTTTGGAGCCTGCGTTCATAACCATCATACATGCCGCAGCACACATTACCCCAGTGCAGGCTGGTGGAATAAAGATCTTAGAATAAATGAGAACTTATTCCTTGGAAATACACATCAAGGAAGTCAAGAATCTCAATGTTGGCAATGAACAACCTGAGTCATCTTCTTGTCTGATCTTTACCCATGGTTTAGCAGACACTGAACAAAGTGGAGCCTTCACACTTCTCTACAAATGCCAAATTCTACCAGGGCAGCTTCAGATCACACTGACTATCAGGGTTGGGTGGCTTTTCTTTGTTTCTGGCCATGACATCACACTCTGATGAATGCTAAGTTTGCACCTAATTCCTTGATTCCCTACACACCACATCAATCCATCAATAAGGCTCAACAGACCTACCTCTCAAGTCAGGGGCTTCTTTCCAACTTCACTATCAACATCCTACTCCAGGTCACCATTACCTCTTGCCCACATTACCAGTTTCCCTGTGCTCACTCTCATTCATCTTCTAAACAGAATGACGCCATCAAAATTTACAATCAGTCATGTCACTCACCTGCTTTATACCCTTCAATGACTTCACCTTGCCCTTAAAATAAAAGCCAAAGTCCCTGCAACAGCCTACAAGGCCCCCACTATTTGGCTCTTGCTTCCTCTTATCAACTCAGCCCCTACCACACAGGACTTATTGCTGCTTCTCAAACATGCCATGCGTATTCCTGACTCAGGGCCTTTGCAGTTGGTGTTTCCTATGACTATAAACTGTCCCCTCTGACAATCTTCCTATGTCTAGTTCCTTCTTGGTAACTCAAGTCTCAGCTAAAATGGCACCGCTACGGTAAGACCTTCCCCAACCTCACAGTAGAAATTCCTATCTCTCCCCCACCGACCATTATTACATGACTCTGTTGTATGTTCATCACAGCATTTCACTCTACATGAAAAGATCTTGTTTATTTATTTGGTTACTTTTTTATGATTCATCTTCCTCATTTGGAATATATGCCCTAAAAGAATGATGCCTGGCACAAAGTATGTGCTCAATAATTGTTTGCTGAATGAACAAAAGTAGGCAGAGACCTTGTTTTACTCAATGATGTATGCACAGTGACCAGGGCAGTACTGGCCAATAGAAACATAATGTGAGCCACAAACACAATTTTAAATTTCCTAGTAGTCACATTTTAAAAAGTAAAGAGAAACAGGTTAAATTTATTTCAATAATCATTTTACTTTACCAAATGTATTCAAGATGTCATTTCAACACATAATATAAAAAATTATTAATGAGATATTTCACATTCCTTTCTTCACATCAAGCCTGCGAAATACTGTGTGTATTTTATATTTACAGGACATCTCAATTCAGACTAGCCACATTTCAAGTGCTTCATAGCACAGGTGGCTTGTGGCTGCCTTACTGGAGAGCACACCTCTAGAAAAGTGTCTGGCACATAGAAAGTGGTCAATAAGTTGCTGAATGAATGAGTGAACTAAAATCTCTGAGTCAAGAACTTCTGTTAAGCCACTCCTCTACACTTCGTATTCATATCACTTATTGGTTAGTTGACTGGTTGGTTGGTTGGTTGGTTGGTTTTGATAATCTAAATAGAGGACTTCACCTTTATTGCTATCAAGTATGATTTTTTTTTTTTAACATTCAACTCTGGATCTAGCCTTCCAAGATCACTGATGTTCCAGGTTCTATCATCTTACATACATTTTAGTCCTCCCAGTTCCATGTCATGCTCAAACATGGTGACCATACCATCTATATTGAGAAAAGCTTGGCCAGGCCTGGTCTAAGGCAGACTTCTGCAGGATGCCTTGCATTGATCCATTAGCCACCCATCTTTCAAGTTCTTCTACCCTCTATACATCTAACTGAACAATACCATACCTCTAATTCTTTCAATTTTCTCACAAGAACATCACTTGCAGATTGGGAATCAGGCAATGCCTCAAAAAGTCCTTGGCTCAGTGTGGTACCTAACATTATTCTCATTTACTTGTTCTATTCTGCAAATATATTGTCATCTCTATGTAACTCAACAGATTCTTTTAAAAAGCACTGTTTATAACTAAATAATGATACAAATCTCTGTCATCTGTGGATTTAACAGTCCTTAGGAATCCTTGTGGTGATTCTTTTACTTGTGGACACTAAAAGACCAGTGGATGAAAGGGAATTATTTAGCTGATGAGGAAACCTAGCTGACGTCTTGGCTTCCCCACTTCAATTTATGTTTTATTTCTCTAATCTTCAACTACACAGCAACTCTATAATGTCAAACAATAAATTTGTGTATAGTGAGAAATTATCTCAAAAAGGAAACTAGAACACTGTTGGTAATGAAGAGAAAAAGTAAAAATGAATACGATTTGAATAATGCTCACCAAAAACAAGCAAGCAAAGAACACCAATAAAAAGTGAAGTACTGGGTTCAGCAATAACTCAGGGTTATATTATAGAACATTTACTGTGTGCCAGGCATGGTGCTTCCATTCCTTCACTTAATCCTCTCTAAAAACCTTTTGATATAAATCCTACCGTTGTCATCCGCATTTTAATCCTAATTGAGTTATCCTAAATAAAACGTGAACCTCCATAGATGTCTTCCGAGAGTACACAAACCTGGCTTCAGTTTTGTCATTTCTCACCACCAATGTGTTTCCCAAACTGTGGTCTTGTAAACCACCTGTATCAGGGTCACTGGGCTGCACCTTTAAAGTGGAGCGTCCCTGGCCCTACAATATTCCTAGTGAATCAGACTCTCTAGGGAGGAGATCTGTGAATCTTCATAGTGAACAAGCTCCCCAAGTGATTCCAATGCACATTAAAATCTGTGAACTACTGACCTAGGGTCCACCTTACAAGAGACTGTAGATAAAGGACAGTTTTCTGAAGTGTTGGGTGTTCCCACTTAACACACATCAGAATCACATGATAAATATCTTAAAATAAAAACTCCTAGGTCACACCCCAGATAGTACATATTAGGATCTCTTGGGGTCATACCTGGAAATAGCCCCTGGCTCTTAAGAAGCAGCAGGACAAGGAAGGCCCTGATCAACTGGTGAACATTTGTAAATCACTAAGTCCCTGACTATTTCATGTGGCCAAACTTGTGCAAATTTTATGCTATCAGTAAATCAGAATTTGTGGTTGCATAATTTTACAGAAAAGAAGGAAAGAAAATATAAGATGTGGTAACTTGCTCTTGAAATTATTTTCCTATATGAGAAAAAATATTTACTTAACCCAAAACTTTGAAAAAGAAATAATAATCAGTTCTGGGAAGACAGTAGGTATAAATGATACAACTCTAAATAATCAGCAACTCTGAAGTTATTTGGTTGATTCCCTGGATTCCAATGGGTGAAGGACTTTCATAATTCAATCTCTAAATATTATACAGGTGACGGCATTTTAGGAATTTTATTCATGATTTCCATTCATCAAACGCGAGACATGTTCTCTCACGCAAGATCTACTCCTCCTAGAGTTCCTAGTACAATCTGCTTATGAGGCCCCATGTAATCCAACTCAACAGGACATCCAGGTGATAACAAAGAAAATGTGCTAATCTTGGCAGTGAGGAACGAGTACTGATCAGCTGCCAACTGACTCATAAACTAGCCCACAAAATGTAAGCACCGTGCTATTTTTGAAGAAGTCAGCAACCCAGCTGGCAGAAAGAAATAAAGTGCCAAGGAGCCTGGATTAATAAGAAAGCAATGCCTAAACAAGTAATTAAAGCATTTAGAAAGGGATTCTGCTCCACAATCTATCAGTAGAACTGCAGGTCCCTCTGGAAATTATTCCAGACATACCATATTCTCTCAGTATTTACTGAAGGCCTTTTATGTAGTACTCTGTGGAGAAAACCCAGACCCAAAGGAATAACAGGCAAAATGAGGCTGCATATGGCCATGAAATAGCAGCAGGGACCGGGCAGGAATGGCTACACCCAGCCCCTAACACACGGTCCCATACACTGGCTGCTGAGAGAAAGTCAGTAGAATCAAGAGCCATGGACCCTAAGAACTGGAAGTGTGAGCCCACCAGAACAAGCCCCTGCTTTGTGTTTCAACAAGGAACACGACAAAGGAAGCCCAGCTTCGGGAGGAAAGACAGAGTGGCTGATATGAAGTCCTCTATACATGGGAGAAGAAGCCCTTGTGTTTTCAAAATAAGCGTGAGAGTATCAGTTCTCCAAATAGCAGAGTCAGGTCAGCTGGGGAGAGTGGAAGATGTGAGCAGAAGTGGAGATGTGATGAAAGCAAAATATATACGAAATAGAAGCCCTTTCAACCGAACCTCACTTAACCAACTCTGGCCAGATTAACCAATATTCCCTATTCCCCCTCTGAAACCCACAGGCAAATGCCAGGACATACTGAATACCTACAGTCAACAGGCTACTCCCCAGTATTCCTGGACACCTCCACTTTTACCAGTTCTGATAACAAGAGGCCCAAACTGTCTACACCAAGTGTACCTACTATTACAAGTATGCAATTTGCTTAAATGTATAAAAACAACGAGATGAGAGAACTAAAACAGAGTTGTTTGTTTCCATGAAAACTAAATTGCATTGAGAGGACACAGTGAGTTTTTTTTTTAAGTCACTGTGGAATTAGGGATAGATTTAACAACTGTTAAAGATTGAGAACACTGTAAAAATCTAAAAGGACCCAAACAAGAAAAATGGAGATGGTTTGGTTTACATAAAGAAAAATGACTCAGAATTCTAGTTAACAGAACCATACTCAAAGGAAAGGCCCAAGTGCTACACGAAAAGGAAAACTCGGTGTGCAAGAAGAAAATAAAACTTGAACATTATCCCATTACCCAGAGTCAAACACTGTTAACAGTTTTGTATATATCTTTATAATATAAATTTATCTAAAGTAAATTTATATATATATAAAAAGTAATGTACATATGTGCATACACACATGTATACACATGCTGGTTTTTTAATTGTTAAACATGCTGCTATATAATGTATTTTTCTTCATTAATAAATCATGAATATCTTCTGATGTCGATAAATATTTATCTACAATACCTTTTTAATAGCCTTGTAGCATTCCGTTTTATGGACATACATAATTGATTCAGTAAATCCCCTTTTGTTGGACTTTTAAGTTGATTCCCATTTGTATCTGTTATCAGCAATGCTGCCACCGTGGTACACAGCCTCCACAATTTCCTTAGGACATATCCTGATGGCTGTAATTTACACCAGAGAGGAGCTACCAGCTCTGCTCTTTCTGGTTCTTAAAAGGGCCATGGAGGCTGCAAGATGGATGTTGGGATGGAGCACGGCAAACTCTGCTAGTCCCGTGCTAAGGGCAGAGGCAGATCTGTAACTTTTTCTCTAATTATCCACAAAACGGAACATGAGCCCTATTATCCAAGTACTCTGAGTTCTTGAAATAGATCTTTCTTAGGTATGTATCTATGAAATACTTAATACCATCTCAGCAAACTCAGTACCATCCCTATTCTGATCACTTAACATTTCTTGAATTCCCTCCCACTGGGTGTTAATGGCATTTCCATTGTATGAGTGTTTTGTGGCTCTGTCCTCAAGAAACATGTGTAATTGAAGCGGACATTTGCCATTTTCTTGGCTACGTAGCATCTCAGCCCCTTTCCTATGCCCCATGAGTCCCTCATCTGGCCTCTCCAGACACTCACTATGCCAGCTCTCCAAACAGCTAAGGCGTGGCAGCACCTAGGCATGACCAGGAAGATGTGCTTGCCTGGATCCGCACCTGTTGCCAGCAGAGAATTCTTGCTTGGTGGCAGCCAGCGGTGGTCTTGACAGATGATTCTCTAGCATGACTCATACAGTGATTCTGAACACAGAACCTCCCTGCTCTCTGCTCATGTCCGGAGCCTCATGGCAACTCTGTTAGCTACAAATAGTCTTCCAATGAATTCCTTGTTGCAAGAGTCCACCTTTGCAGTTTGCAACTTAGAAGCCTGACTGAAATGCCTAAAGTGATAGACAATTTGTGCCATAACTGTGCAATACGAAGGCCTCAGAGCAAGGTGGCCCATTCCCAAACTCATGCTTCCCAATATCTTGGTATTTTGTATGATTGGTGAGAGAAAACCAAGGTGACAGTTTAACCTACCAGCAACATAGTTAAAGTGTATTTTCTCTTAGTGCACTAATCATGATATTTTTTAAATATAGAAGAGTTATTTCCTCTCTGTGACAAGTCTGGTCTTCAGTAGACACACTAGTAAAGGAAATCTCTGATGCTCATTGTGTGAACTGACCTACATATTATACATTAAAGGAACTTGAGAGATCATCTAGTCCAGGGGTCAGCAAACATTTTCTGTAAAGAGCCAAGTAGTAAATATTTTAGATTTTGTGGGCCACAAACTCTCTCTGTCATGTATTCTTCTTTTCTAAAAAACAATCCTTTAAAAACATAAAAATCGCTGGAGGCCTCACATTTCCTCACTTCAAAACTTATTTACAGAGCTACAGTAATCAAAAAAATATGATACTAACTGGACAGCCATATGTAAAACAATGAGATTAGAATACTTCCTCAGACCATATACAAAAATAAACTCAAAATGGACTAAAGACCTAAATGTAAGACCCAAAACCATAAAACTCCTAGAAGAGAACACAGGCAGAACAGTCTTTGACACAAATTGTAGCAATATTTTTTTGGATCTGTCTCCTAAGGCAAAAAGAAAGATAAAAGTAAACAAATAGGACCTAATTAAACTTAAAAGCTTTTGCACAGCAAAGGAAACCATCAACAAAACAAAAATACAACCTACAGAATGTGAGAATATATCTGCAAATGAATGACCAACAAGGGGTTAATATCCAGAAATATATAAACAGTCATACAACTCAATATCGAAAATGCAAAACTCAAAAAATGGAAAGAAGACTTAAACAGACATTTTTCCAAAGAAGACATACAGATGGCTAACAAGTACGTGAAAAGATACTCAGCATCACTAATTACAGGAGAAATGCAAATCAAAACTACAACGAGGTATCACCTCACACCTGTCAAAAGTCTACAAATAACAAATGCTGGCAAGGATGTGAAGAAAAGTGAACCCTTGTACACTGCTGGTGGGAATGTAAATTGGTGCAGCTACTATGGAAAACAGTATGGAGGTTCCTCAAAAAACTAAAAATAGAATTACCATATGATCCAGCAATTCCACTCCTGGGTATATATCCGGAAAAAATGAAAACACTAATTTGAAATGATATATGCACCCACAGCAGCACTATTTACAACAACCAAGATATGGAAACAACCCAAATGTCCATCAACAAATGAATGGATTATAAATATATATGTGTGTGTGTGTGTGTGTGTGTGTGTGTGTGTATATATATATGTATTTACACAGACATATATACAATGGAATATTACTCATTAAAAATTGAAATTCTGCCATTTGCAGCAAAATGGATGGACCGACAGAATATTATGCTTAGTGAAATAAGTCGGACAAAGACAAATACTGTATGATATCACTTATATGTGGAATCTAAAAAATCCAAATTCATAGAAACAGAGACTAAAATGGCAGTTACCAGGTATTGGCCATTGGGGGAAATGGAGAGACACTGGTCAAAGGGTACAAACTTCCAGGTAAAAGATGAATAAGTTCTGGTGATCTAATGTACAGCATGGTGATTACAGTTAATATGTTGTATTATACACTTGAAAATTGCTAGGAGAGTAGATCTTAAATGTTCTCATCACAAAAAAGAAATGGTAATTATGTGACATGATAGAGGTGTTATCTAATGCTATGGTGATAACCATATTGCAGTACTTAAGTATATCAAATCCACATGTTGTACATCTTAAACTTACACAATATTATACATCAATTATATCTCAATAAAGTTTGAAATAATTATAAAAAAGAAAACAAGTTCTCAAAGAGATATTTGCACACCCGTGTTCCTAGCAGCATTACTGACAATAGTCAAAAGGTAGAAGCAACCCAAGTTTCCACCAACAGATAAATGGATAAACAAAATATGGTAAATATATATAATGGATTATTTTTCAGCCTTAAAAAGAAAGGGAATTCTGACACACAACGTTAAGATGAAGCTTAAAGACATCATGCTAAGTGAAATAAGCCAGTGACAAAAAGAAAAATTCTGTATGATTCCACTTATATGAGATACCCAGAATAGTCAAATTTATAGACAAAGAAAGTAGAATGGGGGTTGCCAAGGGCTGGTCAGAGAGGGACTGGGGAGTTTCACTGAAAAGAGTTCAGGAGGTGAGTGGTGGTGATGGTTGCACAAAAATGTGGATGTACTTATGCCACTGAACTGTACACTTAAAAATGGTTAAGACAATAAATTTTGTTATGTGTGTTTTACCACAATGAAAAATTAGATAGATAAATAGATACATAGATACACACATACATATATATACATATATAACTCTTGGTTCACAGACCGAACAAAAACAGTCCTCAGACCTGATTTAGCCTACGGGCTACCATTAGCTGACACCTGATCTAGTCCAATGATCTCCAAACAGTGTTCCAAGGTACCCTGGAAAGAAGCTGTACCCCTGGAGGTCTGTACGGAGGGCTCCAGGTTCCCCACCCTTGCTTCCATCAGGGCAGCTCCTCTCTTACCTGGAGTTCTACACGCTTGACTTGAAGAAACCTCTCTACTGCTTGAAGGTTTAGAAATCCACTGCCTAATCCACCTTCCTTGTGCTACAGAAGATAAAACAAAGGACAGAGATGGCAAGTAAGGTGTCCAGCAGAGTCAGGAACAGAACCTAAGTCCTCAGACAGTGAGCTCAGTGCCCGTCCATGACACCACCCACCTCCCCCTGAGGAAGGCCACTCCCCACTAACACAGTGGACTCTGGCTTCCACTCAGCTGATCCCCTCAGACAGAAACTGAGATCCCAATAAATTTAAGTGACTTATCCTGCACTTCTATGTGCCCAGAAAGCAAGAGAAAAGTCCAAGTCAGGATGCTGCTCTGGGGTAGGCAGAATAATAGCCCGCCAAGGATCTCCTACTCCTAGTCCCTGGAACCTATAAGTATGTTACATTACATGGCAAAAGACACTTTCCAGATGTTATTAATGTTAAAGACCTTGACACAGAGAGATTATCCTGGAGTTTACAGACGGGCCCAGTGTAATCAGGTGGATTCACAATCCTCAGAAACAAACAAATATTCCCAGCTACCGTAAGTCAGAGGGCAGTGTGACTACTGAAGAGTGTCAGAGGTGGAACGCTGCTGGCTTGGAAGACGGAGGCAGGGGGCCGCAAACCAAGAGACGCGGACAGTCTCTAGAAGTCAGAACAGCAAGGAGACAGCTTCTCCCTTAGAGCCTCCAGAAAGAACCACGGCCTCACCACACCTTAATTTCAGCCCCGGGAGACCCATGTCAAACTGCTAACTTACAGCACTGTAACATAATAAACCTGTGCGGTTTTCAGCCACAAAGCGTGCGGTAGTTTCTTAGGACAGCCATAGGAAACTAATACGCGCTCTCAAATACACATGGAACAGCTTACTTATCCTGCAGTCTGTGGTTGTAAGGAGCATCTGCTCACCTGGCCCTTCTCCACTAATGAGCACAGTGGCCTCCTGAATACCCAGCCCTGCACCGAAGACCTGGAAATCAAACATGAGCCAAGCTGGAGATTTCCCAGGGCAAAAAGTAGTAACAGAATTTAAAAATTCAAACTACCTCTGTAAATAACAAGTCATTGAGCTTGACGAGTATTTCAAAAGCTGAAAGAAAAAAAACCCATCAATTCAGGGTTTCTGTCCCCACATTCTGGACACTTGATTGACAAGGTCAAAGTCACGGTCATAATAATGCAAAAAACATGGTCTGAAGGAGAAAGGAGAGGGGAGGGATAAATTAGGAGTTTGGGATTAACAGACACCCACTACTATATATAAAACGGACAAACCACAAGCACAGGGAACTATATTCAATATCTTGTAATACCCTATAATGGAAAAGAATCTGAAAAAAAACAGATATATAATGTATAACTGAATCACTTTGCTGTACACCTGAAACTAACGGAACATAGTAAATCAACTATACTTCAATTTTTTTAAAAAATGGTCTGGTCTATGTATGCAGAAAGTGTGTGAGTGTGTATGAGAGAGTGTGTGTGTGAGTGTGTATGACAGAGAGTGTGTGTGTGTGTGTGTGTGTTAGGCAGACACGGGATAGAGGGATCAGTTCAGCCAGTTCTTTTACTACACTGACTTGGTACTTCTCTCCAGATCAGAGGTCAAAAAACTACCACCCTCAGGCCAAATTTGGCCCGCTGCCTGGTTTTGTAAATAAAGTTTTATTGGAATATGGGCCCATTCATTCATTTATGTATTATATGGCTGCTCCCCATTACAATGGCAGAGTACTTGTGACAGACATCATAAGGCCCAAAAAGCCGAAAATATTTATTATTTGGCTCTTTATAGAAAAAGCCTTCTGACCCCTGAAGATTGGCTGGATCAGCTTTAAGTAAACTAGAGAAAAAGGATCTCTGAGGAACAAGAGTTCACAAGCTCACAAGAGCCTCCATCCGCCCTGTGCCGCCATGATATGAGGGGCTGTGTTTGTCTTTCTTCCCACAGTTGGTTTTGTGACTCACATCTGCTGACCCTGTTCAGTAAGGCTGAGAAACGCAACCACACATCCCAAGGAAATCCAGCTGTGGCAATCCAGCTACATTTTCCTTTGACTCAGCCGCCCCAGCATGCAAGCAGCCTCA
Organism: Balaenoptera physalus; assembly: GCF_965194825.1. Lineage (NCBI taxonomy): Eukaryota > Metazoa > Chordata > Mammalia > Artiodactyla > Balaenopteridae > Balaenoptera > Balaenoptera physalus. The sequence goes on from NC_138894.1 coordinate 42,254,212, forward strand.
TTTGATCCATTTCTTCTAATCCATAAGTCCCCAACCCTTTCTGCCATATTTTTTTTAATATTACACTAATGTATTTTTCATTACCCATAAATCATGTTGCCCCACAGCTCTCCACCCACAGAATCAATGGCCTTTGTTGTTTCAGGGTAAGAGGAGGCAAAACCTTGAACCAAGAAATCCTGTTTTGTTTTGTGTTTTTTGCTGTGTTTTATATAAGAATTCTCAAGCTAGAGAAAAACTACTATCTTAGAAAGCACTTTTGTTGAAAGAGAAAAACGTATTATTTGTATTCAAAAATCATCTTTGTACATATTAAGAACAAAGCTCAAGCGACTAAGCATAGAGTTTTTGCATGAGCCACAGAATAGAGAGCACATAGGGCAGGATGTAAGGCAATTCCTGCCAGACAGAAGGAGCAGGAGGTAGACTTTCCACACATCTCATCACCTACCAGGGGTTGGCCCTGGAAGACGGGGGAGAGTGAGGTGGCAAAAATCCAGATGGATAGATAAGCAAATCCAAAAATATTTAGGCCAATGATTTAATCAATCATACCTACATAATGAATCTTCCATAAGAATCCTAAATGATGGGCTTCAGAGTTTCCAGATCGGTGAACACACGGAGGTGCTGGGTGGGTGGTGCACCTGGAGAGGGCGTGGAAGCTCCACACCCTTTCCCACATACCTTGCCTGTGCACCTCTTCCATCTAGCTGTTCACCTGTATCCTTTACTATACCCTATATAATAATCTGGTAAATGCAAAATAAAACTTAGGGTGGTGCTTTAATTTCTCCCTCCTTCCACTGCTCCCCCAACATGTACATGTACACACATACACACACACAAACACACACACACTTGGTCCATGCAGTTCAGAAGCAGTAGAATATCATCAGCTGAGGGAAATGCCCAAGTAGTTGGGCCGGAGTGAATATTCTCGTTTCCCCACTACACCTCACATGGGGATGTCTTGAAGTTCCCCATGAGCCTAGTGGTGGACACGGGAGAAGGTAGCTAAGAATTAAGAGAGTGTTTCCTGAAGGCTGCCTGGTGTGTGGCAAGAGAATCCTAAAGCAGAAGCTGAAAAGTAGGCCGCCTAAAGCCAGCTCTGATGGGAGTTCCTGGCTAAGCCTAGGAGGGTCTATAGCAGTGAGAGGCAAAGTGGAAGATACTAATCCTAGGGGGTACTACCATGCACTGCTTGGGCCCAGCCAGACCATCATGAGACACACCAACCAAAGACACCTACCACTGACAATCTACTACTAAGCAGAAACTAACTCCCAAGTAGAGATAAAATCAGCAACCTTGAAGGGAGGTCAACAGAAGCCAGCAAAAAAGGACAACAAGTGTACAACAAACACATCCTGCCCCTACCCTCAATGTTGACAATGTTATATAAGCCTTTTCCTGTGCCCAGATGTCACTCAAGGTAAAGGAGAAGAGGGAATGAGAGAAGGAGAAAGCCTGAAAGAAAAAGCTGAAGCCCATAGACTCTGAGCTTACCCGGAAAATACTGTTCCAAAGTAGAAGAACCCAGTTTTACTCAAGTGGGCAAATTTAACTTCTTTTTGGTGAGTCTGTACAAATAGGGGCTTTGAACAAGATTATCAATTACAAACAATAGTCTCCATGGTTACAGATGTTAACTAGACTTATTATGGTGATCATTTCACAATGTAAACAAATACTGAATCGCTATGTTATACACTTGAAGCTAATGTTATATGTCAATTAAATACATTGCAATAAAAAATAAATGGTCTCCATATTTTGAGCACTATTTGAGCATGGTGGGTAGGTTTCCAGATACCCCACCCTCACTTCTTACCCGATCCTCTGCTTTCACACACATGCTTCACTCCACTTTAACACCAGGAAGGAAAGACATCGCCCCACCCCGCCAGGCAGAGACGAGGAAGGGAATGCTGATGTATTAACACACAAGAGAAGAGCAAGCCATCCTCACCCCAGTGCTTGGCTCTGACTGCCCTGGATGACTGCCCTGGAAGCAAGGAAGTGAGTCAAAGGCTCTGGACAACATTCCTGCCTACAGAGCCAGCAGCAAAGCAATGGTGGGAGGGCGGGGCGGGGAGGTCCTGTTTCCTCTCAATGAGGCTCACTGCTCACGTGAGTTTTCCAAGCCCAGTGGCCACTTCTATGGGTTCCATGATTCCAGATGAAATCAGCACTCCCCTTCTCCACAGGGCCCACTCTTCGGCCTTGCCATATAACCACATCATGTCAGTGCCCCCTCAGAAGCCACTGACTGCAGCATTAGGCCCCTCCCTAAGAAGATACACAAAGCAGGGTGCAGGATGGAGGTGTGTGGCTGCATAGCTACAGTACTTCCCCCAAAACTGGAATTAATTATCGCTACTTGCTCCTCTGTCCCTCTTAGATCTGCAAAGCATGGGTCACAGTGACTTTGTTTTTATTGGCCTACCACATATTGAAACCATTCCCGCATATTGATACTGAATATCTTAGCCAAAATCTTGTGAAAATCACTTACTGTGCAGCACAACAGAATGACTTTCTGAAGTTAAACGTCCTGGGACATTTTATCTTTTCAAGTACATACCAAAAGCAATTAAGTTCAAACTATGGAACACAGTCTTCGCCAGTTTCCATTCTTGACACATATGCGTCTGCGTTTCTAAGTTCAAAGACCTCTTACAGGATCAAATCTCTAGCTTTAATTTTCTCTTTGCAAGTGAAAACCAGTCCTGCATCCTTCCTTAAATCATCTGCAAGAAAGTCCATGGCATGAGGCCTCTACCCCAGACACCCCAGACGTGCCCCAAAAGGGTGGAACAGGGACCCACTGCTGTCCTCCCCTCTCCTGCAGCCCATAGCAGGTAGCACAACTGGTTGAAAAGTAAAATAATTCACTCAGAGGGCTCTAAGCAGAAAAGAGGTATAGCAGCCCTCTGCCGAAGAACAAGTCTGTCTGAGCTTTTACTGCATTGACCCAAATCACATGGTGGTTCTACCATTCACGGCAGCCTCATTCTTCCTGCTCCTTTTCCTCATGCCTGTTCTACGTCTTCATACTCAGTCACCCTGATTCCAGAGAATTCTCCCATTACTCTCACGTCCCCACTTCCTGGATTCTTGGGGCCTGACACCATGCCTTCATTTTCTCCTTACTACTCTGGGGGCCACACTTCCTCTCTTCCTCCTTCTCCCCCTCCAACCTGAAGGCACGCCTTCACCAATGGGTTCAGCACAGGTAGCTGCTGAGTGATACGTCCTGAACGTTCTGAAAAACTCCAGAAAACCTGTTCCAATTCTGCACCCCACCCCTCACCCCAAGATTATCTTTCAACACTGGTTTTCAAATTATAATCAATCCTCATTAACAGATTTTATATCTGCAAACTCACTTAACTCACTAAAATTTATTTGTAACCCTCAAATCAATATTCACAGGCACCTCTGCAGTCATTCACAGACACATGCAGAACAACAAAAAATCCAACACACACATCCCAGCTGAGTTGAATAGGATGACACTTTGCCTCCTTATTTCAGCTCTCACACTGCAAACAACAGTTTTTTGTAGTTTCTTTAAGTGCCACTTTCTTATATAATTTTTTATTTTTCTTGGTGATTCTGCTGTTGAAAATGGCTGCCAAGCACAGTGCCAAAGTGCTGTCTAGCGTTCCTGAGCACCAGAAGGCTGTGATGTACCCTATGGAGAAAATACGTAAGTTGAAAAGCTTCATTCGGGCATGAGTTATGGTGCTGTTGGCCATGAGTCCAAAGTTAATGAAGCAACAGTATATATTAAACAAGGGGTCTTTAAACAGAAACACACATACAAGGTTAGGTCTTAATCGGTTGGGACAGAGGTTCACAGGAACCTAACCCTGTATTTCCCTTAAGAGCAACGATTCAGGATTTGCTAATGCAGTGTTCACAGTGACTTTATAAAACATAATAACCACAAATAACAAGAGTGGACGGTAGTCTAGGCGATCATTTTGTAATGTATAGAAATACTGAATCACTATGTTGTACACCAGGAACTAACATAGTGTTGTGGGTCAATGATACTTCAAAAACAGACAAACGAACAAACTCATAGGAAAAAAGATCAGATTTGTGGTTCTAAGAGGCAGGGGGGAGGGGGAGGGGGGACTGGATGAAAGTGACCAAAAGGCAGAAATGTCCAGTTATAAGTAAGTACTAGGGATGTAATGTACAACATGATTAATATATTAACACTGCTATATGTTACATATGAAAGTTGTTGAGAGTAAATCCTGAGTTCTCGTCACAAGAATAAAATATTTTTTCCTTTTAAATTTTTATCTATATGAGATCATGGATGTTCACTAAGCTTACTGTGGTAATCATGATGTATGTAAGTCAAATCATTATGCTGTACACCTTAAACTTAATACAAGACAAATCACAAGTACTGAAATTGACACTGTGATTAAAAATCTTCCAAGAAACAAAAGCCCAGGACCAGATGGCTTCACAGGCGAACTCCATGAAACATTTAGAGAAGAGCTAACACCTATCCTTCTCAAACTCTTCCAAAATATACTAGAGGGAGGCACACACCCAAACTCATTCTACAGGGCCACCATCACCCTGATACCAAAACCAGACAAAGATGCCACAAAAAAAGAAAATTACAGGCCAATATCACTGATGAACATAGATGCAAAAATCCCAAACAAAATACTAGTAAACAGAAGCAAACTGCACATTAAAAGGATGATATAACATGATCAGGTGGGGCTTATCCCAGGAATGCAAGGATTCTTAAATATACGCAAATCAATCAATGTGATACACCACATTAACAAATTGAAGGAGAAAAACCATATGATCATCTCAACAGATGCAGAAAAAGCTTTTGACAAAATTCAACACCCATTTATGATAAAAACCCTCCAGAAAGTAGGCATAGAGGGAACTTACCTCAACATAATAAAGACCATATATGACAAGCCCACACCCAACATCGTTCTCAATGGTGAAAAACTGAAACCATTTCCACTAAGATCAGGAACAAGACAAGGTTGCCCACTCTCACCACTATTATTCCACATAGTTTTGGAAGTTTTAGCCACAACAATCAGAGAAGAAAAAGAAATAAAAGGAATCCAAATCAGAAAAGAAGTAAAACTGTCACTGTTTGCAGATGACATGATACTATACATAGAGAATCTTAAAGATGCTACCAGAAAAATACTAGACCTAATCAATGAATCTGGTAAAGTAGCAGGATACAAAATTAACGCACAGAAATCTCTTGCATTCCTATACATTACTGACGAAATATCTGAAACAGAAATTAAGGAAACACTCCCATTTACCACTGCAACAAAAAGAATAAAATATGTAGGAATAAACCTACCTAAGGAGACAAAAGACCTGTATGCAGAAAACTATAAGACACTGATGAAAGAAATTAAAGATGATACAAACAGATGGAGAGATATACCATGTTCTTGGATTGGAAGAATCAACATTGTGAAAATGACTATACTACCCAAAGCAATCTACAGATTCAATGCAATCCCTATCAAACTACCAATGGCATTTTTCACAGAAGTAGAACAAAAAATTTCCCAACTTGTATGGAAACACAAAAGACCCCAACTAGCCAAAGCAATCTTGAGAAAGAAAAACGGAGTTGGAGGAATCAGGCTTCCTGACTTCAGACTATACTACAAAGCTACCATAATCATGACAGTATGGTACTGGCACACAAACAGAAATATAGATCAATGGAACAGGATACAAAGCCCAGAGATAAATCCACGCACATATGTTCATTTTATCTTTGATAAAGGAGACAAGAATATACAATGGAGAAAAGGCAGCCTCTTCCATAAGTGGTGCTGGGAAAACTGGACAGCTCCATGTAAAAGAATGAAATTAGAACACTCCCTAACACCATACACAAAAATAAACTCAAAATGGATTAAAGACCTAAATGTAAGGCCAGACACTCTAAAACTCTTAGAGGAACATAGGCAGAACACTCCATGACATAAATGACAGCAAGATCCTTTTTGACCCACCTCCTAGAGAAATGGAAATAAAAACAAAAATAAACAAATGGGACCTAATGAAACTTAAAAGCTTTTGCACAGCAAAGGAAAATATAAACAAGACGAAAAGACAACCCTCAGAATGGGAGAAAATATTTGCAAATGAAGCAACTGACAAAGGATTAACCTCCAAAATCTACAAGCAGCTCATGCAGCTCAATATCAAAAAAACAAATAACCCAATCCAAAAATGGGCAGAACACCTAAACAAACATTTCTCCAAAGAAGATATACAGATTGCCAACAAACACATGAAAGAATGCTAAACATCACTAATCATTAGAGAAATGCAAATCAAAAGTACAATGAGGTATCACCTCACACTGGTCAGAATGGCCAATATCAAAAACTCTACAAACAATAAATGCTATGGAGAGGGTGTGGAGAAAAGGGAACCCTCTTGCACTGTTGCTGGGAATGTAAATTGATACAACCACTATGGAGAACAGTATGGAGGTTCCTCAAAAAACTAAAGACAGAGCTACCATACAACACAGCAATCCCACTACTGGGCATATACCCTGAGAAAACCATAATTCAAAAAGAGTCATGTACCACAATGTTCACTGCAGCTCTATTTACAATAGCCAGGACATGGAAGCAACCTTAGTGTCCATCGACAGATGAATGGACAAAGAAGATGCGGCACATATAAACAATGGAATATTACTCAGCCATAAAAAGTAACAAAATTGAGTTATTGGTAGTGAGTTGGATGGACCTAGAGTCTGTCATAGAGACTAAGGTCAGAAAGAGAAAAACAAATACCATATGCTATCACATATATATGGAATCTAAAAAAAATTTTTTTTAATGGTTCTGACGAACCTAGGGGCAGGACAGGAATAAAGACGCAGACGTAGAGAATGGACTTGAGGACACAGGGAGGGGGAAGGGTAAGCTGGGACGAAGTGAGAGAGTAGCATGGACATCTATACACTACCCAATGTAAAACAGATTGCTAGTGGGAAGCAGTTGCATTGCACAGGGAGATTAGCTCGGTGCTTTGCGACCACCTAGAGGTGTGGGATAGGGAGGCTGGGAGGGAGACGCAAGAGGAAGGGGATATGGGGATATATGTACACATATAGCTGATTCACTTTGTTATACAGCAGAAACGAACACAACATTGTAAAGCAATTTTATTTCAATAAAGATGTTTAAAAAAACAAGCACCTACTGTACAGCACAGGGAACTCTACTGAAATTCTGTAATAACCTATCTGGGAAAAAAATCTGAAAAAAGAAAAAATATGGGATTGTTTCCTTACTTTCTCTTTCTGATACTTCATTGTTAGTGTATAGGAATGCCAGAGATTTTTGTGCATTAATTTTGTATCCTGCAACCTTACCAAATTCATTGATTAGTTCTAGTAGTTTTCTGGTGGCATCTTTAGGGTTTTCTATGTATAGTATCATGTTAGCTGCAAACAGTGACAGTTTTACTTCCTCTCTTCCAATTTGTATTCCTTTTATTTCTTTTTCTTCTCTGATTGCCGTGGCTAGGACTTCCAAAACTATGTTGAATAAGAGTGGTGATAGTGTACGTCCTTGTCTTGTTCCTGATCTTGGTGGAAATGCTTTCAGTTTTTCACCATTGATGATGATGTTTGCTGTGGGTTTGTCATATATGGCCTTGATTATGTTGAGGTAGGTTCCCTCTATGCCCATTTTCTGGAGGGTTTTATCATAAATGGTGTTGAATTTTGTCAAAAGCTTTTCTGGCATCTATTGAGATGATCATATGGTTTTTATTCCTTAATTTGTTAATATGGTGTATCACATTGATTGATTTGCACATACTGAAGAATCCTTGCATTCCTCAGATAAATCCCACTTGATCATGGTGTGTGATCCTTTTAAAGTGTTGTTGGATTTTGTTTGTCAGTATTTTGTTCAGGATTTTTGCATCTATGTTCATCAGTGATATTGGCCGGTAATTTTCATTTTTTGTGATATCTTTTTCTGGGTTTGATATCAGGGTGATGGTGGCTTCGTAGAAGGAATTTGGGAGTGTTCCTCCCTCTGCAATTTTTTGGAAGAGTTTGAGAAGGATAGGTGTTAGCTCTTCTCTAAATGTTTGAGAGAATTCGCCTGTGAAGCCATCTGGTCCTGGACTGTTGTTTGTTGGTAGATTTTTAATTACAATTTCAATTTCATTACTTGTGATAGGTCTGTTTATATTTTCTAATTCTTCCTGGTTCAGTCTTGGAAAATTGTACCTTTCCAAGAATTTGTCCATTTTTTCGTGGTTGTCCATTTTATTGGCATATAGTTGTTTGCAGTGGTCTCTTATAATCCTTCGTATTTCTCTGGTGTCAGTTGTGCTTTCTCCTTTTTCATTTCTAATTTTATTGATTTGTGTCCTCTCCCTTTTTTTCTTGATGAGTCTGGCTAAAGGTTTGTCACTTTGTTTATCTTCTCAAAGAACCAACTTTTAGTTTTAGTGATCTTTGCTATTGTTTTCTTTGTTTTTATTTCATTTATTTCTGCTCTGATATTTATGATTTCTTTCCTTCTACTGACTTTGGGTTTTCTTTGTTCTTCTTTCTCTAGTTGTTTAGGGTGTAAGATTAGATTTTTTAAGGGAGATTTTTGTTTCTTGAGGTGAGACTGAATTGCTATAATCTTCCCTTTAGAATTGCTTTTGCTGTGTCCCATAGGTTTTGGGTCATCATGTATTTATTGTCATTTGTTTCTGTGTATTTTTTTATTTCTTCTTTGATTTCTTCAGTGATCTCTTGGTTATTTAGTAGTACACTGCTTAGCCTGCATGTATTTGTGTTTTTAACAGTTTTTTTTCCTGTAATTGATTTCCAATCTCATAGCGTTGTGGTCAGAAAAGATGCTTGATACTATTTCAATTTTCTTAAATTTTCTGAGGCTTGATTTGTGACCCAAGATGTGATCTATCATGCAGAATGTTCAGTGTGCACTTGAAAAGAAAGTGTATTCTGCCACTTTTGGGTAGAATGTCCTATAAGTATCAATTAAATGCCTGGTCTGGGCTTCCCTGGTGGCGCAGTGGTTGAGGGTCTGCCTGCCAATGCAGGGGACACGGGTTCGAGCCCTGGTCTGGGAAGATCCCACATGCCGCGGAGCAACTGGGCCCGTGAGCTACAATTACTGAGCCTGCGCGTCTGGAGCCTGTGCTCCGCAACAGGAGAGGCCGCGATAGTGAGAGGCCCGCGCACCGCGATGAAGAGTGGCCCCCGCCTGCCACAACTAGAGAAAGCCCTCGCACAGAAACGAAGACCCAACATAGACAAAAATAAATTAATTAATTAAATGCCTGGTCTATTGTGTCATTTAAACCTTGTTTTTCCTTGTTTATTTTCAGTTTGGATGACCTGTCCATTGGTATAAGTGGTGTGTTAAAGTCCCCTACTATTATTGTGTTACTGTTGATTTCCCCTTTTGTTTGTTAGCATTTGCCTTATGTATTGAGGTGTTCCTATGTTGGGTGCATAAATATTTATAATTGTTATATCTTCTTCTTCGATTGATCCCTTGATCATTACGTGTCCTTCTTTGTCTCGTCATAGTCTTTTTTTAAAGTCTATTTTATCTGATATGAGTATTGCTACTCCAGCTTTCTTTTGATTTCCATTTGCATGGAATATCTTTTTCCATCCCCTCACTTTCAGTCTATATGTGTCCCTAGGTCTGAAGTGTGTCTCTCGTAGACAGCAAATATACGGGTCTTGTTTTTGTATCCATTCAACCAGTCTATGTCTTTTGTTTGGGGCATTTAATCCATTTACATTCAAGGTTATTATCAATATGTATGTTCCTATTACCATTTTCTTAATTGTTTTGGTTTTGTTTTCGTGGGTCTTTTACTTCCCTTGTGTTTCCCGCCTAGAGAAGTTCCTTTAGCATTTGTCGTAAAGCTAGTTTGTTGGTGCTGAATTCTCTTAGCTTTCGCTTTTCTGAAAAGCTTTTGATTTCTCCATCAAATCTGAATGAGATGCTTGCTGGGTAGAGTAATCTTGTTTGTAGGTTTTTCTCTTTCATCACTTTAAGTATATCCTGCCACACTCCCTTCTGGCCTGCAGAGTTTCTGCTGAAAAATCAGCTGATAACCTTATGGGAATTCCTTTGTATGTTATTTTTCGCTTTTTCCTTTCTGCTTTTAATATTTTTTTTAATACTTCTTCTTTGAATTTAATTTTTGTTAGTTTTATTAATATGTGTCTTGGTTGTTTATCCTAGGGTCTTTCCTGTGTGGGACTCTCTGTGCTTCCTGAACTTGTGTGACTATTTCCTTTCCCATGTTTAGGGAAGTTTCCTACTATAATCTCTTCAAATATTTTCTCAAATCCTTTTTCTTTTCTTCTTCTGGGACCCCTATAATTCAAATGTTGGTGCATTTAGTGTTGTCCCAGAGGTCTCTGAGATTGTCTTCAATTCTTTTCATTCTTTTTTCTTTATGCTGCTCCTCAGCAGTTATTTCCACCATTCTGTTTTCCAGCTCACTTATTCCTTCTTCTGCCTCAGTTATTCTGTTATTGATTCCTTCTAGTGTATTTTTCATATCAGTTATTGTGTTGCTCATCTCTGTTTGTTTGTTCTTTAATTCTTCTATATCTTTGTTAAACATTTCTTGTATTTTCTCAATTCGTGCCTCCATTCTTTTTATGAGATTCTGGATCATCTTTACTATCATTACTCTGAATTCTTTTTCAGGTAGGTTGCCTATTTACTCTTCATTTATTTGGTCTTGTAGGTTTTTACCTTGCTCCTTCATCTGTGACATTTTTGCCATCTCATTTTTTTTTTTTTTTCTGATGAGTGTGATTGTGTTCCTGTCTTACTGGTTGTTTGGCCTGCAGCTTCCAGCACTGGAGTTTGTAGGCTGTTGGGTAGAGCTGGGTCTTGGTGCCAAGATGAGGACCTCCTGGAGACCTCACTCCAATGAGTATTCCCTGGGATCTGAGGTTCTCTGTTAGTCCAGTGGTTCAGACTCAGAGCTCCCACAACAGGAGCTCTGGCCCAACCCCTGGGTCATGAACCAAGATCCCACAAGCTATGTGGGGCAGCAAAAAAGAAAAAAAAAAAAAAAAGACAAAAGACAAGGAGGAGCAGAACAGTAATGGAGTAGAACATAAAGTAAGATTAGAAAATTACCACATATGTTAGAAAGAATAAAACAAAAAAATATAGATGAAACAACAACCAGAAGGTAAAACAGAACCACAATAGTCCAAACAGGCTTTTAAATCTCAGCTCTTCCAGCAAACACTTGAAGAAGGATGTACCTTAGTCCATTCAAGCCACTATAACAGAATACTACAGACTGGGTGGCTTATAAACAGAAATTTATTTCTCACATTTCTGGAGGCTGGAAGTTGAGATCAGAGTGCCAACATGGTCAGGTTCTGGTGAGAGCTTGCTTCCTGGTTCACAGACAGCTGTCTTCATTGTGTCCTCACATGGCAGAAGAAAAAAAGGCAAGAGAGCTCTCTGGGGTGTCTTTTATAAGAGCACTAATCTCATTCACGAGGGCTCCACTCTCATGACCTGATCACCTCCCAAAAGCCCCATCTCCTAATACCATCACAAATATTGAGGGGTTAGGATTTCAACATATGAACTTTCAGAGGACACAAACATTCAGTCCATAACAGTACTATAAAATCACCACTGTGTGACCCCTAGGAATTAAAGCAACCATGAATTGAGCATCATTGGCTGCTACATCACACAGAGAAAGAGAACCTCATAATGGAAGAGTACAAGACCATTTATGAAGTATTCTTACCCAAAAAAAATCACATCTGAATGGAACCAAACCTATGATTCCAACTTCTATTACAGGAAATACAGAGAAACATGTCAAACCACATCATGGAGACGCATCTAGCAAGATCCAGACTATGGGAGACTCCACAGATCAAATAACTTGATTTCTTCGAGAGTTCAATCAGAAAGAGGAAAAATGAGATGGAGGCAGAACTAAGATTTAAACAAGAATTAAAACATAACCAACTGCAATGTGTGGACCTGAATCTTTATTTGAATCTTCATTCAAATAAATTGTAAAAAAATTATATTTATGAGATAACTGGAAAATTAAACACTACCTGAATATTTAATGATATTAAACAAGGATTACTAAATATTTTAGGTACAATGGCATTGTAATTAATTTTAAAAGAAAACAGAACTTATGTCGTGGAGATTCATACTGAAATATTTATGGATGAAGTGATATAAATGGTGGGGAATTCACTTCAAAATAATTGATGGAGAAAGTGGATGGGGGTGAGTGGAAAATTAGCAAGATGCTGTTGGTTGGAGCTAAGTGCAGGTACAGAGGGCATTCATTATGCCATTCTGTCTACTTCTGTGTTATGTTCAAAATTCTCCATAATGAAAAAGATAAAAATGGGCATAGATAATGCCAGCTCTGTACTTACTAGCTGTGTAACATTTTGCCTAGTTCCTGAACCTCTCTGAGCCTCAGTTTCCTCAGCAAAATGGCCTGCGTGTTACCCTGGGAATTAAGATGGGTGAAGCACAAGATATATATCAAGTTAATAAAAAATACTCTATCTTTCTTCAAGTATCTTTCAAATCTTTATCACCAGTCCTAATTGCTTATCTGCAACACGAGGCTCTTATTTCCAAAAACTAAGAGATTCTTTCCCAAAGCCGGCAATTTTAAGCAGAAGGACTGTCTGCCTACTCAAAAACCATCTGCACTTTCTTCTCTGCTGTCAGTCTCAATTTCATTTCCAATATCTCCTGGTCCCCTTTTATCTTTGCTGGTGATTGTGGTTGATTCAAGGGTTGACCTCCAACCCACTTCTGGCCACTGAGACATAAGAAGTCTGCTGAGGGTTTCTGGAATTAGGATCTTTTGCCCTTTAAAAAAAGATGCACAAGGAAGAAAGAATTTTCTTCTGCCATAGTTACCTCTTCATGTGATGCCTGGAACTGCAACAGCCATCTTGTGACCATAAGTGGAGCCAGCCTGGGAGGAACTTGCTAAGGATGGCAGAGTAGAAAGACATAAAGACTCTGGGTTCTCAATGACATCATTGAGCCACTGAGTTGGCCAATCCTGAATTTCTTGTCATACATCATAAAAAGCACCATTATTGTTTAAGCCATTTTGAGTAGGGTATTCTGTTACTTGGAACTGAAGTCCCCTAAATGAAACAGGCTCAGCAGAATCACCTGCAGAAGGAGGGACAGCTACACATCTCCCCCTCACCTTCCACATTCTGCTATTTCTCCACTGAGGGCACATTCCCTCTTCCACACCCCTACTCCTTTCTCATACCCTATCATCCCCACTCCCACAGGTGTATGTTACTGGGACCAAAAGATATGGTGAGAACCATTGCAAATGAGCTGAAGATGGCAACAAACATGTTCTATCTTCTTACCTTGGTTCCTGGGACAGGGCCTGGCAAAGTTAATACAGATTTGAGTGCAAGGGGGAAAAAATGAATCCATAAATTAATGCCCTGCCATCTCAAAACTTAAGTTTCAAAGTTAGACTCAACTTCCCCCCAAAACTTCACAAATATTTGTGCATCATCTCTTGCCTGAACTACAGTGGCTTCCAGTTGGCCTCCCTGTCTCCAGCCTTCCGCATTGCATGGTAAACACAGGTACCTCCTAAATCGTGGATCATTCTCTACCTTCCTTAAATATCTCTGGGAACTCAGAATTAGCAAGAGGACCAAGTCCAAATTCCTTTCATGGAATAAGGCCCTTCTTCTTTTGACCACAACCTAACTTTGCTGCTAAATCGCCTACTTCCCTCCTGTCTCCTGCTCCTCCAACCCATTCTATGTTCCAGCCATACCAGCCCCTGGTAGAATCCTGAATCAGTCTCATTATTCTTACTTTTTTTTTTTCTTTCCACCCCACCTAGCTAGCTTAACAAACTCCTGATCATCCTTCACGACCTCGCTCAGATGTCAACTTGTTTCCACTTCCAGACAGAGTTGGTCACACTTCCTCAGTTTTCTCATAGTCCTTTGACCACACCTCCACAATAACACCTGTCAGATCAAATTAGAATTTTTGTTTAAACATACATCCCTCTACTAAACTAAAAAGTATTCCAGAGACAGAGCTACATCCTTACTCCCTACAATATCTGTTACTGGATAAAAGGTTTTGAATTATGGAAAAGAAGGAAGAAAAGTACTGGCATTTTTCCAGTTGCTAAGTCTAGAAACCTGGAAGTTATGAATTCCCAGAGCAGAAAGGAATGTTACAGATCATCGTGGAAAAACCTTTACTTTAAAGATAAATAAATTGACTCTTCTTTCATCCCCTTTACACAATTTGTCACCAAATCCGTTTGTCATATTCTCCTTCAAAATATCTACCAGATTTCCCCCTGCCTCTCCATCCCTACTGACCCCCATCTAGTCCATCTCACTTACTCACTCTGGGATTGCTGAAAAGGCCCTCAAAGAGGGTCTCCTCTCCCCTCTCCTTTCTGAGCCATCATGTACACAACTGACAGAAGAAACTTTCTAAACTAGTGCTTTTAACATGCCACCCCAACCGCCCCCAAAGAAGTCTTTCCCATTTCCTAATGGCCTTATTTTTTTAAGCCAAGCTCTCACTCCACCCGCACCAGCCTGGCTTTCTAGAGCTCAGTTATCTGGGCCATCCTCTTAGTCCAACTCTTCCCCACAGTCCCAGACACACATGCCATGCCCCAGGTGTCTTGCAGTGTCAGAAAATATGGCAGCGCTCACTTCTGCCTCTGGCTTTCTACTTAGACCCAATACCCTACGTGGATGTCCTCCTGCTCACCTCTGCCCTCCTTCAAGGTCCCCCATTACACCTTCCCTCTCTCCCTGCCACAGATTAGACTAATTCTTCCCTTTCCCTGAACTCCCATGGCCATAACGTTTACTGTTCTGTCTCCCACTTAAAACATAAGTGAGTTAAGGGTGGGGACTGTGTCTTAAACAGTCTGCATGCCCCGCGAGTCTGCCTCCCCCACCTTTGCCTATCACCACCCTACACTTCCTTTAAAACTGAATACAAATACCACTTGCCGATCAACTAAAGAAACTAAAAATCCAACGCCTCTGAAATCCTACAGAACTTTGTTGGTATCTTTCTTCAGGCATTTATCACATTCTTTCTATTGATGGAACTGGTTGCTGCTGTGTTTTATTTTTCTGAATATAGGCCAAACTCCTTGAGGGCAGGAATTGGTCTCCTCGTCTCTGTATCACATCATCCCCGGTGTCCTTAGCACCCACTGTAGTGCTTTGTACAGAAGAAGTCCTTATTGTAAGATTCTTCCTTTGAGCACCTCTGTTTCTCTGTGGTTCTTAACATGAATGTTGAAGGCAGAGACCGAGAAACACAATTATTGTGTGTGTGTTTGTGTGTGTGTGTGTGTGTGTGTGTGTGTGTGTGTGAGGGCAGGGGGGAGAGGAAGAAATACAGGCATATTTTTGTGTCCAGGCACATGTGTGTACCTGTCCCCCTCGTTGATATCCATGTGAAATCTTGTTTAAATGGTTCTCAGGAGTAAACTTGAAGGGGGAAAAGGTTATAAAAAAGATAAGGCAGAGAGATGGGTCCATTCCCACAAGGTCGGTCTTGGTGACCCCCCAGGGAGATTACTGGTTTTAGCATTGAAAGCCCTGCACCCTAGGAAACCCCTAGATCCTGGGCAAACCTGGACAGTTGATTACCCTAGACCCAGTTTTAGCACCCGAGGCCACCTCCTTGTCCCCCTTTTCCTGACTCCTTATGCCACTGTTCATTTACCAGCATAAGCATGGGGTAAACACATCAATTTATCACAGCACAGACCACACTAAACTTTGATAATTCTTTAAACTTCCCAACAATGAATTAAATGTCCTGCTTTGCAAAGTAGATGTTTTACAGCTCAGCAGAAATTATTTCAGCAGATTAGAAATACTTTTGATACGTGAGGTGCTTTAGCAAAACATAAAGCATGTGGGAAACACACTTGAGATTATGTCAATACCCTGAAAATGTCATTGAATGGCAACGTATTTTCTCAATTCACCCTCAAACCACAGTTGAGGTAAAGAATCTTCCAGAATAATATCAATATGCCATATTTGGCTCTGAGAGTCCCTTTTACTCATAAAATATTTAAACTCCTTCCATCTTCTTGATACTGTCTTATTTTGATGGTTTTAGAAGCCATATTCTGAACTGTGGTATTTTCAAGCCAAATTTTTATGCATACAAAGCAACCTAAAAATGTTCAGAAACAACTGAGCTGTACATAGGGCTTCAAGCCTCCATGACGATCTCCTTGTCGTTGGCCTGCTGTTTACAGCAATCTTCAGTGTGGGAATATGTTCTCCTGCATTTCCATTAGTTCCCACAAGGGAATGACAAAGCCCTTTGAACACTTCTTAAAGCCCTCCTTTTAACCCTCTACCATGTCTAATGTCGCAGAGCCAACATCTGAAATGATCATGTAGGCACTGGTGTGATACCTGAGGACCTATAAAATGTACTTAATTTGGTAAAACATTCAGTTAATATTCTGGGAGTTTCTACAAGCTTCAGCATGCAAATTGTTCTAAGTGGACTCAAGTGACTGAATTTTTTGCTGGATTAACTAGAGGTTCAGACACCTTCTAAATCCACCATTGCAAGACTCAAAATATGTGACTAACACTATCCATAACACTGATAGAATCAATTATTTTTTAACAGGAAGAAAACCTTAAATTGTCCCTTCACATTGGCTGCGCCATCAGTTGAACATGGTACATAACTTCTCAGAGAAATATGATTTAGTATGAGAACATCTGTAACCGTCTGGGAACATATTTTTCCCAGGACTATACTTCGAGCTCTCTACAGATATCAGATGTTCTCCACAGAATCTGTGACATGTCTTAGGATTCTTGAATAAACATCAGTTATGCCTCTGTCTTGAATAGTGTCAATCTGAATTGAAAATCTGCCAGCCTTCTTAACATCACCACCAGCAGACTTCTTAATGAATCTGCTGATACTGTGGAGAGATTTCTATTAAAATCAGAGTTGTATAAAAGCTGATCTTCCACTTATTTTAGAAACTCACTTTAGTTTCCAAAGATCCAAGATGTGTTTGAGCGAGCAACACTCTGAGAAATACACACAAGGGTCCCATCTCAGCACTTACATTTGCTAGAGTGTTATTTGTCCTGTGACAACTGACAGGGTCCTTTACCAATGGTCTTACGTCCATTAATCAGGCAAAATAAAAAATATTTTGGCACAATTTGTTCTATCTTCATGTTCTTTTGATTATCAAATGGAAGGCTAGAGGTGTGATTAATAGTACTTATTAAATGGGAAGTCTTCATCTCTCATAACAGCCTCTCTGACATAAATGTTCTGTGAATTACATCTGAAGAACACACTACAAAAAAGAACTTAATTTAGTAAAATTATCTCAGATATGTACAGAGATGTACATACAAGGACATTCTTCTGAAAGTTATCTAGCGATTCCAAAAATTTGGAAAAACTTGCACTATAGGGAATAGTTAAATGATTTATAGTAAATCCCTACAACGAAATGCTATACTGTTATTAAAATTAACGTGGTGAAAGTATTTTTACTTACATGGAAAGAGACTCCACCATTAGGGTTAAGTGGGGAAAAAAGAAATTTAAAAGCTAGTATTACAGTATAATAAATTTCTGTTTAAACATTTTTTCATTATATATGTCTATATTGCATGGAAGTAAGTCTGAAAAGATATACATCAAATAGTAGGAGCGGTCATCTCTGGATGGTGGAATTATGGGTAAATTTCATGTTCCAGCTCTTCTTTCTACCACCACCAAGCTGTGTCCTATCAGTGCCCAGGACAGAAAGAGAGGGAGCCTGAGCTACAAGCAAAAGACAAAGGGTGCTGACAGATTAACTGACTCCCAGAGGCAGAAGGCTCTGAAGTGGGACCTGAGAATGTGCATTGCTAACTAGTTTCCAGGGAATGCTGAGCCTGCTAGCCCAGGGACCACACTTTGAGTAGCACTGCCCTAGGGTTTTCCTTGACCCCAGCTCTCATTAACCAGTTCCTTCGTACCTACACTGTCTTCTGTTGGTAATTATTAGTGTGTGCGTGCGTGTGTGCGTGTGTGTGTGTGTGTGTCCCGATTCTTCCACTAGAGTTCAGGCTCAGGGAGACTATGGCTCCTGGCCCCAAGCCTAGTGTCTTTCAAACGGCAAGTACTCAATGCATGTTTGTTGCAGAAGTTAATGGGAGACTTTCAAGCATGGTGGGAGGGTACTGAGAAAGATCTGTGACATTTACTACTCCTCATGTGGTACCATGGCATCATAAAAAGCTTCAACTACATATGAGCCAGAATCTCTGGGGGCAGGCCTAGGAATCTTCACATTACCAGCTCTCCAAGTGATTCTTCTGCTTACTAAAGCTGGAGATCCTGCCCAGGGAATCAGAGGAAAGGGAGGATTCTGTGGCTTGGTCAGGGAAGGTTTTGCATTGAGATAACGAAAGCCCCTGGAAAAACATGAGAATGTTTTCAAGGAACTTTACCACACTTTAACCCATTAACACTTGAGTATCAATTAGTGCCTCCAATTAACACAGAAAAGAGAAAATAGACACAAGGTTGGTATGATTTGATAAAAGAAACTTTTCAAAGGTCTGGTGCAGAGCTGAGAATCAACTTGAGGGCTGGATGCCCGTTTCCAAGGGAGTTGGGGAAGATGCACATCATATTCTTCCCAGAGCTCTTCTTGCCCTCAGGCAGTACAACCCCCAAATAAAGAGATTTTTAAAAGAAAGAAAGAAAAGAAGGAAAAAAATGTGTCTGTTTCTACTTCCCAACAATCTTTAAGCAAGCGCCACAGTTAGAGGCCAAGAGGGCACTGGACTTGGAACATTTGATGGCTCGTCCCTTCCCACGTGCTACTGTTCCCAGCTGTATCTGCTGAGAATGAAACTGTCGGGATCTTATAAAAGGCATTTTGAGAGGCCACAACACTTCCTCTTCTTACTTCAACACGAGGCCCTCAATTAAGCCGGAACTAATTCTTATGACAAGTTACAAACCACAAGCCAAAATAATGAAAACACTGACACCACTCACACTAGGGGAAGACTTCAGGGAGCTCCCATGACAAAGCCCCCGTTATTCACCCAACTCTCCCGACGGCTCCCAGTGCTGGGCACGGCAGCCTCCCTAAGCCCTGGAGAATGAGGCAGAAAGCAGAATTTCCGCTGCGGCACTGATTCAAGCTTCTAGCAGATGGTTCTGCTGATTTAACCAACTTTTTCATAGAATTTTTTCTCTCCATCAGGATGAGGCAGAGGGAAGAACACTAGACTCAAAGTCAAAAGTCCTGGGTTCCATATCCCAGTTTATCAAAAATGGGATGGCTGGAACAGGTTAGTTCATTTATCTGAGTCCCGCAACGTGTACATGTTTGTGTGCATGTGGGTGTGTATATATAACAGTAAACTGGTAGCTTCAAAACTGAGATCTGAACACATCTAGTGGTGGTGGGGGGGGGGGGGACACCCGTCCCTCCAGTTCTCTATCTGCAGGCCTTGGTAGGTGCTTCTTTGCTAGAAAAGGAGTTTAGGAGCACAGGTCTGGTAGAAGGAATGAGGGCGGCGGAGGGCGATGGTCCCACCAGCTGGGAGCACTCCGCTCTGGGAGCGACCCTGCCGGCCTGCATGCGGTAGGGAGTGATTTGCCAGCACAGTGCAGCCCCAGTGGCAGAAAAAGCGAAGCCTGGCTCCTGAGCCCAAGTGAGACACCCTCAGGGGACCCCAGAAGCAACAGAGCAATCTTTAAGAGGGCGCCGAGGTCCCGCAGTTATGCCAAGTAGGGGCTGAGCCCCTTCGGAGTTGGGTCATTCCAATTAACAAGAGGTCCTTCCTACTTGCTGGTGGGCAAGACCTGTGGACATGTAATGGGCACGAGAACTCTCCTGCCAACACCACAGGGCCAATGTCAGGCTCACAGTAGGTCATGTACAGGAGAGTAACTTGTAAACTACAAAAGCGATCTAGAGATGTGGGGATGTTCCTTTGTCCTTTGTTTTCTCAATACGAAGACAACACCCAAGAGTTCAAAGAGCTCAGATCCCAGTGGTAGACTGAGCCCTCAGAGGGCCCAGTGTGGCTACATCGAAAAGCATCTTCGGGAATATGGGTGAAGGCTCTCTTACTTTCCAAAGGGACCTTAAACTGTTTCTAAGGAGCTGACTTGACCCTCTGTAAATGGTGAATTCAGCCAGTTTACCTTTGATACCAGATCTCTCTTCCCAGCTTTACTCCCTCTATCTACATACAGGGTAGTGCCATCTGAATACTCTACAGACACCTTCAAATCAGCATGTTCAAAATTAAATTCATCTCCCTCTATTCACAAATTTTAATGACCATTAAAATACACATCTGTACTTCCTCCAGACTCTTAAGCTCCTTGAGGACAGTGACCAGATCTTACATATCTTTGTATCCCCAGTGCAGAGAACAGTAGATTTCAATAGCAGTTCATTGCATTGAAATAAAGTGTTCAGCATTAGCTATGATAATGCTAGCTGCTATAATAAATGCCAAAATCTCAGGGACTTAATATAACATTTTATTTTGTGCACTAAAGACCCCAATATGGGTGTTCCTGACTAGCAGACAGCCTTTTGCATGCTCATTTGGGACCCAGGATAATTCTATTTTGCAGCTCTGCCCTCCTCTAGGGTCTTGAAGTCTCTGCATTCAGCACACCAATGCGGGGTATGTGTGTGAGAGAAAGAGAGAGAGAGAGAGAAAGAGAGAGATTATTTGCTTGGAAAAGTCTCCCTTTTACCTATATCATTGACATAACTATTAATAACTCACCTTTTCACTCTCAAAAGTGTCCAAATTGGAAGGATAAATTATATTGTTACTCTACTTATAAACCATCTCATAGATAATCTATGAGCCCACCATAAAGTTTCTCAAGGCTTACATTTTTCACCATGGGCAACTGAGAACCAATCTGAGGGTAAACACTGTAACATAAAGAAGAAAAGGTCAAGAGTGGCATATTCCATTGTACCTGACCACCACTTACTCTGTGGTCAGATACAGTCAGATACATACTTTGAACCTTAAAATTCACTTCAGAGAAATCCTGACCTTCCAGAATATGCCTCCTCTGTGCTGTATCACAGCAGTGCCCTCAACCTGAAGAACCAGTGTCTTGACACTGAACAGCCAAGTCTTATATTCCAGCCATTGCTGAATCTGCTTTCCAGCAAAGGACTGTCTCCAGAAAAGCCAGTTTTCCTTTCCAAAAACAAACAAACAAAAAAGACCTACAATCTGATCTCAAATCCTTTCGTTACAGTATTGAAAATATGCCCAAGAAGGAAATTAAGAAACTTCTTCCCAATGGTGAATTGCCACCTAACTTTAAAAATAAAAGCCTTTAATTCTGAAATTATAATTATACAGACAGGGACCAGCCTGACATTTACTTTTGCTAATAGTCCTACTACATAACACAATAAACAAACGTGCAAAGAGAATGTTTAAGACTTGAGGGCAAAGAGTTTTCAGGAACCCAAGAGAAGTTCACGAGATAGATGTAGAAATACATACCAAGTACCAGAAAGCTAAAAGAAGGAAGTAACCGAAAAGCCTTTGTTAGCCTCACTTGTGTAAATTTAGTTGGAGCAACTTGAAATTATACAGGAATCTCTTTGAGAAATAGTCCGCAATTCAACTTCACCAATTCAGACTGATTTGCCATGTCAATTAGTCAGGATGAAAGAGGCTTTGCCAAATGTAGACGATTTCCCCATCTAACACCTCCTCTGGTTGAGCCTTGTAACGATACTGCTAAGAGGAGTATCTGATCAAATGCTTAAGCATTAACCATGTGCAAGGAAAGCCATTAAATGACTGAACATTCTGTGAATTAAACTGATTTTCCAGAAAATGAAAACAAAATTTAATCCAAGAATAAACTATCTTAAAATCGCATTAGACGAGTAAAAACATAAAATATTTTTTCACCGGGGCTATAAAAATTAAATTAGCTGAAAGAGGAAATAAATGCTTTTGTGTTCCAAGCAGTTCCATTTATTAGGACAATAGGTACCTAAGAAGGAACCAAAACTCTGAAAAGAACTGTAATTGTTTCTAAGGATGATGCTTAGTGTAGAGAAAGGAAGGCCAGCTTTTTCTCTAAGTAACTTTCCAGGAAGAGGAGAATCATACTCAGTGGCTGCTCACAAGTGAAGAAAGGAAGGTTACAGGTAACCGGAAGTTCAGAGAAATCCACATTTGACCCCAAAACTGGCCCCCTGCTGAGGAGAGGGTGGGCGGCTGGCTGCTCCCCCCTTCACCCCCTCTCTGTCGTTTCATCCCTCCCAATCTTTCCATGGGTTCAGCTGCTGCTGTACCTTTCTGCTTTTCATATACGGGCTGGTTCAAAATGCTGTTCTGGGCTCAGCTGCCTTTGTCAGCAGACTGAGTCATATCATGCCATGATGTCTATAAGAAAATTTTTGTTGTGCCCAGATCCTAGTTTTATCAGCCAGTAAGTACACCAGCTGCTGTAACAAACGGGATCAGATTTCAGAAGCCAGACACAATTTCAAAAGTCCAGGTCCCTCTTTTGCAAATGGTGACTCCGGGATCTGGGCTTTTTCTATCCTCCGATTCTACCATCTTCGAACCAATTGGATGGGAGCAGAGAGCAGGCTCATGGAAGATTGTGCAGAACTCAGTTACATGATTCCTCTAGATGCATAGGGATCTGGGAAATGTAGCTTTCTCTGTACTCAGGAAAGAGAGGAGAACTGGACACTGGTGAATCCCAGCAAGTTCTGCCACCCTGGATCTATTCGGAAAACACTCGTGACTGTCTTCTGCACATCAGATACTCTGTCAAGGACTAGGGTAAATGCCGGGCAGTGTGCTGCACTTCAGTGATCACAGGCTTGCAGGAGAGAAAAATGGGCACGTTAATGATTACAATATAACATGATAAATGGTATTAGCAGAGGGCTGAAGGAACCCCGAAAAGAAGCAAGATCAGGAAAGTTTCAGGGACGTTTGAGCTGAGTCTTGAAGGAGGGTGACAATGGCTAATGTTCTTTAATCACTTTCCACTCACCCAGCACTGTTCTAAGTGCTTTTCACGTATTAACTCACTTAATCGGCACTACTCTAAAGCTAGGTATTATTATTATACCAACAGATGAGAAACTGAAGCACAGAGAGGTTGAGTCACTTGCTCAGGGTCTCACTGTTTACTAGTGATGGAGGCAAGGTTTGGACCCAGGCATTCTATCTCCTGAAACGACTCTCAACCAGCAAACTATGTGGAGAAGCGGCAGGAGTTCACCAGGGAGGAAGGATGGGGCCCCCTCTGCTGACAGGGGCCCTGTATCAGCATTCTGTAAAGTACAGCAGGTTGGGAGAGACACATGCTGTTAAGGTCTCACTACACCCTCACCACCCATGCCAGGCAGCTATGGGTGTCATGGACAGAGTCACAGCCCAGAACCAGGATCACCACGGCAAGGTTGGGAGGATGTCAGGACATTAGGGAGATGGGCCAGACTGGAGAAGGAACACAGACCTGAATAGTAGACTGTCCTTCTAAGGCAGGGCCAGTAGCCAAGGAAGGAGGTATCGGGAGAGGGTGATTCATTTAATAAAAAATTATTAAGATCTTATTAGGTTCAACACGTATCAATCCAAGTTGAAGTTGACCCACAGCCAGAAGCTGGTGGTAGGGGACAGTGCCCTCTCCCTGTGTGCAGGTGATCCCAGGGCCATGCAGGCTGTCATTGTTGCAAAGAAGAAAGTGGTAGCCCATACTTGATTTCCCAGGACTTCTGCATCCCCTGCTGAGTATCTGTACCATCAGACTCTAGCCCCCGCTTGGATTCCACTCCGGCCACATGCACAGCCTCCTCTGCATAGTAAAAGCATGCAGTGCTCACCCACACCCAGTCTTGCTCTCCTTCCTGCACACACAGGTCTGCACTCCACAGTTCCCTCACAGTTAGGTGGGGCCACGTGACTAGGCAGGCCAGTGAAATGTGCTTCTGTCTCCTCTAGGACACCA
The DNA here is from genome assembly GCF_965194825.1 of Balaenoptera physalus. Classification (NCBI taxonomy): domain Eukaryota; kingdom Metazoa; phylum Chordata; class Mammalia; order Artiodactyla; family Balaenopteridae; genus Balaenoptera; species Balaenoptera physalus. The sequence continues at coordinate 42,278,379 of NC_138894.1, forward strand.
AATAAAGAACAGGTCTCCAGTCCTCTGCCTTGGCAACGCTGGAAGCCACCTGTTGAGATGGCAGCCTAACCAGACAGAGGGAATGCTGCCCAGAGCCTCGCCGACCCAACACTGGACTTTATGAAAGCAAGAAATAAGCCTTTTCTGCCTTAACTCCCTGACATTTCTGGGTTTATTTATCAATGTAGTGTAACCTGGCTAGTGTATACATTTCAAGCCTGTGCCCATCACTGGTTTTGTTTCTTCTGTTTCGACCCTAAAACTCATGCCAACCTCACTTCATTATTCAGCCAAGATTAAATCTGCTAAATCTAATCCAGTAGTATGCACATGTGGTTACTTCTTAATCAGTTATTATTTTTCACATTTTTTGATGAAACTATAAATAAAACTCCTTGATCAACACTTGGAATGGCATTGTCTATGTCAGAATGGCCACAGAGTCTGAGCTATTTCCAAACACATCCTCCTACTCTAAGTGGGAATCTAACAGGATGAACTTTCCAGTAATGAGGCTTGAAAACCTTGCCACCACCAGGAGAAGCAGCAGTCAGGCCAGGAGAAAGGCTGCTAATTTCCTTGCTGAAGTGCTGATTAGCCTTCCTGCAACTAGCCTACTAGTGGAGGGATTCTTATCTGTCCTCATCTGAACATCTGATTCGTGAATCCTTCCTGGCCCTCCTTGCACCCCCACCACACACACACACCCACACACACACACAGGATATTAGCAAATTGCAACACCAACACTTCCAAAAGAAGCTGTGTTCAGTGTCAGTGCGCCTCAAGTTGTGAGAAAACAATATTCAAGAATTATTAAAGTATAAATTCAATTAGAATTAGAGAACATCTTTTGGTAAATTCCAATCTGTTTAGTTTATTTCCTTGAAAGGAGATGTACACACATGTAGAATTCTAGCTTCAACTTGATGTCTACAAATTTCAGAAAAAAACACAGGAAAAAAATTGTCTTTTGCCCTCTTTCCCATCTTGCAAGATGGCGGGTGAAAAGGCTGAGAAGGATACTAAGGAGAAAAAACCTGAAGCCAAGAAGGCTGATGCTGGTAGCAAGGTTAAAAAGGTGAAGCAGATTTAAGAAGTGGAAGCCCCACTGCAGCCAAAACCCTGTCCTGGTCAGAGGAACTGGCAGATAATCCCGATCGGCTATGTATTCCAGAAAGGCCTTGTACAAGAGGAAGTATTCAGCAGCTAAATCCAAGGTTGAAAAGAAAAAGAAAGTGAAGGTTCTTGCTACTGTCACAAAACCAGTTGGTGGTGACAAGAATGGTAGTACCCGGGCGGTTAATCTTCGCAAAATGCCTAGGTATTATCCTACCGAAGACGTGCCTCGAAAGCTGTTGAGTCACGGCAAGAAAACCCTTCAGTAAGCACGTGAGAAAACTGCACGCTAGCATCACCCGTGGGACCATTCTGATTATCCTCACTGGGCGCCACAGAGGCAAGAGGGCCATTTTCCTGCAGCAGCTGAGCAGTGGCTTGCTACTTGCAACTGGGCCTCTGTCCCTCAATCAAGTTCCTCTGCGGAGAACACACCAGAAATTTGTCATTGCCACTTCCACCAAAATTGATATCAGTGGTGTGAAAATCCCAGAACATCTCACTGATGCTTACTTCAAGAAGAAACTGCGTTAAGCCCAGGCACCAGGAAGGTGCGATCTTCGACACAGAGAGAGAGAAATATGAGATTACAGAGCAGCGGAAGGTTGATCAGAAAGCTGTGGACTCACAAATTCTGAGAAGAAACAAAGCTGTTCCTCAGCTCCAGGGCTACATCCGCTCTGTGTCTGCTCTTACAAACGCAATTTATCCTCACAAAGTAGTGTTCTAAACTTCTTACAAAGAACCTAATTAAATAATTCGGTCCATTAAAAAAAAAAAAGAAAAAAATTGTCTTAATCTCTAGTACCAGTTGGGCAGTCAGACCCCAGACATAAGCAGACAGGACAGTATGCTTCTCTTCATCAAGGTTACTTTGAGAAACACACAGTAAACTGGGCTTAGCAGCAGAACAAGCTCAGAGAGAACTGGGTTCAAAAACAAAATGCACAAATTGTATAGTTGCCTAAAAAGCCACGAAGTTACTTAAATTTTTAAAGGACTGATATTACTTAAAATGATAATAACCCTTACTTGACTAATTTAAATATTTTTCAAAATCCTTGTATAATATTTTATTTTTCAGGGTATACAAATACAAAGAGTTCACATTATCCAAGTCAAATGCCTTGAATTCCTCCCACTTCTCCTCATCCCGTTACCTCCTACTCCTTCTCCCCTACCCATTCCCAGAATTTCCTTCTCAGACTTTGATGATACAATCTGGAGCTATAGGTACAGATTACCACATAATTACTACTGTATTATGTATCTTCTAAGAATTATTTTTTACATTTGCTTTCAGTTTGTAAACAAAAATCCAATTACAGATTTTATATGTAATCCCTAATTATTATTTATAACTATCTAGGTATACAAACAGATGTACACTGACTGGTTTAAGTGCCTGCCCCTGGCCTTTTTCATACTCTGGTTTTTTGATCACTCACTGCACCATCAACCATCTCTTGGTCACCTGGAATTTACCTTCACGCACTTTTTTCAAAAGAGACAAATAAGTAAAAACTTGCCCAAGAGAACCAATATCACAGAAAATTTCGAAGCTTTGTCTACCAGAGAATATAATTGTTGTTTTCACACATGAAAGACAACCTGGCTAGGTATAAAATTCTTGAATACAGCCTTTTATGAGCAAAACTCTATAGATATTGCTTTGTTATAGCTATCACAGAATGGTACGATTCTGGAAGATTTTCTCTTTCTTCTTTTGGCATTTTGGTATTATCTATTTGCTCCTCACTGAACACATGTTGTTGTAATAAGAAAAAAATTAATAAAAACAAATAAAGTGAATAGATTTGTGATGAGTGCTGATTATCATGTTCCCACGTTCTGCTGGACATTGAAAGGCATGTCAATAATTTCTGTTGTCAAGGCAAGAACCCAGCAATAGGCCACAGATAGATACTGATGATTCAAATCAATGTCACAAATTACTGCACAGTAATTTTACAATTAACAAAAATAATAACATTGGGATTTAATATCATATTCTTTAGAAGGGAAAAAGTAGTGCATCTAGAATGTATAATGAGAAGAAAACACCAGAAGTCCTCAAACCTCTCCAGATCTTCCTCAGGCAGGACTCTGAAATCTGAAGGCCACAGGGTCTTACAACAACTAAGCTCTAGTTCTAGCCTCCCTTAGGCTCCCAATATACAACCTCTTTATTCAGAAAGACAAGAACACCAACCCCCAAAAAAGAGACATATCAAAACTGAGTATACTTCGGAGGAGGTCAGATGGAGAAGGACCGTAGCACAGTTGTTAAAAACACACAATTCAGGTTCCAACGAACTGGGTTCGAGCCTGACTCTACCACATACCCCATACTTGTGGGTAACCTTGAACAAATCAACTTCCATGTGCTCCTATTTCCTCATCTGCAAAATCAAGGTAAGAATAATATCTCCCTCACTGGACTGTTGTAAGAATTGAGTAAAATAAAACACAGTACCTGGCATGCAGGAAGTATGAACCAAGTGTTTACAATGAACAAATGAGCCACACAAAGTAAGAGTTATAGGTTGACCTCCGTTATTTGACATGTCCCCCAGGAACATCTATGATCATCGAAGTGAGCATAGCACGCAGTCTTACTGCCATCCCAAATCAAACCAGTTAGGCAAGCTGAGGAAAGCTGACGGGGCTGGTTCAAGTCACAGGACTTACTGGTGCCAGAACTAGAGCCAGCTCTTCCGGTGCACCGTGCTGTTCCCTACACTCAGCCTCCAAGCTTCCCTGACACCGAGTCTGTTCTTTCAGAGACACCACCACTGTGGATCTTGTTACCCAAACACCAGGTGAAGCTCCCCTTGGTTTGCAAAATAAACAGAGAAACAGTACTTAAAACATCCCCCTACAAAATGAGGGAATCCTACTACAGTTTTGTTAGGTTGTTTTTTTTTTTGACTGTCAGAGGACAGGGGATGTTCTGTTCGTTCTTCTACCTAGGAACTGTAGATTTCTCAACTTCCTTTCTTTCAGGAGGAAGTTGGTCCAAACCTACAACTAGGAGCCCTACTTGAAGATTCAACACTGCTATTTAAAGCAATTAGAATGAAGGCAAGAAGCAGTTTTTCATTTCACTTAGCACCCTGTTGGAGAGCTAGTCTCTCAGCCTTATGGTCTCACAATTAATTTGTTGGCACAATTAATCTAAATGAAGAGGAGGATTTTACTCTCACACCTACCAACCCGTATTAGGAAAATCTATGAGGGTCAACACCCTGGAGTATCCCCCAAAGAACCTCTAAAGGGGGAGGGGGACTATAAAAGAACACAAGCTACAGAAGCTCCTCCACCTACCATCCAGGTGAGCCTACACACGACTCAACCTCTTCAAGCATTCTCATTGCACAACAGAGAGGTAATAATACCTACCTCATAAAGTTGTTGTGAGGATTAAATGAGAAAATATATCTAATGCATTTATCACAGTGCCCTACATGTTCATTATGGCCTTCATTATCACAGCCAAACAAGAATAAAGACCGCTGTGCTCAAGTATGGGGTCTCCACAAGTGCTGCTATATCAAGCAAGTTACAAAGTAATTATGCCAGTCCTGATGGCTTACATCTGTTTACCTGAAGAACTTTCCATGTCATAATATATAATAGGCTATTTGTATGTTCCCAGAACCAGCTCCTATTTCATTGTTTTTGTATAGCCCCTAAAACTTTGACATGGCAGCCCTGAATCTTGCCCCTATGATGAAACACTTTCTTAAAGGTCTGGTGTCTAGTTGACTTTTGACTTTATTAGTCATAGTCATGGAATCGAAGTTTGTTTGCTTCCATGGTTCACTGAGGATATAACCGGAGAAACAGCTGTGGTGATGGCTTGCTGACTTTTAGGCTAAATTCAGATAGAGGATACATAGAAACCTCCATTTGGCTCCAGAGACTCTAGAATCCCTCAGAATTCCAGTAACAAGAGAGACACCAGATCACCCCCCAAAGCCAACTGGAGCCTCTTCTAGCCTCTTCTAGCCTGGGGTATGGGAAGCTCCCAAGAGAGAAGGAAATATCTCACTTGGTTCAGCTGGACTGGCTAGTTTTGACCTCCAGAGGGAGGAACAGCAAGAAAAACAGGCAGGCCCACGTGCTTTGTCCCGGCTGGCTGTGAGCACAAGATGTCCAGGTGCCCTCTCTTCTGAGTGCATCTCACAACCTCTGGAATCAACCCCAGGTGCACAACAGTAGAGCTGGCAGTCAGGTGGTCCTTACCTCCTCATGCTTTTAGGGAGAGGCTAAAAAGCTGCCAGTGGGATCTGTCAGTTCTCCCATCTGACAACTCCTCCCTCTGCCCTCCCTCCAGAGTTGGGTTTATTCTCAGCAAGGAACTGATGACTGCAATGGGATTGAGTAATACCTGGAAAAGGAATGAGCTGAGAGAGCGCTCACAGCCAGCCAACAAACCAAGTTCAGAGGTTCACACTTAATTCCTGTTGCCCTGTGACCTTGGCAATCTGGGGAACCCTCTAGTCAGCCCAACTTCTCTCTCTTTCCTGCACCTCTGCCCATATGCTCCCTAGAGACCTCCACCCCCAACTCCCTGCATGCCCTTCGTTCTCTCCCTTTCTAAACAGATTCTGGAAGCATGACAATATAGAGCAAGCCAGAAAATGGAAATACAATGCTAATCACACACTCACACACACACACACACACACACACACTTCATAATTTGTAAAATAATACTTCAAATGTGATCTCCTTGGCGGCGAGACATACCCATGGTAAAGAATCTAATTCAAAGACCTAGAACAAACACATAAGATTGAAAAGTTCATACTGTTTCTTATGAAAGCAAGATTGCAAGGCCCTGAGTCATATGTTCCTCTGTTTGACTTGTGTCAGAAGAGCTTTCAACCTGGAAGCTGCCACATGGTGGGATATCACATCAGGCCAGTGATAGCTTCTCTCTGTTTTGTCTCTTTTGTCAGTGAGATAAAGAGAGGCACCAGTGCCTCCCATTCAGGAGCCCATTAAGGACCCACCATAAGCAGAGAATCTTCTTTCCCACAAACTTTGTACTATCGAATCACAGAACAAAGGGCAGAGGCTCCCATCCTTTACTTTCATTCACTGGGGCAAGGATTCTGCCCACTTCTTACCCACTGTCTGATTTCTCACCAAAGGAGCATTTGCAAGTTGAAAGATTTATATTCTGTGAACTACTTCACTTGTCATCAGCCACGGGCTCCAGGCTCCGGGCTGCGCTGGTCAGTTCCGGGAAGGTTCCCTGAGCCTCCCTCATAGGCAAGGCCATACTGCTCCCAAGTGGCTCCTGTGGAGAAGCAGGAAGCCAGAAACGGCTGTGACTGGACCGCTTTTCAGACCCGCCGGGGCCTGCCTCGCTGTTATGAGCCCCCCTCTGTCAACCCGGCCCGAGACCCTTCCGAGGGCCCATCACACTGGAGAACTCGGCATCTCACGACTCCACGAAGGCCCTAGGTCGAGGCACCAGGGGCAGTCACTCCATATCTTTTTTTTTTTAAGTGGTCACTTTTTTTTTTTTAATTTATTTTTGGCTGTGTTGGGTCTTCGTTTCTGTGCGAGGGCTTTCTCTAGTTGCAGCAAGCGGGGGCCACTCTTCATCGCGGTGCGCGGGCCTCTCACTATCGCGGCCTCTCTTGTTGCGGAGCAGAGGCTCCAGACGCGCATGCTCAGTAGCTGTGGCGCACGGGCCTAGTCGCTCCGCAGCATGTGGGATCCTCCCACACCAGGGCTCGAACCCCAGTTCCCTGCATTGGCGGGCAGATTCTCAACCACTGCGCCACCAGGGAAGCCCCACTCCATATCCTTCATAAGCCTAAAAAGCTGCACGGCTGCTCTAACAAAAGAAAGTCCCGAATTCAACCTGGGCATCATCACAGAAGAGTCTGTTAAGATACAACGGGAAGGAGACCCTCCCTTCCTTAAAAAAAAAAAAGGCGGGGGACGGGGAGGGAGCAAAAGGAAAGAGAAGCAAAAGTATTTGGAGACTAAAAACATTTGTTAGTACCTACTGCATAGGCCTGTTTGCACCCCAGAGGCATCTCCTTACTCCTTATGAATCTTCTTAGGGTAGTTCATGAAGGTAAATCAGTTTTAATAAGTCAAATCTCCTTCAAGCTCATCCTTTTCTCAACAATGAAAAATACAATCTATCTTTATAATTAGTGTTGCCCTAACTTTGACTGTTACTGCCCCCCCAAGGGGATGGACCCTTGTTCCTAGTCCTGTGATCAATCAGCTGTGATCAAAGTTTAGAGCAATATCATTAACTCTCAGTTGACAGGGGAAGCTTGGTAAGAGAGCAAAAATAAGATGCACCCTCCCCCACAAAACAAAATCCTTAGGGATACCAGGCAGCCCTTCCAATACCTGAATCACCTGGGGAACTCTTAATACTGCCAAAGCCCAGGCCCAGCTCCAGACCAACTCAATCGGAACCTCTGCAGGTGCACCCAGGCAGGTATGGGTGCTTTCTGCAGCTCTGCAGACAAGGCTGAGAACCTCTCTCCTAGACCCAGGGTCTCCAATCTAGCCGCACAGAAGAACCGCCTGGGGAAACTCAGACATCCTTTCCTGGACCCCACCGCAAACCAACCGAATCGCAGTCTCTGCGGATGGTGCCCGAGGGCTTTGTTCAGAAGCTCCCAAGTGATTCTGCACTTATAGTATTTGATTAAAAGATTTCATTTTTATTACAGAAACGCATTCACAGAAAAAGTAGAGAGAATAAAGAAGTAAAAAAGAAATATACTTTACACATGCATAATCCCAAATCCTACCTTTCAGAAATAACCACAGTTAATTACTTTAGCTGAGGTGAAGATGGCTGGGAGGGGGCGGTGGTACTGAGGGAATATGCAAGTAAAGGAAGGTGTACTCACAGGTTCCGAATTCAAAGTCCCCATCACCTTCCTAAACTCTCTCCAAGCAGTTCTGGAGCGAAGAGACTGCGCCCCGGCATCCCGCAACACGCAGTGACGTGCACGGGCACGCAGTGACGTGCACGGGCGCAGTGACGTGCACGGGCACAGTGACGTGCACGGGCGCACACACCGACACGCTCGCAGGCACGTGCACGGGCACGCAGTGACGTGCACGGGTGCACGCACCGACACGCTCGCAGGCACGTGCACGGTCACACAGGTGCACAGCCACACGCCGAGTCACGTGTGCGGGCACGTGCACACGAACCCCGCTTTGAAGGAGGGCTGGAGAGACTGTGCCGTCCTTCTCGTCACCAAGAAGCCATTGTATAATTTCATTTCGTGGGTGCCTAAGTTAGAAACATTTTGTTCACCAAACCAGTTTTATGAAGTGACAGTTACCTCATTTGGCCTTTTTTTAAATTAATCATAGATTTATGTAACTCCCAATCAGAGCTGCTTTCAGAACAAAGCAACCCAGGCCCAGCACCAAGTTGTTATTATTCCCTCCAAGAGGAAAAAAAAAAGAAAGGAAAAAGATGCTTATTGAGCCTATGCAATTTATCCTACGTCCTTTTTTTTTTTTTTTTTAATTTAAGAAATTTGAAATACTATAATACAGGAAACATGTCACCACCATTGAGAGCCCGGGGATATTTGAGAGGGAAAAGGAAACAAGGTGAATAACAAATTTCCCTAGGGCGGTAGGTTAAAAGGGAGGGGAGAGCATAAGGGCAGGGTTCCACTGTAATGCTACAATTGTGAGGAATTTTATTCTGCCAGTAATTATGCATGAATCCTTGGGCAAATCAAGATATCATCTATGTTCCCATTGGTAAAATGAGAGAGATCAAGTTTAAGGCAGAGTTTCTCAATGTTGACACTATTAACATCCTGGGCAGGATACTCCTCTGTTGGGGGGAGGGGGAGGCAGCATCCTGTGCGTTGTAGGATGTTTAGCGGAGTCCCTGGTCTCTATCCACCAGATGCCAATAGCACAGGCTCACTCATGCCCCAGTTGTGAGTCAAAAATGTCTCCAGAGATTGCCAGACATCCCATGAGGGACAAAATCAACCCTGGTTTAGAGCCACTGGTCTAGGGTAATTCTGAAGGTCTCTTTATTTCCAAAAATTCATAAAGTATGCGGGAAAAGCTGGGAAGATGAATTTGACATCTCAGGGAATGTGCATATAAAAAGCCAAAGATGAGAACATGTAGAATTATCCTGTAAAGCTGAGGTGCTCAAGCTTGGCTGAACATTAGAATCACCTGAGGAGCTTTCTAAATTCCCAGTCTCGAGGTCAAACCCCTGACCAATTAAACCAGAACTCCGGGAGTTGAACAGAGTTCAGGTGTTTCCAGTGTGTAGCCGTTTGAGGATCAGCGGAGGAGAGACAGAAATAACAATATCTGTGCATCATTTCTTATGATTCTGATAAAATTTTATTTCAATCAGCAAGGAAACCAAAAACCCAACCTAGACCGGCATTTTGCAAAGCACTGGGAAACAGGTCATCTTAAATCAGGCCAGTCTCAAGCTTTCAATTTCAATGAGTATTTGAGTATCCCCCACTTCCTGGAGAAATACTTGAGCATCCAGAGACTCAAAGTCGAAAAGCCCAGTGTCTCTGAGGAAGGTGCGGCCATTCATCCCACAAATCCTCCCATCCCTGCAGTCAGGGACCTGAGAGCACAGCAACCATTCTCTCCAAACCATGACTGTCAATTGCATTTATCCTGTTTGACAGAGATTACCTGTTCCAGTTTATCAAGTAAGTGACAATCACATCAAAAGAAAATGTGTGCACTCCCTGAAAGAGGAAGATACACCCTGTACTTATCTCTGTGTGAAATCAGTCTGCGTGGCAGGGCTTGGAAGAGGCCTAGAGACCCAAGCAATGAGGCAAAGCCACTACTAACCAGATTTAACATGAAAATGACATAAGCAGTTCAAAGGGGCCACTGTAAAGTGACTAAAGAATCCTCAACGATTTCCTGGGGATTCTGTGCTGATTAACTTGGTACTCTGCAAAGTGCTCACAGCTTCCTAAAAAGAAAGGAAAAGGATGCAATCCTATTTACTGTAATTTTTGTTATGCTGTTACAAAAAAATAGCAGCCAAAATTTACTGAAAACTTACTCTGTGCCAGGCGCTGTGCTAAGCATTTCATATACATTATTTCATTTAATCCTCACAACAATCTGATTAGATTGGTATTATTACTAATAATTATTATTACCCCTGTCTTATAATTGAGGAAACTGAGGCTTAGAGAAGTTAAGTGACTTGCTTCCAGCAGCCACAGGAATGGAAATTAAAACTTAGGCAGTCTGACTACAGAGCCTAAGTTCTTGAGCATCGTGTAATATGGCCTCATGAGTCTTTATTCATTTGTCAGATCATGAAACTAATGCCTTTGCATATCAGTCTTTCAATCACGGATTTTGAAACACTTTCAAAGCATACAGTATATGGGCTTATGCCTAGATATGATCCCAATGGAGAAATGGTATGCCTGTGTTCTCCAGCATGGCTTCAAACCACCTAAACAGAATCACCTGTTTAGGGGAGCTGGTTTAAATGCAGGGTACTAGGCCCCATCTCATGCCTACCATATAGGAATTTGAGGTGTGAAGAAGCCAGCGTGGGAATCTGCATTGTGAACTGGCTCTCCAGGTGATGGTTTTGCTCGTCGAAGCATAAGAACCTTTCCGCTAGGACTGGCACACTTTTGCATTCAAAAAGCACAGTCTTGTGCCTGTGAAACTTGAAGAAAGAATATTTATCTCTTCAGAATTATAAAACAAGAAACTGCAAAGATCAATTTTAAGAGCCAGAAGATTCCCAGTAAGGCAGTGCCCTTAAAGATCCCTGGATATATTTTAACATATTCAATTTAAGACATAAACCCACTTACCCGAATACATCATACTTTGCACTGAGAATCTGCCTTCCTCTGGAGACAAGAAATCTACTTTATTAATATCACTTAAGCTGTTACTCAAAGCCTTCAAAACACACACACACACACACACACACCCCTACATGAATTTGAGTAAACACTGTGTAACCAGAAAATGAAATTGCTCTCAAATAACCATTATGACTTTTCTTATATGCTCACATTACAATAAAATTCAGAGTGAGAGCTATCAGTGGATATGGAAATTACAGACCATGTGTTCCTCTGCAAGATATGAGCCCTTAAGGGCTGTGATGGCGAATTATTCCTCTCTCTATCTCCAGTTTCAAGCACATAGTAGGCAATTAATCCAGTCTTGTGTTAAGAAAAAAGAAAGGAAGAAAGAAAACTTCAAAAGAATCAATGAGCAAATCAATTCCCCAATGAGAAGAAGCCTACAGGTCATCTCTCCCCCAACGCAGCTTTTGGACAGGACTGCCCTCTGAATACAAGAGAACACAGAAGGCTTTTCTTTAAGCAACTAATTTTCTCCTAGTAATGCTTCTTCAAATCTTGAAGCAGTTTACAACGAAAAATAATCACCCCAACTTCTTTAGCATTCACGTACAACCCAAAGTAAACCTCCAAATGAAAAATGAAAACCAGAAAAAAACAGGTTGAAGAAGGAAGAGAGAAAGAAGACAGATTATCATTTAAAAAAAAAAAAACAATAACAGAATACAACACACCAGGGATTGGGAAAATATCAAATTTTCATTTTACAGCAAAGATTGTGTTGAGCGTTGCTTCATTCTGCTATTCATGAGTTTCATATTCTTCCTCGCATTAAAACATATTTATGCTGCTTCTTCATTCCCTCCAGCCCCTGTGCAACATGAATATTCATAGAGCCCCTATAGGCTGCACATGTGTACGCACACACACACACACACACACACACACACGCACACACACGCCTATATCACACCCAAATGTTGGCCTCTTGATCCCTGGGAACTCACATGATTAGAGAATTTCCAAACGGCTGCAAAACAAATGCTAGGGATAATACTACTCAAACAGCATCAGGAGAATCTATGTGTGGGGTTGGTTTCCAGCCACTGGAATAATTCTGAGTTAATGTATTCAGAACATCTTACTCAGACTTCCACATTGTCACATCAAATCATGAACATTCAGACCTTAAAGAGACCCTGGAATCATCTGCTTCCAAATCCCTCATTTTACACACAAGGAAATCAAGCTCAAAGTGAAACTGCTTGCCCATAATCAGATGATAAGTTGGTGCCTGAACATCCAATCCAGTTGTCTCTCTACTATGCCATATTGGGACCAATATTTTGCACTTAATAGATAGCTAGCTGGCAGTTCAACAAGAAAATTCATCCAGAGTCCTCTTGGTAATGACTGCAAGATCTAAATTCAATTTCTATAAATAATTGCCAATTTTTGTTACAGTTCCTGAAGAATGCTAGACTCCAATAATCAATATTATAATAAATGAGTTCTAGCTCTTCTTTTTCGTTAACCTCTTCTTTAAGTGCTAGTGACTAATGGGAGTAAAATATAAAAAAGAAAAGAGACCGTAAGGTTCAGAAAATCGACAAACTAGATATTCCCATTCACCATATGCTTTCACTTCATAACTCCAACCCTGCCTATATTTGAAGAGGTGATCCTCTCTAACATAATGCTGCTCAAACTTACATGTCGCATGAATCAGACAAAGTGCAGATTATGATTCATTAGGTCATGGGGACTTGAGATTCTGCATTTCCAACAAGCTCCCACGTGACTCTGATGCTCGTGGTCACAGTACCACACTCTGTTGTAACACTCACAGTGATCCAGCTATGGACACCATGCAAAGCAAACCAGATGGCAAAGAGTAAAAGACCAGCAAGCAGGCCCTGAAAGCAATGCTTATAATGACAGTAGCAGAGCAGGACAACTGGCCAACAAAAGTCAATGATCAACTAATAAAATAATGTCCTCTGGACCTTAAGTCTACCTTATCTAGATGTCAATGTCAGAAAAGGCCCCCATGTCATCATTCAATGGCGGGTAAGTTGTACTTATGCAGGAGACTCAGCTCTGAGAGATTAATCTGGAAGCATAAAAGGCAGCATAGGTTCTAATTCTCTGCATTAATACTCAGTAGCAAGGAATAAATGAAACCAGAGCACTTTCAGTTGCTTATAAATAACTTCCCTGCCCAATACATGGAAACGGAAAGGTCTTCAATCAGGAGAGTGCATCGCTGAGCCCAGCCCTATCCTTAGTTTACTGAAACAAACCAAACCATCGTGTCTAACAACTTTGCTTGGAAAATAGATTTTGTACCAGATGGACATTTATTTCAAAAAATCAAATGGGCAACTTAATTTCAACCTTTCTGATTAAGTAGATCCTAGCTGTTCTATGAACATGCTTCCAACCTTTCCCCCAAGGAATTGAGTCGTAACATGGGGAGCATGACCGTTTATTTGGCTTAAGGAACACATTAATTTATCTGGTTTATAGAATTTAAACATCTGACGAATGACAGTGGGGTTGATTTTATTCATCAGCTAATTGCTTTGCCACCTGGAGCTGAAGCTTTATATATGCAGCTTATAAAAGATCTGAAAAGGATCTCAATTATTCTTTAATTTGTTCCTTGAATATAAAGTAGGAAAATCTGGCTTAATCAAACATTGTCTCAATTCTACTGGGATATGTCTAGTTACCTTATAACAAGGTAAGCTTTCATTTAATCATATGATATGATAATTCCCCACTTTCAAGCCAAGTAGCCTCTTAGTTACAATCAATTTTCCACTGAAAAAATAAACACTGTCTCTTTACTGAAATCCCAGTAGAGAAAAAGAGCCCTTTTCAATGAAACTTGCTGCTAATACAACCACACTAGGAATTTCTGTGTAGGAATCCATTAAACCTCCTAATTTGACGTTGCTGGTAAATTGCAGAATAAAGCGAGTTCCATGAACAGCTCTCTATATGCACATGGCCATTATTGGCACACATGGAAGAAATGGATAATGAGTACATGCACACGCGCCCACACACACGAACACACACACAGCATTACTGGAATCTATTAAATCTCACTTAATAAATGTTTTAATCAAGTTGAGCTCTACAATTTATCTGAGGGAGAAAAAAAGAAGAGAAACTAGCAGTCATGCAATTTCTTTAATTGCACTGAGTGAATCTGAAATGCCAGCGTGTGATAGAAGGCTGCTAGAAATCCCAAGGCATAAAAAGCAGTAACTGGCAGGCAACTGAGACTCCTCTTGAAATGTAGCCTTGCAACAAGCTGGAAGTTAAAACCGTAATGCCATTATTTTAATGACCCAGGGTACTGTGGGTTTAAAGCCAAGTATTTTGTCCCTATTGTACCAAGTTTACCTTCATCATCTCTTAAATGCCACACAGCTGCCAATATGAGCTAAGTCAGGGAGAACAGGGGGCCAGGCATTGCACGGGCTTCCTGGAGGAAAGCAGATCATCAACTAGCACCCTGTCTGAGAAGAGAGGGGGGAGTCTGGGGCCTAAGGCAGGTGAATGGCAGAGGTATAGGCAGACAGGTGGCAATGGACACACTGTCACTGGGAGCCGGGACTTGAGTTCAAAGGCAGGGCAGATTCCTTGTTTCCTGCAAGCAAGGGAGGACTCAAACCCCTCAGGAACTGTTCTGTGTGATGAGACAAGGAACCAAACAAAACTGAGGCAAGGGAGAATGCCACAAGCACCCTAAAACAGACCAGGATATAAACAAGGGATCTGGCCATAAACAATAACGCAAGAAAACAAGGACTGGCACAGAGAAAAAAGTTTAGAGTAAAACCAGCCCCCTTTCATCATTTTCCAAAGCACCTAAAACTGGGCCTTCCTTAGAAGTAGTTTAAAATGTATGGATACCAACGAGGAAAGGGAGGCGGGGTAGGATGAACTGGGAGATTGGGATTGACATACATACACTATTGATACTATGTAGAAAATAGAGAACCTAATGAGAACCTACTGTATAGCACAGGGAACTCTACTCAGTGCTCTGTGGTGACCTAAATGGGAAGGAAACCCAAAAAAGAGGGAATATATGTATACGTATAGGTGATTCACTTTGCTGTACAGCAGAAACTAACACAACACTGTAAAGCAATTATACTCCAATAAAAATCAATTTAAAAAAGCAATGTGTAGTCCAATACAATCTTGAATGTTAGGTCTGGAAAAGATCCTAAACAATATCTAATCCATTGTACACATGGATGACATGAGTACCTCTGATGTCTAGAGCTAGGATAGCTTAGGAGGTAAGAGCTTGGACTCTAAAATCAAAACCCTAACCCTATAACTCACTAGGTGTCTTGCTTTGGGCAGCTTTTGTGCCTCTGTAAAAGGAGATAATAATAATAGTACCTGTTCCATAGGTTGTTGTGAAAATTAAATGAGATAATCCATAGACAGCAATTATAATACTGTCTGGGATATGTAACAACTCAATAAATGTTGCCCTCTATTTTATTATTATCATCATCATCATCATCACTGTTATGAACTGAATGTTTCCCCCCAAAATTTACATGTTGAAGCCCTAACCCCCAATGTGACTGTAATTGGAGATAGAGCTTTTAAAGCGGTAATTAAGGTTAAATGATGAGAACAGTATGGAGATTCTCATCAAAAAATTAAAATTAGAGCTAACATATGATCCAGCAATCCCTCTTCTGTGTATATATCTGAAGGAAATGAAGTCACTATCTTGAAGAGGTATATCCTCTCTCATGTTCGTGGCAGCACTACTCACAATAGCCAAGACATGGAAACAACCTTTGTGTCCATCAATGAATGAATGAGTAAAGAAAATGTGGTATTATAGACAATGGAATATTATTCAGCCATTAAAAAGAAGGAAATCCTGCCTTTTGTGGAAACATGAAAGGCCCTGGAGGGCATTATACTAAGTGAAATAAGTTAGACAGAGAAAGACAAATAGTGTATATTCTCACTCACATGCGGAATCTAAAAAACCAAACTCAAAGAAATGGAGAGTAGAATGGTGGTTGCTAGGTGCTGGGGAGGAGGCGGGTAGAAATAGGAAGATGTTGGTCAAAGGTTACAAATTTCCAGCTATAAGATAAATAAGTTCTGCGGATCTAATGTACAGCTTGGTGACTATAACTAACAATACTGCATTATGTACTTGAAAGTCGTTAAGAAAACAGCTCATAAAAGTTATTGCCACACACACACACAAAATGGTAATTATGTGAGGGGATAGAAGTGTTAACTAACCTTTTGTGGTAATCCTTTCACAATTTATACATGTATAAAATCATCACATTGTACACCTTAAACTTACACATGTTATATATCAATAGTATCTCAAAATAACTGGAAAAATATTTTTTAAATACTTACAGATAAAACTATGTGCCCTCTGGAATCTGCTGCAGGTTAATTGCATGGGAATGAAATCAGATTTTGATGAGTTGATACTTTTTGAGGCAAGGTGATAGATACCTAGGAGATGGTTTTTCTAGTCTTTCTGCTTTTGTAGGTTTTTTTAAATTCAGAGCAAAATTATAATAAAAATAATATATTCACACTTTGCTGTACACCTGAAACTAATACAACATTGTAAATCAACTATACTCCAATAAAAAAAAATTTTTTTAATTTGGCTTTAATAAACACCAAAAAAAGAAAAAAATAGTATCCTCAGTTCATTCCTCACATCACAATGCTTAAAAAATAAAACAGTACAAATTTTTTTAAAGGTTAAATGAGGTCATATGGGTGTACTGTAATCCAATATGACTGGTATCCTTATAGGAAGAGGAGAAGACACCAGGGACCACACACACAGAGAAAAGACCCTGTGAGGACACAGCATAAGGCGGCCATCTGCAAGCCAAGGAGAGAGGCCTCAGGAGAAACCATCACTGCCAACACCTTGATCTTACACTTCCAGCCTCCAGAACTGTGAGAAAATAAATTCCTGTTATTTAAGCCACCCAGTCTGTGATACTCTGATATGGCAGCCCTAGAAAACTAATACAGTCCCTATCATTATTATCTGGTGCAAGTCACACTGCCAACTAAGGCAGTGGCAGGATGAGGACCCAGCCTCAATTCCCTATTGGGTATCTTATCCTAAAACATTAGTTTCCTATCTGGTTTTAAGAGGCTAAGATATTATTCAAGAAAACATAGAAAGTGTAAGAAACATAAAACTCTGGAAGAAAATCAAATGTCTCAGTCTCAAGGAAAGAAAGCAGTTCTGAAATGCATGCCCTCTGCCTCCCCTCCCACCACCCAGTAAGCTCCGACAGGTCTAAAGCAGCTGTATTGAGGAAGCCTGAAGCCGAGGGCCCCCAGGTCACAGGCTAGATCCAATGCACAGGTGGTATCTCCTCACCAGAGCAGAAGCATTCCAAGGAGCCTGACTGGACCTTGATCCATAACCAGACTTCAAGTCACCTCAGCGGCTGCCACAATAGTCTTGCCTTTCTGCCCCACCTGAAGCACCATGCAGGTTAAAAGACTCCAAATATAGACAGGGCATGTTTGTTCCACAAGCAGTTTTGCCTCTTTTATAAAATGAATGGACTCAGTCATCAAGGTTTCCAATACCATGGATTGAAAAATAGGATGTACAACCCATTAAAAGTTCACCAGAATATACAGAATGGATAGACAACAAGGTCCTACTGTATAGCACAGGGAACTATATTCAATATCCTGTAATAAACCATAATGGAAAAGAATGTAAAAAAGAATGTATATATGTATAACTGAATCACTTTGCCGTACAGCAGAAATTAACACAACATTGTAAAGCAACTATACTTCAGTAAAATAAATTTTTTAAAAAATCCACCAGGAATCAACAAATGGTGCTGGTACAACTACATAGCCATGTGCAAAAGAATGAAGCTGGACCCTTCCCTCACACCATACACAAAAACTGACTCTAAATGAATCAAAGACCAAAATGTAAGTTCTAAAACTATGAAAGTCTAAGAAGAAAACACAGGGATAAATCTTCACAACCTCAGATTTGCCAGTAAATTCTTAGATGTGACATCAAAGCCATGAGCAACAAAAGGAAAAATAGATAAATTAGACTTAAAAATTAAAAGCTTTGTGCATCAAAGGGTACTATCAAGAAAGTGAAAAGACAATTCACAGAATGGAAGAAAACATTTGCAAATCATATATCTGATAGAGGATTAAATCTAGAATATATAAAGAACACTTACAATTCAATAATAAAAAAGACAACTCAATTTAAAAACTGGGAAAAGATCTGAATAGACATTTTGCCAAAGAAGCTATACAAACGACCAATGAGCACATGAAAAGATGATCAGCATCATTAATCAGCAAGAAAATGCAAATCAATATCACAATGAGATACCACTTCACACCTACTAATATTGTGATAATAAAAAGTATGGACAGTAGTAAGTATTGGCAAGGATGTCAAAAATTCTGAAAACTCATACACTGCTGGAGAGAGTATACAATAGTGCACTTTCTAAAACAGTCTGTCAGTTCCTCAAATGATCAAGCATATAGTTACCATATGACTCAGCAATTCCATTCCTAGGTATCTACCCAAGAAAAATAAAATATATGTCCACACAGAAAGTTGTACATGAAAGTTTATAGCAGTATTATTCATAATAGCCAAAAGGTGGAAACAACCCAAGTATCCATTAACTGATGAATGGTTAAACACAACGTAGGATACCCATACAGTGGAATATTAAATTAAATATTAAATGAAATATAAAAAGGAGTGGAGTACTGATACATGCTACAAGATGAATGAGCCTTGAAAACATTGTGTAAGTTAAAGAAGCTGATGGCAAAAGACCAGATATTATACGATTCCATCTGTATGAAATGACCAGGATAAGTAAATCTATAGGGACAAAAAATTGATTAGTGGTTGCCTAGGGCTGGGGGGGGATGAGGAGTAGGGTATGGGGTCTCTTGGGGGGTGGTGAAAATGTTCTAAAATTGACTGTGATGATGGTTGCATAACTGAATAAAGCGGACTGTACACTATAAATGGGAGAATTGCATGGTATGTGAATTTTATCTCAAGCTGTTCCAAAAAATCCCATCAGTCCTCTCAGTGTTTAGATCTCTTTTCACAGTCTTAAACATTCCATTCTTTGTACTTATTGCCCCAGGAGGTCCATTTGTGATGCACAAGTGTGCCTCTATATGGCCTTCCAGGTCAAGCTGACATTTGCAGTCTCGTGCCTTTGGTCCTTGAAATTCCCTGTATATCCACAGTTCTCCCCAACATTCCTCACTAAAGGACATTTTCTTGTCCAGAATTCAATCATCTTTTCCAAGATAACTCTTTGATATTTTAATCATAGATAACAAGTCTGTTTCTAATAAAGCCAGGATGAAAGGTTAAAGAGATCAAACTTCTATCCTCAAATCTTTTGCTCCAAGTTGACCTGCACCCAACTGCAGGTGAAAAGTATGTTGCACGAAGAACATACAATATTTTCTGTTTCCCTATATTCAGTTACTAACAGTTCTGATATCCAGTAATAGATTCACTTTATGAAAATTAAAAAGTAAATTGCTGGAGTGGAAGATACCTAAATAGCCAGTAAGAAAACAGAAAATTAACCTCCCAGCCTATGCTTATAATGAACAATTTCCACACTCTCCAGTGGTTAACCGTTTCTAAATACTATGCCTGTTCAAAATTATCTGTCTTTACTGAGCTTCCAAACTCAGTTATTGACTGAATTTTGTGCCAGGGGCATCTGCTCTTTAGCAGTAAACCAGATCATTGTGGTGCCATAAAATATCCCCTTGAATACTTAGTGCAGTTAAAGGAATTCATCCTCCCTTTGTCAGGCAGAAAAAGGGGATCGAACTAAAGAAAAAAACAAAAACAAAAAACTAAGAAGATAGAATAGGGATCTTGGCTTTTGTTATCTCTTTCTTTCCTCTCATTTCTCTCAAACATCTCCTTGCTTCATCCCCAAAATATAACTTCCCTGGAAAAATAATAGAGTGATTTTTCTTTAAAATGAAAAAAAAAGAAGACTAGAAACAAATATACCATCTGTTAACAATGGATAATTCTGGATACTGAGAATATGCATAGACTTTAATTTTCTTCTTCTTACTTTTCTGTATTTGAATTGTTAAAAAAATAACTTTTTCAATAAATAAAAATTTTAAACATATCCCATGTCTTTCAAAGCTTTGTTCCCACACCCCAACCCAGAAACTATGTCAATATAATGTCCTGGTAGGCTCTGGCCCCCCAAATTAACAGGAAATACTGTAATTTTTCTTTGGAAATCTTTTGCCCATTTTCAATATTCTCTCCCCCACCTACCATCACAGCTCTGCCCTCCAGTGAAGAATCTACACTCTTCCATCTGAGACAGAAGTCACCCCTTTGGGAATTATTGGCATTTTTTTAACTTTTTACTTTGAGATAATTATAGATTCAAAGGAAGTCACAAAGAAATATACAGGCAGGTCCTGTGCACCCTTCACCCAGCCTTCCCATATGTTAACATCTTACAAAACTATTGTTCTATAGTGCAATATCAAAATCAGGAAATTGATAATACAAACCATAGAGCTTATTCAGATTTCACCAGTTATACATTCGTGTGTGTGTATGGTGCTCTATGTAATTTTATCACATGTGTAGCTTCATGTAACCACCACCACAGTCAAGATACAGAACTGTTCCATCACCACAAGACTCCCTTGTGTTACCCCTTTTAACCACATTCAGCCCCCTTCCCCCCACATCAACACCACCAACCTCTGGCAACCACTCCATTTCTATAATTATTATTTGACAAGTGTTTTATAAATGGAATAATATAGTATGTATCTTTTTGGAATTGGCTTTTTTTAAAATTCAGCATAATTTCCTTGAGGTTTATCCAAGTTGTATATATCAGTAGTTCATTCCTTTTCATTGCTGAGTACTATTCCACCGTATAGATGTTACCACAGTTTGTTTAACCATTCACCCATCGAAGGACATTTCTGTAGTTTCCAGTTTGGGGCTATTAATAAATCTTCAATGGACATTCCTGTCCAAGTTTCTGAGTGAACATAGTTTTCATTTCTCTGAGATAAATGCCCAAGAGCACAATTAGTGTGTTGTATGGTAATTGCATGTTTTATTTTTAAGAAACTGCCAAACTAATCTCAAGAGTGGTTGTATAATTTTAATTCCCACCAGCAATGCATGAGTGATCCAGTTTTTCCACAATCTTGCCAGCATTTGGTGTTATCACTATTTTTTATTTTAGCCATTCTGAGAGGTATATAGTGATATATCATGTTCTTAATTTACATCTCTAATGCCTGATGATGTTGAACATCTTTCATGTGCTTAACATCTGTATATCCTTTTCAGAAATGTCCATTCATGTTGTTTTCCAATTTTCTAATTGGATTCTTTGGTTTTTTAATGTTGAGTTTTGAGTTCTTTCTTTGTTCTATATACAAGTTGTTTGTCAGATATGTGACCGTCTCAGCCTGGAGATTTCTTTTTCAGTAGCTATTTAATTACAAATTCAATTTTTAAATTAATTATAGGACTATTTAGGTTATCCATTTAATCTTGGCTGAGTTTTGGTAACTTGTGTTTTTTGAGAAATCGGTCGATTTCTTCTATGTTTGGAACGTCTGAGCATAAACTTGTTTTTAATATTGCCCTATTATCCTTCTAATAACTATAGGATCTGTTGTGATATCCTCTGTTTCACTCTTGTTATTGGGGATTTTTGTATTTTTTTTAATCTTTGTCAACCTTGTTAGAGATTTATCAACTTTATTAATTTCTTTTCAATAAATAACTTGTTTCATTCATTTTTCTGTTTTTAATTTCATTTATTTATGCTCTTTATTATTTTATTCTATTTGCTTTACATTTGTTTTGATCTTCTTTTTCTAGTTTCTTGAAGTAGAAACTTTGATTACTGATTTGAGATCTGTCCTCTTTTCTAACATAAGCATCTAGTGGTATAAATTTCCCTCTTAGCACTGCATCCCACAAATGTTGATATGTTGTTTTCATTTTTATTCAATCCTATGTGTTTTTAAAATTTCTTTTGAGGTTTCCTCTTTGACCTATGGGTTGCTTAGAACTGTGTTGTTTAATTTCCAATATCTGGAGATTTTTCTGGTTTTTTTAATTGTTTCAAGCTTGATTCCATTATGGTTCAAGAAAATAATATAATTTCAATTATTTTAAATTTTATGGTTTGATTTATGATTTAAGATATGGTCTATCTGTCACATATGTAGAGAACAAACATGGTTACCAAGGGAAGAAGGGAGGATGGGACGAATTGGGAGATTGGGATTGACATATAGACACTACTATGTATAAAATAGATAACTAATGAGAACCCACTGTTTAGCACAGGGAACACTACTCAGTGATCTGTGGTGACCTAAATGGGAAGGAAACCTAAAACAGAGTGGATATATGTATACATATAGCTGATTCACTTTACTGTACAGCAGAAATTAACACAATATTATAAAGCAACTATACTCCAGTAAAAATATTTTTAAATAAAATAAAATGAGAAAAAAAAATATGGTCTATCTTCTCACAGATATAGAGAACAAAATAGAGGTTACCAGTTGGGAGATGGGGAGAGGCAACATGGGGTAAGGGAGTGGGTGGTACAAACCACTGAGTATAAAATAGGCTCAAGGATGTATTGTACAACACGGGGAATATAGCCAATAGTTTGTAATAACTGTAAATGGAAGGCAACCTTTAAAAATTGTATAAAAATTTTCTTTAATTCTTTTAAAAGAAAGGGGGGAAAAAGATATTGTTTATCTTGGTGAATGTTCCATGAGTGCTTGAAAAAAATGTATATTCCACTATTGTTGGGTGAAGTGTTCTATAAATGTCAATTGGATCCTACTGTTTGATGGTTTGTTCAGGTCTTCTGTAGCCTTGCTGATCTCTGTCTACTAGTTTTATCAATTGGTGAGAGTGAGGTGCTAAAATCTTCCATTATTGAATATTTCTCTCCATCCTAGTCCCACCATCCAACCAAGGATCCAATACTTGTCTTTCTGGAACTTCATCCTTGAGTGGTTCAAGGAGGAGTAGTCACTCCTTAAAAGATTATTGGCATTTTAAACTAAGCCCCTGAACATTGGTGAAACATGGTAAAACTCAAACTTGGGACTTGCTACAGGTAGATGCCAGAAGAGATGCAGCTACATATCAAAGCTGGGCCAGGAGGCAGCAGATGATTCCGTTAGGCAAAGCAAAGTTAGATCCAACCAGTAAGCTGAGAGTTGTGACCAGCCAAATCAAGTAGCCAACAGCCAGGTCTTAACCAATAACCATAGTCAGGAACCAGCCAAGAAGCTCAAGAAGTATCAGGACTTAGGACCTAAGGAGGACTTGTGGGGTCCCATTTAATTTCATCTGAGCCTTGATGGCCTAGGACTACTTTGAAAGAGTCAAGGAGCCCCTTCCTGGACATGCTTTTGTTTTTTTAGAGTTATCCATAGCTTCTAAAGTAACCCAAAGGAATGAATTACTAGTCGGACCCTTTCCAGCATCAGCAACAGAATGATGGGGAAGATATTTTGAGGTGTATTTCCTGGATGTCCTAAAATCATGAGTCTCCATGAGTCTCATCTTATTGGATCTGTACATCTCATTACATCATTCTGGTCAGGGACCAGAAATAGAACAGAAATGCCTATTGAAGAAACATTAGGCAAGCTAACATCAAGGCAAGAGTCAGAAAAAAGAGTGTCTCTGAGAAAAAGGATAAAACCTTCTACAATTTCAGCTGATGAACAGAATATCTAATAACTCACAAAATACTTATCTCAGACTTCAAAGAGGCAGAAGACTGGCATTTTCTAAAATTTGCCATCTTAACCATTTTTAAGTGTACAGTTCAGTGGCATAAGTACATCCATGTTGTTGTGCAGCCATCACCACTCTCCATCTCCAGAACTTTTTCATCTTCCCAAATTGAAACTCTGTACCCATTCAACAATAATTCCCCACTTCCCGCTGCCCCAAGCCTCTGGCAACCACCATTCTACTTTCTTAGAAGACTCCCGTTTTGATGGACCTTCACGCTTAACCTACCAATATTATTTATTCAATTGGAGGTAACTAATAATGCTGACAATATTCTTAACCACATTGGCAAACTGCTAGTGACTCTTATCCTTTGACACCAATATTCCAACCTACATGAGAAGAAACCCAGTTCAAGACCCTGCCCTTTTCCTGCAAGTCTGAGGAAGTGTTTGTCCTCGGATGCACAAAGGCACTCTGCCTGGGATCTGGCCTGGAGCAGGGCTCTCAAAGCGATGTAACAGCATCCTGGAGAGACCTAGAGGCAGAGGCCCTTGGCAGCTGCTAACAGCTCTGCTTCCTTGCTCAGAAATGGGAACCAACAGCTTGCCACACCTTGAAGTCAGCTATGCCAGGCCTTCCCACTGCACCACCCATGGCTCCATCCCCGGCAAAGACAGAGCTGCTGGCCTCACCACATTTTCCTCTACGAGGGCTCAGAATTCCCCCTTATAAGGCTTACAGATGTGCTGCCATAAAGAAGATCCAGGGCACCTTCACCACCCTTCACATACCACGCGTGTCCAAAAAAAGATGAAACAGAAAGCCCCTGCATGAGATTACTGATTTACTCTATCACGTATTTTTAAATGAGGCACAAAACCGACATTAAAATAGAGTGGAACCAGGGCATTCGCATAAAGCACCAATCCCACCGTCAATGAAAGTCTAAGTACAGGGGGTGGGATCACTGTGCCTCATCACACCAAGACACTACGTAGCGATAATGTGCTCCTACAGTTCAGTACTGGGCCTCCACAATAAAGCCAGGACTGTAATGATTATAATGACCTCCCACTGCTATTGTGTCTTTAATTAAGTCTTTATCAGTAGGCATTTGCCACTTAAACCTAACTCACTGTAACTACGGCAGCGTATCATCTACATTTTCACAAAGAATTACTGAGGCCTATTTCTGTCACAAAGATGAAAGGGAATATTTCCATTCTAGTGCCATTTGCAGACAAGCTGCATAAAGAAAAATCAAGCTGTCCTTTAGCAGCACTTTCTGACAAGTGAAACTCAACGGGAGAGATGCCGAGGGATTTTGTGTATGTGTGTTTTAGCTTCGCTGGGTTTCTTTCTAGCACAACTCCACTTCCTGTCTACATAAACTATGGGAAAAGAATGACACCAAATTAATAACACACTTGCTTACATAAACTGTCTTGAAGTGGAAAGGGCTGAGACGCTCATGTGAGGCCCAGAGATGCTAAGTGAGTTGTCTCAAGTCACACAGTGGGTGATTGACCGAGGCTGGACCACGACACACACCTCCCAGCTAGACGCTCTTCCCAGTTGCAGTGAGGCCGCCCACGGAGCTGGAAAAGCCCATTTTACCCAGCAAGACGCACCAGAAGTACCCTGGGCCTGAGGAGACCACATTCCAGATTCAGGTTTCCAGTCATAATCACTTCCTTACATCAGCACTAAAGCGAGGGCTCAGATGGCTTTTTGGCAGAGCTCAGCCCAGTGGGCCAGACAACCCTGTCAGAAAAAGCCGTGCCGATTCAAGGCCTCACCATGGGTTTCAGCCGAGGCCTCACCCTGCAGAGCTTGCCTCTTGGTGACGGAAACCTGAGCAGACACATTGGTCCTCACTCCCCTGAGGGCACTTGATTCACTCAGGACCCAGGGAGAGCCCCCCTCACCTGACCCCAGTACTGGCCAAAAATCTGACCACACAGGCCTCTACCAAGGGGCCAGGCCACGGTGGTGTCGCTATTGGTGCTTTTGCCCATCACAAAAAAAAACCCTTTTGGCTTTAAAACCTGCTCCTCCAAAGGACATAAATCTTTCCAGAATTGGGGAAGGGCATTCACAGCATGGGGGTAGGTGCTGACAGAAGAGCCCCAACCCCAAGAAAGAGGAAGGGGAGGAGGAGTCCAGGGGAGGGAGGCTGGAAGGTCCCTGGGGTCTGAGTGGCACCACTGTAGCAAGAGCTCACGGGCACGCAGCGGTCCCGCAGTGCCGCTCTACTTCAGCAGATCTGTGGGTACCAGAGATGTCGGTGACCTTCTGCTTATTTATTTGAGGGATTCTCACCAGCTGGGGAAACGTAAAGCTGCCACCAACTGCGACCTTTTTCAGTGTCATCTTTGGCCACAAAGGCTCCCCCTTCTCCTTTTGGTTCTAATTTCATTTTTAACAACAGAAAGGTTTTAGCTGGACACAGAAGAACTGAAAATGAGAACAAAACAGAGAGCGAGGGAGGAAGCATGCACCCTGGAGGAAGTGGCCGAGGGGATGGATTCTATTCAATTTTCTTCCACATATTTGCACCCGCTGGGGAGTGTTCCACATTTTCTCACCTTGGCAGGGAAGCCTGCTGCAAAGGGGCAACCCAGCTTAGGGGTGGCCACTGCTGCCGGCTTGCTTCTACTACCGCATTGCCCCCATGGAGGCAGCCAGGCCCACACAGTCAGCAGAGTTCACCTTCAGATAAGAAATCCGCTTGTCCAAATTGTCACCAGGGGCCTGCAGGCACCTCTTTGCTTCGCTTGTCCGTCCTGGGCTCACCACTGACCGGCAACCACTGCTGTTGGAAGACTGGCCCCAGTGTCTGCACGCAGCCAGGATGGATCTCGGCTGGTGCCACAGGGGCTCTGACCACGATGGGTCTGCGTGGATGAGGACCACTGCCGCTGTCTCCAGCCCACACCCAGCCCTCCTCACCCCAGTCTGCTGCTCTTACAGGAAGCTTAGGCTGATGATTGTTTCCACTAATGCTCTCAGCGGCTACTTTTTATCTGACAAGGGACTCAGCCAAGTGATGAAAGACGTAAGCCAAAATCCACTCCATGCCTCATCCTACAAATACTTGGCTTTCCCGGGGCCAAGACGCCTTCTAGTGACTGACACGTTTCTAAGTTCTTTACCACTCCCTCCTGTGGACATGTTAGAATGTTTCTCTGGGTAAATGCCAAGATCCTCCCTGGAGGGCAAAAGAAATGTCAGAAGCACAACTCCTATCAGACAACCTGAAATTATCATACGCCTAAAATAACATATTCACTAGGAAGAATCTCTCTTAGACATTATTTTCACCAAACGTGGAGGTAATTCCCATTCCCAAAACATGGAACTGAACCCAAAGCACTTCCTAAATATTTGCTGAATATAAATGAATGAAGCATGCATAAATGAATAAATGAATTTTTCTCTAGAGAGAGACCCAATTTTCTTCTCTATTCCTCTGCCTCTTTTTTGCCAAGCATCATGTTTTTGGTGACTCATAAGAAGTTACGTATTACTTTCCACATGGAAGGTGAAGATACAAATGAAGAGGATAAGAGAAATAATATTTATTACCATGGAGGAAAAAATAAGGATAGGAAAAATGAGATAAAGCTAGAGATAAGGTTAGTTTAGAATTCCTGTTCTCAACCTTGTCTGTGCATTAGAATACCCTGAGGAGCTTTAAAAAGTACTGATGCCAGGGTCCCATGCCCAGAAATCCTGATTTAATTGGTATAAAATGTTACCTGGCCATCAGGATTTTCTTTTAAATGCCCCAGGTGATTCTACTGTACAGCTAAGTTTGAGAAACACTGGTTTACAAGACAGCTGCCCTAATGGTCTGCATACTAGCTAGAGGAGACTAGCAAATCTGGCTCTGAGCCTCCTAGCAGCCAAGGTGAAAAGAGGGAAACACCACCCATTGCATTTTCCAGTGTCCATAGAAGAAAATCAAACTGCTTGTTTAGAAGTACAGCTAATCTTGAGACCAGAAAGAGATTTGTCTTCATGAAAAGACATGGAATGAAGCAAGTAATAGCAACTCAATGGTGTCCCTACCATACTCAATAAATAAGTATTTATTGAGCACCTACTAAGAGACCAATTCTGTTCCAGGCCCTGGAGACAAAAGGATTGACAGACTTGAAATTTTCTGTTTAATGACAATTAACAGCTATTATTATTGACTGCTGTTCTGTGCTAAGCACTTTACAACCATTGCCTCATTTAAGCCTCACAACCACCTGAGGAGGTGATCATTTCACACTCGGTGGAAACTGAGGATCAGAGCAGACAACCAACTGGCCTAACATGGCCTGTCCAGTAAGTGGTTCAAGAACTACTGAAATTACAGATGCGTTTATCTTTTGCCCCAATAAAGGTAATCCTGAAGGCATACCAGCATACACAGGACGTATATACCAGGTTGTTCCTTGTGGCATTATTTCTAATAGCAAAAGTCTAGAAACAATGCAATAATGTGCCAGTTGAATAAAGGATGGTACATCCATGCAATGGAATACGGACAGCTGTAAAAAATGAGGAAGACCTTTATGTTCTGATGTTAAAAATGCAAAAAACAAGGTTCAAGGCAGTGTATATAGTATGATGCTTTGGGAGCAAGAAAGGAAGGAAAATAATAGAATATATTCATATTTGCTTATATTTTCATTAAAAACCACCAGAAGGAACAATAAGAATCTAATAACAAAGGTTGTCTATAGGGGTCAGGGAAAAGGCAAGCAAAATGAGTGGGGATAGAAGAGAACAAGACACTAAGCACATATATTTTTATATTTTTTACATGTTCAAACTTGTAAAAATATTACCCATTCAAGAAGAGAAAATAATGAAAAAGAGAACTGTGTGAGGGTCGAAGTCCCTCAACTAGTAAGTGGTAGAGCTGGAATTTGAACCCAAGTCTACCAGCTCCCAAGCCCATACTCTTGACACCATGACGTTCTGCTTTCCCCAGGACTCAGGGAAGCAACTTGCCTGCTGTGAGCAGCCAGAGAGGCTGACCTGGTGCGGAGGGCCCTGCTCCCACTCTCAGATCCCTCTCCCTTATAGTGGTTCAGCATCTGGGGCTTCCAGAGCACCAGTTTGTTCAGGCCTTTCTTTTAACCTCCATCAAAGAATCAGGTAGAGTAGGAGTTAGAGTGGGAAGCCATTTTCAAAAAGAGGTAAGCCCCAGCAAAGATAAGTTGAGTGGGTTTAAATTTATGGCCCTTTGTAATCCAAACTTTTAGATTTCATTTGTTTAGGTAAGTCGTGTGCTCTAAACCCTCCTGGTAACAAATAACAATACATTCCAAACACATTATTCCTGTTGGCCTGCTTTATGGTCATACTTTGGCCTAGATTAAGGAAAGGACTGCTTCTGCCAAACCAGAGCAAGAATGCTGTTCTACCCGGAAGAGAAATTTCAAACAAAATCTAGAAATTTGCAGCCTATCTTCACTGATTTGGAATGGAATGTCCTAAAAAAAAAAAAAGAAGAAGGAGGAGGAGGAGGAGGAGAGGAGGGGGAGGAAGAGGAAAAGGAAGGAGAAGTAGAGGAAGCAGAAGGGGAAAAGGAGGAGGGGGAGGAGAAGGAGGAGGAGGGGGAGGGGGAGGGGGAGGGGGAGGGGAGGGGGAGGGGGAGGGGGAGGGGAGGGGGAGGAGGAAGAAGGGGAGGTAATTTTCTAGCCTCATTTTATTTTTTCAAGTTTGAAATCATCCCAAAGCTGCCTGAGAAGGTATTTAGAAGAATCATTTTCAACATCTCAGGTTCAGATGGTAGAGCTGTCCCAGATTATACAGCAGATCTGAAAATACGTAAATTTCCCTGATTGCCCACCATGTTGTAGATGTTAAGGAAATGATGGGTGGCCTTGACAGAGCAGATTCTCTTCCCAAGGTAATGCTCCCTGCCTTACAGTGGATCTTGCCTAAGCTTAACTGGTCTCTGTCTTTTTTTCTTGGAGGGTAGGAAAAATGGATTAGTCAATGGCCCCTCTTTCTCCTGAACCCAGGCCAGCCACAGTTACTTTGCTTCCAAGAAGGTAAAGCACACTACCTGAGATTTGTGACTTTCCAGGTCTGGATGGAGAAAAAGAATTATTCCAGGTAGAATTCTTGTTGTAAAAGGAGAGAAGATTGACAATACATTGGACTTCAAGTATATAGACCCAAGGTCTGTTTGATACAAGATTATGGAATGAGAGACTATTGTTGTCAGCATTCTCAGAGGGCCCCCTTTCTGGACCCATTCCCCCTCTTTTTGTTAATCTGATAATACCTACTTCTGTTCATCTACGACGTGGGTACCTACTATGTGGTGCTTCTATGGTGTTAGAAATATTTGGGGGGCTGGAGTAAGAGAGCAAACTCCTCAAAAGATCATTCCAACAAAGTATGGTGAGTTCTACACTAGAGGTGTTCAGAATGTATGAGGAGAGCTCAGGTGAGGGGCTCTGGGGGAGGCAGTGGTCAGAGAAGGCTTTCCTAGAGGAGGTGATATTGGAGCCTATGTTTGAAGGTTCCGTTGGAGTTAGCAAAGCACTAGATTCGAGTTCAAGCCTCTGCACTTCAAAATGCCACCAGTACCAGGTAGCTTCAGACCATTCCCAGTCCTCATCAATTTACCTGTTCTGTAAGTTTACCTGCCATTTTCTCAGAACCCAGATCTCTGCTAGGATACATGTGTTCAAATGACTTAAGGTGAAGTATTCCCAACTATTGGAAGCTACTATTCCACCACTCCCAAATAGCACTTATGTTTTTTAAAAGCCCTTAATTCCCTATCCTCCCCAGACTGGAGGTACTTTTGCCTAGGGGAACTTACTAGCACACGTCCATTCCCACCCTATAGATTGTGGCCTGTATAGTAAATACTATGGGGGAATATGTTTAAATAGACTGAAACCATTAACTATCACTTTTAAAATGGAACTCTGTGGAAGTAAATCCCCTGATGTTTGTTCCTTCCCTCACCCACCACCCACAGTTCCAAAGCTTCCCTTACACACAAATCTCCCTTTTTGACCTCAAAAAACTCTATGCCTGGGACCAGGATCAAAGCACCATGCAGGTGGGGCAGAGCCTAATCTGGGAACTTCTCCTGGTCCACAGCTCTCTGGTGACAACCCTACAGTAGCTCCCACCAGCGTGTAGTAACAAAAGCTGGTGTTTCCTGACCGCCCTGATCGCGTTGGGTGCTATGTGAAACACCTCACCTGCGTCAGACCATTTCACTCTCACAATAGGCTATGGAGGCAAGTACTGCCATTAGCCTTCTCTGAGGAACAGAGCGGTATGGTCATTTGTTCAAGGGCACAGCTAGCAGCAAGTGGGTATTAGAATCAAACCCAGGGAGTCTGACTCTCTAGCCCATACATCAGCTACATCTCAACCACTCACAGTGATGAAAAGTGGAGGCTTCAGGGCCCCAGACCTGGGTTTGAATCTTAGCTTCGCCACTTACTTAGTTGGTTAACAGTAGGCAAGTTAGTCTCTCCAAGCCTCAGTTTTCTCATCTGCAAAATGGGGCCAGTAACAGAACCTACTTCACAGGGCTGTAGGGAATAAATGACGCTGTCCTGGATGTAGAACATTTTGCATAGGGCCTGGCGTTTTGCAGATGTTCAGGAATGTTAGCTATTGCTGTAATAACATATTTACAAGCCTGTGTATCCCCTCCCCCCATGTAATTGAGGGCAAGGATAGAGATTTTTGGTATCTTCCTCCCCAGGTGCCTGATAAAGTGTCTACCATGTAGCAGGCACTTGGAAAACGTTTGTTGACTGGATGGTTCAACAACACTATTTTTCTCTGCTATTTCAAATGATCGAGTAAGGGCCTCTTCTATTTTGACACACAATAGCCTCTTCTTCCTTAACGTTCAGAAATAAATTATCAAGTGTCTCAAGAGATCGTCCTAAAATTCTTAAATCAGCAGAGCTGTATTACTGTTTTCCCTACAGAGAATGGAAGTCGGCCTCCCTTCACTCTCCCAAACCTCCTTGGGCTCTTGCTTGCGTTTCAGGCAGTCCTCACTTTCACAAGTGTTAAGGATGGAAACTTACAAAATAACGATCCCCAGGCTGAGGAGCGGAGTGGATTTTCCACTTCGTAAAAAACATTTCTAGTTTCTTGAAATGCCAGTGATCCCTTCAAACTTCGCTTCCTCCTAGAGAAATTCAAGAAATATTTAGCTCACATGGCATGTTTTTTTTTTGGTATTTTGGGGTTCTTTTTTAATTTATTTTTGTCTGCATTGGGTCTTCGTTGCTGGATGAGGGCTTTCTCTAGTTGCGGCGAGCGGGGGCTACTCTTCATTGTGGTGCGCGGGCTTCTCATCGCGGTGGCTTCTCTTGTTGCGGAGCACGGGTTCTAGGAGCACGGGCTTCAGTAGTTGTAACATGCGGGCTCAGTAGTTGCGGCTTGCGGGCTCTAGAGCACAGGCTCAGTAGTTGTGGCGCACGGGCTTAGTTGCTCTGCGGCTCGTGGGATCTTCCTGCACCAGGGCTCGAACCTGTGTCCCCTGCATTGACAGGCGGATTCTTAACTACTGCGCCACCAGGGGAGCCCTCACATGGCATGTTTTAAGAGCACTTTCCTTTTGTAAAGTGAAGCCTACCCTCCTTGAACTCAGGCAGTTACTCACTCAGCATCACTCGTCCTTCCACACAACCTACACGCACCCTTCCTCCAGCTGAAGAGCACACACTTCATGCCCTACACTCAAGGCTCTGCTCTAAGCCAACATCACTTACCTGACACCAAAATCTCCCTGCAACCCCTCCCTATTGCTGGACCCACTGGGCTAATCCTGAACATTCAGCAGACATCCTGCTTAGTCAGTGTATCTGTTTCCTGGGACTGCTATAACAAGGTACCACAGACCGGGTGCCTTAAAACAACAGAAATTTATCCTCTCAAAATACTGGAGGCTAGAATTCTGAAGTCAGATGTTGTCAGGGCCATATTCCTTCTGAAGACTGTAAGGAAGAGTCTTTCCTTGCCTCTTCCATCTTCTGATGGTTGCCAGCAATCCCTGTTACTCCTTGACTTCTAGACACATCATTCTAAGCTCCACCTCTGTCTTCACATAGCCTGATCCCCTGTATGTCTATATCTCTGTGTCCAAATTTCCCTCCTCCTATTAAGACCCCAGGCATATTGGATTTCGGGTTTGCCCTAATCCAATATGACCTCATCTTAACTTGAATATATCTGCCATGAC
Source organism: Balaenoptera physalus (assembly GCF_965194825.1). NCBI lineage: Eukaryota > Metazoa > Chordata > Mammalia > Artiodactyla > Balaenopteridae > Balaenoptera > Balaenoptera physalus. Next base: position 42,311,491 of record NC_138894.1, read on the forward strand.
CCTATTTCCAAATAAGGTCACATTCACAGGTTCTAGGTAGACATGAATTTGGGGGCACACTATTCAACCCAGCACAGGAAGAGATCAGTATGAGTAGAGAGATTCAGCAGTTACCAGTGGAGTATGATTTGAAAAGTTTCAAGATGAAAAGCCTTCTTCCCATCCATAAAAAATGTACTACAGTTCCTATATTCCACCATTAGAAAGTTTCCTTTTGTTCTCAATGCTTTTCTAGTGCCAAATAAAATAAAAGCAAAACCTGCAATGTTGCAAACGTTGTCTGGAGGGATGGCATTCATAAATCATTATCATCTCACACCAGAGTGGTCATCAGCTGCTTTTTAGGCATAATAGCCAGCAGAAGCAAGGTTCTGTCAGAATGGAGCCTGGATCTGTGACTGGAAGGGAGCAGGAAGCACAGGAAACCTAGGAAACAAGGCACCAAGGACAGACATGGCTTTAGTGCCCACTTGGGAAAAACTGCCATGTCTCAGGGAGCCCAGAGCACCAGAGTCCAGCCACCGTGAGGGGGCAAGAAGCAAGTGGAGGTCATATTCGTGCCAGTTCACATTCACTGAGCATCTATGCCATGTACCATGCTCAGTGCTTCTGCACACATCTCATTCAGACTTGGGCGGGGAAGAACCTTCCATCTCCCAATTCTCCCAGATGAGAAAACCACAACTCCAGAGAGTTAGTTAGCTTGAAAAAAGGTTGGGAAATAATGACCAAGTTCAAGCCCAGGTGCTGACATCTTCTGCCACTTTGCAGAGGAGAGAAGAGGTAACAATGCACGATTTCAGGGCTCACATCTGCTGGGAGCTGGTCCAGCTTGGAGCTCACTTGGGTTTGTTCTTCTTCACTTCTGCTTTTAAATTGGTAGCCGTTTTCTACTGCATTTCCAATTTGCCTCTGTGTGTATCTTGGAGACAGGGAGAAAGAGAATATATGGGTCAATATAAGCAGACTCTTAAAAGCTTATACTTTATCATTGTAATAATCATAATATATTTTATTTTACAGCCACTCATAACTGAAGCCTTGGGCACCCTAACAAAAATAGCTAAAAGAAAAAAGGAAATTATATTAAACAAAGGAAATACGACTATAAAACCCCGATAGCCAGGGAACTAAATGAACAACATAAAACCTCCAAACAACAAAACTACAATGAAACCAAGGGGGGATAGAAACCTTTTCACGAGATTTACCCTGAAGGATCATGCTGTGAGATCACATCTGTTTAAAGCACCATAATTTATCGATATGACATCAAACCAGGAACCAGCCATTGTAAACCTTTCCCGCAGAAACTCTCAGAAAACTAACCAGGTGGTCGATAGGGCAGGGGCAGGGGGGTCTGTAGCACGTAGCTGGGGCAACAATGGCTTTAAAATTTTATGTTCAAATACATCTATGTGAAGTTCCAAATCTTGGTACTGAGATGCAGAAATTAGTTCATTCCATAGGTAAGCAGAATTTACAAATGAGACTTTTTTTTTAAACAATTTGTTTTTCTGAGATAGGTCCTCCATCAGTACTCACTGATGGCTTCTCAAACTGCTGCATTAAATGGACCGTTTTCAAGAATGGATCCTGTTTAGAATGAGCCGCTGAGTCGCAAGTTACGAAAGTCTTTGGAGCAGGATAAAGTCCCTTTCATTTGTAAAGCAACTGAGTTACTAAGCCTATCTCCCATTCTGATGTTACAGCCACTTCAAAAACAGAAACTCCTGCTGACCCGTGATACCGCCATAAACATTTAAGAACCACTGCGATCGCCATATTCGTGAGAGCAGAATTTCCCCAAGCAATGGCTTCCCACATCCTTCCTACACATTTTCCTATTAAACATGGGAAGCAGAATCCGCTGAGGGAAAGTGTTTAGAAGATTTGTAGGAACTCTACTCAATACTCTGTAGTGACCTATATGGGGAAAGAATCTTAAAAAAGAGTGGATATATGTATATGTATAACTGATTCACTTTGCTGTACAGCAGAAACTAACACAACATTGTAAATCAACTATACTCCAATAAAAATTAAAAGAAAAAAAAAGATTTGTAGGATTAGAATACCCTAAGTGTTGACAAAACTCCTTGGTTGACAAAAACAAATAAAATATTAAAATGGTGAAAGCCACTTGGTGCCTATGAAAAAAATGTTTTTCAAAATATTTGTTCATCCTCCCGAGTACTTTCTAGATTGGAGTAGATCTGGCCGCATGAATTAGGACATTCAGAGCAGAAACATGACTCTAGAGCCCAGTGAAGCTTCAAGAGTAAAGCAACTGAGAGAGGAGTGCACAGAGGGTAGCAGAGGTGGCATCACCAGGGGAATGTGATGATGCAGAAGGATTCACACATGTTGGAGAATCAGCCCAGCCTGGGTTCTCACCCATGCCCTAGTGCTTTGTAGCTGGGTGACCTTGGATAAGTCACTTAACTTTTCTGGGCCTTCTTTTTCTCATCTACAAAATGAAGAGAAATTGCTAAACAAACTCTGCTCTTTTTTTTTTTTTTTAATTTAAAAATTTGCTGTTTATGTTTTTTATTTATTTATTTTTATATTTATTTTTGGCTGTGTTGGGTCTTCGCCTCTGTGCGAGGGCTTTCTCCAGTTGCGGCAAGCGGGGGCCACTCTTCATCGCGGTGCGCGGGCCTCTCACTATCGTGGCCTCTCTTGTTGTGGAGCACAGGCTCCAGACGCGCAGGCTCTGTAGTTGTGGCTCACGGGCCTAGTTGCTCCGCAGCATGTGGGGTTTTCCCAGACCAGGGCTCGAACCCGTGTCCCCTGCGTTAGCAGGCAGATTCTCAACCACTGCGCCACCAGGGAAGCCCTGCTCTTTTTATTTTATGGAAGCCCTTGAAGTTCTTCAGAGGAATAACCCAGGTCTCCTGGCTAGCTCTCAGCCACATTATTCAGTTCAAAGAGCAAGCTGTGGAATGCTGCACATAGAATGATACTATTTGAGTTTGGAAAAAGAAGCCACTGAAAGAACACTGGGTGATTTCTACAGGCCCATGGACATATATGTGAGAATACAGTAGAGTAGAGACTAAAGCACATGGGCCAAAGCACCAGGTGGTCTCCAATGGGATCAACCCTGGATTGAGACCGGGGGGAGTGAATGGGGGCCTTATTATTTACATATTCAGAAGAGACTATATTTATATATTGCTTATACATGAGAAAAGAAAACTTCTACGTGGCCAATAAAAACTAACTCTAGGTTTTTTCAGGGAATATAGTAATTCTAGAAGAATCTCTGCCAATCAATAAATGAGAGCAGGTATTAAGATGAGGCCAAAATGTGGAGAACCTAGAGTTCTATGCAGAAAGATGTTAAGTAGGATTTCCCTTACTGAGCTGAAAATTGAAAAAATTGGCTCCAAACCTATTTGGAAATGAACCCCGTAAGGCATTGATATGTAAAGTGGATTTGCAGCTGGGACTGAGGAAGTTCTGTGATGGGTTGAAAACCTAGATGGGGTTCCCAGTGTCCCAACATGTCAACCAGGGGGCCACCAACCTTGCCTTCCACCATGAAACGGCCAGGCATAGGACATGCACCACACCTGACCCTCTGCCCCCGCCACCACCGATATTAATCAGAACCCAGAGCCTTTGGTACTTTCTCACTTGGAAATGCGGAGTCTAACTGAGACTGATGTTAATCTGGGAGAGTTCAGAGTCTTGCTCTTCGGCATTGCTCAGTTTAAGCATAAAGAGCCTCTGTGGACGTTCCTGGAAAGACATTTTCTCCTGTGCATGCCAGAGGTGAAGGTATCACTAGCACACAAAGAGAAGAGAAAATGAAACAACCTCTCACAGCCTGAGATTGCCTGGTGACCGATAAGTACTTCTTAACTTTAGATATAGAGTAGGAATCAAAGCAAAATTTTATTTCAAAGTAGGTTACCCATGGCTTCAACGGACTCTTATTTAGGTTGGCCAATCAAAGCAAGAAGACTATAGGTAGATGACTGGAGAGATCATTTGGAATTTGCACCAAATTGATTGTGATGTTTTCTTTCACAAACAACTTTAAGAAATACATTCAACCACATAAATAAAATAGGAAATAATACAGGATCATTGCTCCATGTTTAGCAAAGGGAAGGAGAAAGGCTAACAGGCTCTAAAAATACAAGAATATCAGGAGGAAGGGAAGATTTTCCTTCTTTGTTCAGCCCATTTTGTGTAAGTCAGATCCCAGATAAAGCCTCCTTCTGGGAGGAGGTGTTAATGGGCGGATGGACGGCCTGGCGGCCTGTGTGGCTGTCAGTTCACTTGCTCCAGGAATTGCGCTGCACACACAGAGCTTATTTTAGAAGAAGAAAAAAGGTAGGAATTTGAACTAAATTAAATATCAACTCGCTTGGGAGAAAATTTTATGTTGCCTCTTTTTTGAACTGTATAATTTGAAAAAATGGAGTCAGTTCCTATTCAACGGGTAGGCATCACTCAGAGAAAGTTGGAGTTCAATTTATGGGTATGTGTGTCTGTGGTTTAAATCAACATTTGGGTTTAGCAAATTAGTGCAGGTTTGCCTGTTTTCTGGTATATGGATCAGTTCCAGATCTGTTTCTAAGCACCAAGCGATTGAAGGATTATTATTTTTAGAATTCGTATTCCTTTTTAATCCCCTAATCCGTTCAGGGGAAATGTCCAGATTGTCAACCCAACACAAGAGAAAACCTCAATGAAGCAGCAAGGAAAAAATACAAAACAATAGACAAATAACCAGGGGATATATTGTTCAGCTTTTGTTAAGCTTGAAATGTGCCAAGTTGGAAATAGGGGAAGAGGTCTGTGATATTCCAGTGGAACATATTGTCACTGTTATAACCAGCCCACATTCACCGGAGCTGCCAATTATTCCCCAGTCACCATTTTTTTCCTTTAGATTGATCTCCTGCTTGAGGCTGTTTCACACCCATGACTCTGAAGCTTCCCTAGTGGCATGTTGGCTAATTAAGAGCAAAATCCATCTCTTGATGAAATAATGCTGCCACTGAAAAGGAATTCTACATTTTTTTAAATTCTTAATCAGGCTGGAAGGAGCAGTATTCTAACACACTTGTATTAAGCATAGGAAAAAGGTCTATAGCTAGCAATTAGCAATGATGAAAAGGACAGCGATTTAAAGCATGTTGCGGTGACATTTTTATCAAATTAAATGAGTTTGCTAGGCCCACCAGCTGCATATGCTTATTGTCATTTACTGTTTGGACAGTAACACATCAGCTACGGAGTATCAGGAGGTGCTGAATTTAATAAGTCATTTTGACACTGGTGTGAAACGAGCAGATCAGCATTCTGAAGAATGTGTTCACACTCTGAACAGACAGGCAGACATTCTAAGCATGCGAGGTGACACCAATCAACAGGAAGAAATGATGAAAGCCAGGCTAGGAAGCAGGCAGCAGCCACAGAGGCACACCACTGTGAGGAAAGAAAAAGATATGCACACGCACAGGCACACGCCAAACCTACTACTTCTTGGTTTAGCTAGACAGAGCGTCTAAAGAAGCAAAGATTTTTCAGAAACACTGGAATGTGTACCCATTCTAGACTGTAAATTTTTGTTCATAATTTAAAACCTACACGGTTCCCCTATAGCAACCACTAGAAGAAGCTGACAGATCTTCAGATATTTTTTTGTCCCTCTCATGTTTGAAACACGGCATCCTATTCAGAAGAAACAAACAAGAAAATTTTTCTCTGTGTGCTGGGAAAATAAAAGTTTTGGCTTTTCCTTTCCACCTAATACGTTTGCTGTAAACTGATTGCCTAGCCCAGATAGGACGAGGCAGTGTTACTTGGTTTTGATTTATGGTGTGGTGAAGGTATATGTTGCGTTCAAAACTCTTGCTTGGAACACGAGATGTGGAATGACATTCTGATAATCGCAGGAGCTATTTATGTCGAGGGAGAGATCTGATACCAATGTCTTAACCATGTACCAGGCATGAGAGTTAAAACACACCAGAAGGTCGTTTGCCAATTACCTCTTAAACATGCAGGTGTAATTTACAGCCTAACAAAGGTGACTAGTAATTAGTTCATGGCTTCAGAAGTTTCTAATGCCATCTAGTGGAAATGCTAAAGTGTAAATTTGATCACTTACACATCAAAGGGAGCCTAAAATCCCAGATAATACATCATTATGCTGCTGCATATTCAGAAAAACACAATGCCAGAGTCCAATCTAAAATATATCTCAAAAAAATTTGCTACAGTGATTTCACATGACTAGAACTTGCCTTGAAAAATAAGACTTGCCCAGAATACCTTTGGATGCCTGTCCACCACCAGTGAAATAATTATTAGCACTACCCCACACCACTACCATGCATGTAAAATCATTTTGCTCAACACTATTCTTTCTCTTTCTCTTATCTTCTAAACTCTAGAACATAGAGCTGGACTTTTTGACAGATTTTTTATTATCATTTTGCAAGCACAGTTGGTTCAACAAAATCTGAGCTACCTTTTGCAGTAAATGTTCCACCGATTTTAATCTAAAAAAAATAGTACAAGAGAAACTAAATATGTTTTGCTAGTTTAATCCTAGAAGCTGTTCAGTTTTCAGTGAACTTTTTTTTTAATGTTTATTTTTTATTTATTTATTTTTTCTTATTAGTCATCCATTTTATACACATCAGTGTATACATGTCAATCCCAATCTCCCAGTTCATCACCCCACCACTCCTACCCTCCGCCGCTTTCCCCCCTTGGTGTCTATACGTTTTTTCTCTACCTCTGTGTCTCAATTTCTGCTCTGCAAACCGGTTCATCTGTACCATTTTCTAGGTTCCACATATATGCGTTAATATACGATATTTGTTTTTCTCTCTCTGACTTATTTCACTATGACAGTCTCTAGATGAATCCATGCCTCTACAAATGACCCAAGTTCGTTCCTTTTTATGGCTGAGTAATATTCCATTGTATATATGTACCACACCTTCTTTATCCATTCATCTGTCGATGGGCATTTACGTTGCCTCCATCACCTGGCTATTGTAAATAGTGCTGCAATGAACATTGGGGTGCATGTGTCTTTCTGAATTATGGTTTTCTCTGGGTATATGCCCAGTAGTGGGATTGCTGGGTCATATGGTAATTCTATGTTTAGTTCTTGAAGAAACCTCCATACTGTTATCCATAGTGGCTGTATCAATTTACATTCCCACCAACAGTGCAAGAGGGTTCCCTTTTCTCCACACCCTCGCCAGCATTTGTTGTTTGTAGATTTTTTGATGATGGCCATTCTAACTGGTGTGAGGTGATACCTCATTGTAGTTTTGATTTGCATTTCTCTACTAATTAGTGATGTTGAGCATCTTTTCATGTGCTTCTTGGCCATCTGTATGTCTTCTTTGGAGAAATGTCTATTTAGGTCTTCTGCCCATTTTTGGATTGGGTTGTTTGTTTTTTTAATATTGAGCTGCATGAGCTGTTTATATATTTTGGAGATTAATCCTCTGTCCGATGATTCATTTGCAAATATTTTCTCCCATTCTGAGGGTTGTCTTTTCGTCTTGTTTATGGTTTCCTTTGCTGTGCAAAAGCTTTGAAGTTACATTAGGTCCCATTTGTTTATTTTTGTCTTTATTTCCATTACTATAGGAGGGGATCAAAAAAGATCTTGCTGTGATTTATGTCAAAGAGTGCTCTTCCTATGTTTTCTTCTAAGAGTTTTATAGTATCCAGTCTTATATTTAGGTCTCTAATCCATTTTAAGTTTATTTTTCTGTATGGTGTTAGGGAGTGTTCTAATTTCATTCTTTTACATGTAGCTGTCCAGTTTTCCCAGCACCACTTATTGAAGGGACTGTCTTTTCTCCATTGTATATCCTGGCCTCCTTTGTCATAGATTAGTTGACCATAGGTGTATGGGTTTATCTCTGGGCTTTCTATCCTGTTCCATTGATGTATATTTCTGTTTTTGTGCCAGTGCCATATTGTCTTGATTACTGTAGCTTTGTAGTATGGTCTGAAGTCAGGGAGTCTGATTCCTTCAGCTCCGTTGTTTTCCCTCAAGACTGCTTTGGCTATTCAGGGTCTTTTGTGTCTCCATACACATTGTAAGATTTTCTGTTCTAGTTCTGTAAAAAATGCCATTGGTAATTTGATAGGGATTGCACTGAATCTGTAGATTGCTCTGGGTAGTATAGTCATTTTCACAATGTTGATTCTTCTAATCCAAGAACATGGTATGTCTCTCCATCTGCTTGTATCATCTTTAATTTCTTTCATCAGTGTCTTATAGTTTTCTGCGTACAGGTCTTTTGTCTCCCTAGGTAGGTTTATTCCTAGGTATTTTATTCTTTTTGTTGCAATGGTAAATGGGAGTGTTTCCATAATTTCTCTTTCAGATTTTTCGTCATTAGTGTATAGGAATGCAAGAGATTTCTGTGCATTACTTTTGTATCCTGCTACTTTACCAAATTCATTGATTAGCTCTAGTAGTTTTCTGGTGGCATCTTTAGGATTCTCTATGTATAGTATCATGTCAACTGCAAACAGTGACAGTTTTACTTCTTCTTTTCCAATTTGTATTCCTTTTACTTCTTTTTCTTCTCTGATTGCCGTGGCTAGGACTTCCAGAACTATGTTGAATAATAGTGGTGAGAGTGGACATCCTTGTCTTGTTCCTGATCTTAAAGGAAATGCTTTCAATTTTTCACCATTGAGAATGATGTTTGCTGTGGGTTTGTCATATATGGCCTTTATTATGGTGAAGTAGGTTCCCTCTATGCCTACCTTCTGGAGAGTTTTTATCATAAATGGGTGTTGAATTTTGTCAAAAGCTTTTCCTGAATCTATTAAGATGATCATATGGTTTTTATTCTTCAGTTTGTTAATACGGTGTATCACATTGATTGATTTGCATATATTGAAGAGTCCTTGCATCTCTGGGATAAATCCCACTTGATCATGGTGTATGATCCTTTTAATGTGTTGTTGGGTTCTGTTTGCTAGTATTTTGTTGAGGATTTTTGCATCTATATTCATCAGTGATATTGTTCTGTAATTTTCTTTTTTTTGTAGGATCTTTGTCTGGCTTTGGTATCAGGGTGATGGTGGCCTCATAGAATGAGTTTGGGAGTTTTCCTTCCTTTGCAATTGTTTGGAAGAGTTTGAGAAGGATGGGTGTTAGCTCTTCTCTAAATGTTTGATAGAATTCACCTGTGAAGCCCTCTGGTCCTGGACTTTTGTTTGTTGGAAGATTTTTAATCACAGTTTAAATTTCATTACTTGTGATTGGTCTGTGCATATTTTCTATTTCTTCCTGGTTCAGTCTTGGAAGGTTATACCTTTCTAAGAACTTGTCCATTTCTTCCAGGTTGTCCATTTTATTGGCATAGAGTTGCTTGTAGTAGTCTCTTAGGATGCTTTGTATTTCTGCAGTGTCTGTTATAACTTCTCCTTTTTCATTGTTAATTTTATTGATTTGAGTCCTCTCCCTCTTTTTCTTGATGAGCCTGGCTAATGGTTTATCAATTTTGTTTATCTTTTCAAAGAAGCAGCTTTTAGTTTTATTGATCTTTGCTATTGTTTTCTTTGTTTCTATTTCATTTATTTCTGCTCTGATCTTTATGTTTTCATTCCTTCTGCTAACCTTGGTTTTGTTCTTCTTTCTCTAGTTCCTTTAGGTGTAACGTGAGATTGTTTATTTGAGATTTTTCTTGTTTCTTGAGGTAGGCTTGTACAGCTATAAACTTCCCTCTTAGAACTACTTTTGCTGCATCCCATAGGTTTTGGATCATCCTGTTTTCATTGTCATTTGTCTCTAGGTATTTTTTGATTTCCTCTTTGATTTCTTCACTGATCTCTTGGTTTTTTAGTAACGTGTTGTTTAGCCTCCATGTGTTTATGTTTTTTACGGTTTCTTCCCCTGTAATTGATTTCTAACCTCATAACGTTGTGGTCAGAAAAGATGCTTGATATGATTTCAATTTTCTTAAATTTACTGAGGCTTGATTTGTGACCCAAGATGTGATCTATCCTGGAGAATGTTCCGTGCGCACTTGAGAAGAAAGTGTAATCTGCTGTTTTTGGATGGAATGTCCTATAAATATCAATTAAATCTACCTGGTCTATTGTGTCATTTAAAGCTTGTATTTCCTTATTAATTTTCTGTTTGGATGATCTGTCCATTGGTGTAAGTGAGGAGTTAAAGTGCCCCACTATTATCGTGTTACTGTCGATTTCCTCTTTTAGAGCTGTTAACAGTTGCCTTATGTATTGAGGTGCTCCTATGTTGGGTGCATATATATTTATAATTGTTATATCTTCTTCTTGGATTGATCCCTTGATCATTATGTAGTGTCCTTCCTTGTCTCTTGTAACGTTCTTTATTTTAAAGTCTATTTCATCTTATATGAGTATCGCCACTCCAGCTTTCTTTTGATTTCCATTTGCATGGAATATCTTTTTCCATCCCCTTACTTTCAGTCTGTATGTGTCCCTAGGTCTGAAGTGGGTCTCTTGTAGACAACATATATATGGGTCTTGTTTTTGTATCCATTCAGCAAGCCTGTGTCTTTTGGTTGGAGAATTTAATCCATTCACATTTAAGATAATTATCGATATGTATGTTCCTATGACCATTTTCTTAATTGTTTTGGGTTTGTTTTTGTAGGTCATTTTCTTCTCTTGTGTTTCCCACTTAGAGAATTTCCTTTAGCATTTGTTGTAGAACTGGTTTGGTGGTGCTGAATTCTCTTAGTTTTTGCTTGTCTCTAAAGATTTTGATTTCTCCATCAAAACTGAATGAGATCCTTGCCGGGTAGAGTAATCTTGGTTGTAGGTTCCTCCCTTTCATCACTTTAAGTATATCATGCCACTCCCTTCTGGCTTGTAGAGTTTCTGCTGAGAAATCAGCTGTTAACGTTATGGGAGTTCCCTTGTATGGTATTTGTCATTTTTCCCTTGTTGTTTCAATAAGTTTTCTTTGTCTTTAATTTTTGCCAATTTGATTACTAAGTGTCTTGGCATGTTTCTCCTTGGGTTTATCCCGTATGGGACTCTCTGCGCTTCCTGGATTTGGGTGGCTATTTCCTTTCCCATGCTAGGGAAGTTTTTGACTATAATCTCTTTGAATATTTTCTTGGGTCCTTTCTCTCTCTCTTCTCCTTCTCGGACCCCTATAATGCGAATGTTGTTGTGTTTAATGTTGTCCCAGAGGTCTCTTAGGCCGTCTTCATTTCTTTTCATTCTTTTTTCTTTATTCTATTCTGCAGCAGTGAATTCCACCATTCTGTCTTCCAGGTCACTTATCCGTTCTTCTGCCTCAGTTATTCTGCTATTGATGCCTTCTAGTGTATTTTTCATTTCAGTTATTGTATTGTTCATCTCTGTTTGTTTGTTCTTTAATTATTCTAGATCTTTGTTAAACATTTCTTGCATCTTCTCGATCTTTGCCTCCATTCTTTTTCTGAGGTCCTGGATCATCTTCACTACCATTATTCTGAATTCTTTTTCTGGAAGGTTGCCTATCTGCATTTCATTTAGTTGTTTTTCTGGGGTTTTATCTTATTGCTTCATCTGTTACATAGCCCTCTGCCTTTTCATCTTGTCTATCTTTCTGTGAATGTGGTCTGTGTTCCACAGGCTGCAGGACTGTAGTTCTTCTTGCTTCTGCTGTCTGCCCTCTGGTCTCAGTGAACTCTTCACAGATTTCTTTCCAGTCAAATTCCACATTGAAATTCTGAGCAGGAAGAATGCCATTGCGGATTTCGTGCTTCCTTCCAAGATGGTCACTAAGCAGCTTTGGCCATGGGGCTGTGATGCAGGAGTCAAAATGTGCCTCCCATAATTAAAAAAAAGAAGAAGAAGAAGAAAAAGAAAAAGAAAGAAGGAGAAGAAAGAAATAGGCCATATTTCATTTAGCATATGAAGATGCCCAGCTAAATAGTCTACATTTGTCACTTTCCTCTGTATCACATCTCAAAAACAGTCCTCTCCAGGAACATCTTATAATAAGAGAAATCAATGGAACCCTGAATTCTAGTGCAAATTAATATGAAACTGAGAGCTACTCAGTTTTCTTCTCTACGCCTCATTTTCCTCATCTATTAAATGAGGAAATTGGACTTGAAATCAACTCAAAAGCCCTTTCTTCTTTAAAACTATGGTTTAGAATTTCAAGTCCAAAACTCAGGTCTTCTGTTTCACTGTAATAATTTTATTTAAAGGTATTAATTTCATCATAGCTATTTTACTTTAAAGAAACCTTTTTTATTAAAATTATTTTATTAGTTTGAATCTTACAGTGAATTTCAGTGTTTGGACCACCATCAATTTTAAAAGCAATTTATCTGTAAGAAGAGATAGCTACAGTTTAAATAAATACTATGTTTAAAGAATTAAAAATAGAAAAGTATATCTTTTCTATATATACCCATTTTAGCATTAAAAATATATTAAAATTTAAAATATATATTTTCAGTAGGAAGGAAATATATAGCCATCTCACAGGTAAAACCTTAAAAAAGAAAAAGAAAAGGAAAAGAAAAAAATAATTTGTAGTTCTAACATCCAAAGATAGCAAACTGTCCATTTAACACCATGGAAGACCCCTTTCAATCTTTTTTTTTGTGCATGATATTTACATAATTTGTATCAGATGGTATATATAAAACATATATACATTGATTTTCATAATAGCACCTATTTTTCTGACTATAAAAATATAATTTATTATTGTAGAAAATTGTTTAACTATACCAATACATAAAGAAAATTAAAATCCCCCAGAATCTCACCACACAGATATATCCTCATTTATTATTTTATTTCTTTAAGGTCTTTTTCTATGCATAATTAACACAGTTAAGATTATATTACATATTCTGATTTTAAGTACAATTAACTTAAGAAGATTCATTCACAAGTCCTAGCTGGAAAATGTTACAAAGAGGGTTTTAATCACAGATTATATCTGCCACTCGTAGTTTATTCATTTTTCATAATTACCAAAAAAACAAAAACAAAACAAAAAAACCCTATACACTCAGGTCATTCTAAATGAATTCTAAGCAGCAGAAAATTATTCCTCAAGTTACTTGTCAATGCAATGGTGTTATATTGTTGAATAAAAATGACTTTCAGTGGAGGGAGGGGAAAAAAGGCTTTCTGGGTTTAGTAATTCTGCAAACACAATGTCACTGTCATTTAATAATAGTAGTCTTTATTTTGGGCTAGAAAAGAAGTGGTTTTTGTTGTGTGAGGTAAAGAATATTGCCCCCCAAACACATTTTCTGATATTGAAAAAATAGCAAAACCAATAATAACGATTAATGGAAACTTTACAGACCCTAGCTTCTCCCAGGTTGTAAATCCATTTGACAATATCTAATACAGTTAGATTCCTGATCATGGAATCTAAACAGAATAAGAAGGTATTTATAAATCTTTTTATACCATGGCTTCCTCACTCCCTAGTCCTTTATTCTTCAGTCGGCTGGAGTAAAACTTTAAATAATTTTTCAAGTTGTTTACAACTTGCCATATTGCAGAATTTTTAATATTGTTTTCACACATTTAAATTCTTGGGTTGCAACATTCCCTCCTAACCTTGAGAATTGTGGGCTGCCACTGTTCTCTGGCCTTCCATTCTGTAGGGAGAACTCTGAGACCAGCCTGATTCTTATTTCTTGGTAGATTGTTTTTGAACCTGGATGCATAAGGATCTTTTCTTTAGCTTTATAATTCAAAAGGCCTGGGAGGAGTCTAGGGTAAGCCTCTTCATGAATCTTATCAAGACCACTGTGAGTTCTTTCCATCTTCATTCCAGTCTTCCTTTGCCTCAGGAAGTTTTTTCTTCCTATGATATCTTTGATCACCACTTTTGTACAATTCAGAGGGTAGTCTCTTCCTCAAGAACAACTGTCATTTTTGCTGATCCCTTTTCTCTGGCCCCTATATCTATCCTTTCCCTCATCATTTGAATCTTTGGCTTTTCTTCTCCATATTCACAGAAAAGTTTTACTTTCCACAATATGTGTTCTACACTGCATAGCTCCATTACAATTCTAGTCTCCAATTCATGTCTAACTTTCTGACAATCCTTCATTATTTTATCCATTTTTTTCATTCTTCCCTGTTATGTTTTAACCTCAATATATTGTCTTTTAGAGTAGTGCTAATGTAAATATCTAAATTAAAAGATGTTCTTACTTCCCAAAATGTTTCCTTTATTAAAAAAAAATTGTATGTAGAAAGATACAAATAATAGCAAATACCCATGATTCTTTTTCCACATATAACAAATGTTAATAGTGTATCATGTTTGCTTCATATTTTTTTCTACAAATAAAATATCATAGATGAAGTACAAACCTCTACAGCCCCCTAGGTATAATCATTTTTGAACTTGTGTATCTAGTTCATATTTTCATACTTTTACTACTTATATATGTATCCATAAGTGGACTGCATTAAATTTCTATATACTGTATCATACTAAAAATGGTATTATGTCACACTTTGTTTTCTCTGAATATTATGTTCTATGCAGAGGCCATGTTTAGGTGGTCCAGCTGATAGACCCAGCTGAGATATCTTCTAATGCTAGAATCTACAGCCAAACACAGGAGTGCTTGTGCCTTCACATAGTCCCACTGCTGGTCTTTGAGCCACTACAGCTGATGCCAAACAGAGCAGAGATGAGCTGTCCACACTGAGCCCTGCCCAAGTTGTAGATCTGTGAGAAGAATAAATGGCGCCATAGTTTTAAGCCACTAGGTTTGGGGGTAATTTGTTAGGCAGTTATACAGTAACGTGAATAGCTTCCTTCTATTGCCTGTTCTGGTTCCCCCACTCCCTTACCTGGTCTCTAGGAGCACTGTCTTAATAAATCATCTGCACATAAATCCAAGAGACCTGGACAGAGTTACAGGATAACCTACACCAAAGGAGAAATGTACAACTTCTCCTTGAAAGAAAAGCTTGCTCTCTTTAAAACTCAGTGAGATGCTGTTTCTGTGGTACCAGTCATTGGGTAAAGAAAGCAATTGAACTAAAACTAAAAGGAAGGGAGAAGGAATAAATTTACTCTCTGAGTTCTTTTCTGAGTAACCACATTAATGGGAGAGAGAGAGAATCAAGAAGCATCTAGATTCAGTGCCGTTGCAAAGAGAAGTATTTTGTAGAGTCCTATCTTATATTAATAAAAGCAGTGTTTTGAACTTTTACCTTAAGGAGTCTCTTCCATCAGCAGATGAATGGATAAAAAGGTAATATATATATGTATATATAATGTCACTGGACTACTACTTAGCCATAAAAAAGAGCAAAATTTTGCCATTTGCAGGAACGTGGATGGACTTGGAGGGCATTATTTTTAGTGAAATAAGTCAGACAGAGAAAGAAAAATACTGTATGATATCACTTATATGTGGAATCTAAAAAATACAATAAACTAGTGAATATAATCAAAAAAAAAAAAAGCAGACACACAGATATAGGAAACAAACTAGTGATTACCAATGTGGGGAGAGGGGCAAAATAGGGGTGGGGGAGTGGGAGGTATGAAACATCTTATGGAAAAACCTGAAGGAACTTTTTGGCCAACCCAATACAAACTATTGGATGTAAGATAGGCTACAAGGATGCATTGTACAACACGGGGAATTTAGCCAAAATTTTGTAATAATTGTAAATGGAGTGTAAGCAATAATAATTTTTTAAAATAAAAATAGAGGGCTTCCCTGGTGGCGCAGTGGTTGAGAATCTGCCTGCCAATGCAAGGGACACAGGTTCGAGCCCTGGTCTCGGAAGATCCCACATGCCACGGAGCAGCTGGGACCGTGAGCCACAATTACTGAGCCTGCGCGTCTGGAGCCTGTGCTCCACAACAAGAGAGGCCACGATAGTGAGAGGCCCGTGCACCGTGATGAAGAGTGGCCCCCGCTTGCCACAACTAGAGAAAGCCCTCGCACAGAAACGAAGACCCAACACAGCCATAAAAATAAAGGAATTCCTTTTAAAAAAATAAAAATAAAAATAGAAAATGGAATAAGGAGATAGGTGTAGGAAGAGAGAGTGTGAGAGAGTGAGGGGGGGAATCTATAGATTAAAGGAGACTTTAAAATAAAAAATAAAAAAATAAATTTGGAGAATCCCCAGGAAATATTCTCCCTCTCAGGTGGAAAAAAAGGAGCAAATTTCATGGTTCTCCTCATCTTGGCTCTCTGGGGAAATTGCCAGAGTCCCTTTGAAATGGTACCCGGCCAAACAACTGTATAGCAAGGGCTGGGAGGAGAGTGAACAACAGTCCTGAGCCTTTGGTCCACCCACTGTAGGAAGTGCTTCTGCCAGCAAGTTACCTATACATACAAAATCATGGAACCTTCTATAGATGGTCTATGGGGCAATAGAATTCCATCAGCTGATAAGAGCCTGCTCCTGATATGGATCTTCAATTTCTCAAAAGTTTGGCCTCATATACCCACTACCTTCTGCTCCCACTTTAAAGTAACTGATCCAGCCCACCTCCCTACACTTCTCTTTTACTGGCAGTGCTTGACTCCAGCCCGGTAACCTCGATGCAGTCACAAAGAATCCATGTGCTTTATGGCAGGGACTTCACATACTAGTTCTTTTGAATGGTTGCCTCCTTCTCAAGTCTATTCTGCAGCCACTCTAGCATGCTTCATCTTCCCAAGTGATTTCAAGCTTGGCTAGTCCCAATTTCAGAGTTCCTCCCAATGTCATCACTGTCAAAGACTGCAAGTTCATAGATTGAAAGCCACATCCTGTAGCAAAAGCCACATAGTCACAGGCTTCTCTTGGCTGCCAGGTCCCTTGGGGATATTTCAGAATAATGAGCATCCTTCGGAGCCCTCTGAAATGAGCCCTGAAGAGTATTCTAAGGTGGGATGGATTTAAATTATTCTTCATCTTGGATCTTTACTTTTTTTCACGAGATTCCCCCCTACTCCCATCACAGTGGGCAATTTGTCCTTTCCTGACCTTGTTACCCAAGCCAGCTGAAAAATAAAGCTAACCTAGAGACACTGGAGGCCCTCACAAAGGACTGATATGTTTCCCTCCTGAACTTGACTTGGCCACCATCTCAAGCCCAAGGAGACAGCCTTACCCTGACAGTCTGTTAAGAGGCTAAGCAATCCTGGTGTCCTGCCAACAACAATGTAACAGGACCTGCACAAAACAAGATCTCAGGGCATTACCAGGATTGCCAAATCAAGAAAGTCCATCCCATCCCTGCCTTCAGTGGCCAAGAGAGGAAAATGTACCACATGCAGCTGTGCGGTTCTCTGAGGAGGACACCAGAAGACTTCAAGGAATGTCATTCTCACCATGGCAACCACCTTATATGGCCCAGCCCCTTAAGCCTTTAAATTCTAGCAAACCTAAAGGCGTTTTTGGAACTTTGACATTTGATTTTTATTTCTTTTGCTTTGTTTTAACCATTTTTATCTTCCTTTTTTTTTTTTGTTTGGCCTTTGCCTAAATATACATATTTCAAAGAGCCTAAATTTAATTTAATCTGCAATAAACTGAATTACCACAGAACTTGGAGTTCATGGTAGAGTTCGGACTTGGAGTCAAGCAGCCTAGGTTTCAAACCCCAGTTGGTTCCTTAATTACCAGTACTGTGACCTTGGAGAAAATATGTAAACTCTCCAAGCTTTCATTTTCTCATATCAAAAAAAAAATGGTATAATGATTGTACCTTTCCACAGAATAACTATGAGGATTTCAGAAAATACTGCATGTAAAATACTTGGCTTAGCACCTGACACCGAGTGCAGATTCAACTACGTGGAGAGAAATCCTACCAAACTTCATTTTATCTATTTGCTCTTTGTCTGGAATATTCAGGATCATGAGTGATCTCTAAAAAGTTGGGGCAGTCTAATGGCACGGGATGGAATTCCATTTCAAAGGCCCTAAAGTGAGTATTAGGCAAGCGCGCACGCGCGCACACGCGCACGCACACACACACACACACACACACACACAAATAATCTGGATGAGCCCTTCAAGCAGTCAGCCTAAAAGAGAGCAGGCTTCAGGCCAATATGCATTTTATGTGAAATCGAACATCCACCCCACAATATGTGCTATGTTTTTCAGACCCAGAATCTTCCTTATGTTTAAGATCTCAGTTTGGTGATATGTAAAATGGAATGCACAGGGTGAATTTTATTGATTGGGAGTTGTTTGGAACTCTTTCTACAAAATTGCCCAAAGACACGGAGATTCTTTTTTCTTTTTATTATGGAAAACTTCAAACATATGCAAAAGTAGACCAAAAAATATAAGAAATCCCCATGTTCTCTTCACCCAGATTGTACAACTATCAATTCACAGACAACCTTATATGATCTAGATGTCTACCCATCTCCCCCCATCATATTATTTCAAAGCTCATCCCAAACATTATTTCATTTCATCCACAAATCTTTCCATTGTGTCTCTAAAAGAACTCTTTTTAATACAGCTGTAATGCCACTATCACACTTGAAATCTTATTAATTCTTTAATATGAAATATCCAGCCAGTGTTCAAATTTCTAGTTGTCTCATAAATGTCATAATTCTTTAATAGTTTATTTGTTTTAATAGCGGTCTAAATAATGTCTACACATTTCAATTGATAGTCTCAAGTCTTTTTTCAATCTATAGATTTCCCCTCAAATCTTTTTCCTTAAAATTTATTTGTTAAAAAAACCTCAATTGTTTCTTTTGTGAGTTTCCCAGAATCTAGGTTTTGCCAAAAAGCTTGTCAAAGTATACTTAACTTTTCAAATAATTATTCTCTAAGTGAGAGCAGGAGCAGAGAAGCTGAAGATGGTATTGATTTGCTAGTGAGGACATTTTTGTATTTTTCATAAAGATTGCTGATGCAATTCACAAAATCATTGGCATGTCAGTTGCAGGCTAGAGTAAGAGAGCCCCAGACTTGTTCCTCTTCCAGGTCTTCCCCTGTTTCTGCTAATAAAAACATTCCAGGAACCACCACTCTGTGTACCTCATTATCACACACAGAGTTATTCCTGAGAACCTGCTCCCTCTCTCTGTCCTGACAAACATGGGTCTGTGCAACAGGAATTCGGGGATGAAGATGCGGGTTAAAGGTAAAAGACAGGGGCTTCCCTGGTGGCGCAGTGGTTGAGAATCTGCCTGCTAATGCGGGGGACACGGGTTCAAGCCCTGGTCTGGGAAGATCCCACATGCCGCAGAGCAGCTAGGCCCGTGAGCCACAATTACTGAGCCTGCACGTCTGGAGCCTGTGCTCCGCAACAAGAGAGGCCGCAATAATGAGAGGCCCACGCACCGCAATGAAGAGTGGCCCCCACTTGCCGCAACTAGAGAAAGCCCTCGCACAGAAACGAAGACCCAACACAGCCATAAATAAATAAATAAATAAATAAAGAATCCTGGTCAAAAAAGGTGATGATTTACTTTCTAAAAAAAAAAAGGTAAAAGACAAGCAAAGGTAGGAGAATGAAAGGGTGAGGAAATAATAGGTAAATGCAGCCAAAAGCAGGTGAATTGGGGATTATGAGTGAAAAGGATGGCAGGCAACAGATTACAGAGATGTTACAGTGAAAGAGAACAGAAAAGTTGTGGCCTCTGCCATGATCACTGGCTCTCATGCCCTCTGTTTGGGATGAGGCCACTTGGGCTGTGAAGATAAGAACACTACCCTTTGCTCTGCCATGAACACAACTCTGCTCCCCCAAACCAACAACATTTAAACAATTTAGTGGTTGGAAGAGATTCATTCCGACCCGAGTCATTATGGCAGCTCAGATATGACTCCAGATATGGCTGTGCAGTCATGGCAGTCAGCACTGGGCAAACTGTGAGTGTGATAGCTACTTTGTTTCCCCACAAAGGAGCCCTACAGTGAGGACTGGTCCCCACTGGTATCCCTTTTATATACCTCTAGAGTTCTCCCACATACTATAAAGGAGTACATGGAAATAACCATAGCTTCTTGTCAGAGGAACAATATAAAGCAGCTGAATATCCTAATAAAATAAAAGTTGACCTTATTTGTGGACATTTAAGGTATACTGTGTCTTCTTCTGATTCTCTTTGACTGTCACAACCAGCCTTGAAATTTAGCAAATTTTTTCTCATGTAAAAAAAAATGCTCCAGTTGCTACCAAACCCTGAGGTATTCTGAGCCCTTGATGAGAAAAAAATGAGAATTTCCAGTTCTGGCAATTGTGGCAATGCCCGTTGAAGACTTACCTTCGCACTGAGAACAACAAGAACACCTGGGCAAAAAATTGTTTTAACCTGTTTGAAGGCTTCAGCAAACTACCAAGCCAGTGAGGAGTAGAGGGGCCAAGCAATACTGGAAGAGCTAATAGCTAAGACGTCTCCACAACTGATCAAAGACAATAAGCCACAAACTCAGGAAGCACTATAAATCCCAAAGAGATGTACTACCAAAAGAGGGAGGAATGGGGAACCCCACATCTCGACAAACATAGTGAAACTTCTGAAAATCAAAGACAAAGAGAAAATCCTAAATGCAAGAAGTGGGTGGGGGAGACCCATTATCTTCAACAGATCAATAAGACTGACAGCTGAATTCCCAAAAGAAATAGTAGAAGCCAGGAGACAATGAAATGATATTTTCAAAGTGCTGAGAGAAAACAACCAAGCTTCCACTTCCAATATTGTGAAATAACTCCTACCATACCCAAATTTCACACAGATCACAACTATAAATTCTGGACAAAATTCAAAAAAATAAACAACATCTCAAAGGCACTACGGGGTGGAAACGGCACATAGATGTGGAGGGGAGTAGACCCTTGGGAAAAAGGAATAGCATACAGTGATTTACTCACTTTTATGGCATTCAGGCTAAGTGTAGGCCAAAGTCAGTGCTGCACATGATGGATCCAAGAGAACTCCAATAGAAAACCCACATCATTATTGGCTTGAAAAACAAACAGAAGAGAGAGTTTGGGGTAACCATAGGCACTGAAAGTGAGAGGGAAATTCCAGAAAGGGTGGAGCCAGAAAGGGTAACCACAATTTCTGGGTTTAAACTCTGCCCAAATCTCTGGCTAACACCTGAACCACATACATAGGGCAGACTCCCACTAAGCACATGAGCCTCAAATACCTGTGGGACAAAATCAAAAGGCCTAATATATGTGCAACTGGAATCCCAGAGGAAGACAGAGAGAGTGGGGCATAAACAATATTTAAAGAAATAATTGGTGAAATTTCCCCAAGTTTAGTGGAAGTCATAATTTACAGGCTCAAGAAACTCAGTGATCCAAAAGAAGGATATATACAAAGAAAACCAAAAATATACACACTACTAGATATAAAATAGATAACCAACAAGAATCTACTCTATAGCACAGGGAACTATAATGGGAAAGAATCTAATATATATATATCCATTATATATAGTAGTGTGAATATATATATATATATATATATATATATATATATATCTGAATCACTTTTGCTATACACCTGAAACTAACACAACATTGTAAATCAACTATATTTCAATAAAAATTAGGAAGAAAAGACAAAGAAGCCACAACAATTACACCAGACTCAATCTGCTGAACACCAAAGATAAAGAGAAAATTGTGAAAGCATGCAGAGAAAAATACATACAATGTACAACATAACAATGATTAGAAATACCACTGATTTCCCATCAGAAACTAGGAGGAAAGAGACAGTGAGTGGCAAAACAGTTAAAGGGCTGAAACAAAAAGCTGTCAACCAAGAATTCTATAACCAATGGAAATGTACTTCAAGAATCAAGGCAAGGGGGGCCTCGGGAAGATGGCGGAAGAGTAAGATGCGGAGATCACCTTCCTTCCCACAGATACAGTAGAAATACATCTACACGTGAAACTGCTCCTACAGAACACCCACTGAACGCTGGCAGAAAACGTCCGACCTCCAAAAAGGCAAGAAACTCCCCCCCGTACTTGGGTAGGGCAAAAGAAAAAAGAAATAACAGAGACAAAAGAATAGGGACGGCACCTGCACCAGTGGGAGGGAGCCGTGAAGGAGGAAAGATTTCCACGCACTAGGAAGCCCCTTCTCGGGCAGAGACTGCGGGTGGCAGAGGGGGGAAGCTTCGGAGCCACGGAGGAGAGCGCAGCCACAGGGGTGCGGAGGGCAAAGCGGAGAGGTTCCCGCACGGAGGAGCGGTGCCGACCAGCACTCTCCAGCCCGAGAGGCTTGTCTGCTCACCCGCCGGGGCGGGCGGGGCTGGGAGCTGAGGCTCGGGCTTCAGTCGGATCGCAGGGAGAGGACTGGGGTTGGCGGCGTGAACACAGCCTGAAGGGGTTAGTGAACCACAGCTAGCCGAGAGGGAGTCCGGGAAAAAGTCTGCAGCTGCCGAAGAGGCAAGAGACTTTTTCTTCCCTCTCTGTTTCCTGGTGCGCGAGGAGAGGGGATTCAGAGCGCCGCCTAAACGAACTCCAGAGACGGGCGTGAGCCGCAGCTACCAGCGCGGATCCCACAGCAACAGGGGCGCAGAGGGAAAAACGGAGAGATTCCCGCACAGAGGATCGGCGCCGAGCAGCACTCAGCAACCCGAGAGGCTTGTCTGCTCCCCCGCCGGGGCGGGCGGGGCTGGGAGCTGAGGCTCGGTTTCGGTCGGATCGCGGGGAGAGGACTGAGGCTGGCGGCGTGAACACAGCCTGAAGGGATTAGCACACAACAGCTGGCTGGGAGGGAGACCGGGAAAAGGTCTGCAGCTGCCGAAGAGGCAAGAGACTTTTTCTTGCCTCTTTGTTTCACGGCGCGCAAGGAGAGGGGATTCAGAGCGCCGCCTAAACGAACTCCAGAGAAGGGCGCGAGCCGCGGCGATCAGCGCAGACCCCACAGCAACAGGGGCGCAGAGGAAAAAACGGAGAGACTCCCGCACAGAGGCTCGGCGCCGAGCAGCACTCACCAGCCCGAGAGGCTTGGCTGCTCGGCGGGCGGGGCTGGGAGCTGAGGCTCGGGTTTCGGTTTCGGTTGGATCGCAGGGAGAGGACTGGGGCTGGCGGCGTGAACACAGCCTGAAGGGGTTAGCGCACCACAGCTGGCTGGGAGGGAGACCGGGAAAAGGTCTGCAGCTGCCGAAGAGGCAAGAGACTTTTTCTTGCCTCTTTGTTTCGCTGAGCGCAAGGAGAGGGGATTCAGAGTGCCGCCTAAACGAACTCCAGAGAAAGGCGCGAGCCGCGGCGATCAGCACGGACCCCAGAGACAGGCGTGAGACGCTGGGGCTGCTGCTGCCGCCTCCAAAAAGCCTGTGTGTGAGCACAGGTCACTCTCCACATCGCCCCTCCTGGGAGCCTGTGCAGCCCGCCACTGCCAGGGTCCCGTGATCCGGGGACAAGTTCCCCGGGAGAACGCACTGCCCGCCTCAGGCTGGTGCAACGTCACGCCGGCCTCGGCCGCCGCAGGCTCACCCCGCCTCCTCTGTACACCTCCCTCCCCGCGGCCTGAGTGAGCCAGAGCCCCCGAAGCAGCTGCTCCTTTAACCCCGTCCTGTCTGGGCGGGGAATAGACACCCTCAGGCGACCTACACGCAGAGGCGGGACCAAATCCAAAGCTGAACCCCAGGAGCTGTGCGAACAGGGAAGATAAGGGGAAATCTCTCCCAGCAGCCTTAGAAGCAGCGGATTAAAACTCCACAAACAACTTGATGTGCCTGCATCTGTTGAATACCTGAATAGACAACGAATCATCCCAAATTCAGGAGGTGGACTTTGGGAGCAGGATATATTAATTTTTCCCCTTTTCCTTTTATTTGTGAGTGTATATGTATATGCTTCTGGGTGCGATTTTGTCTGTATAGCTTTGCTTTACAATAGCTTTATTTTACTTCACTATATTATAGCCTCTTTCTTTCTTTCTTTCTATTTTTTCTCCCTTTTACTCTGAGCCGTGTGGACAAAAGGCTCTTGGTGCTCCAGTCAGACATCAGGGCCGTGCCTCTGAGGTGGGAGAGCCAACTTCAGGACACTGGTCCACAAGAGACCTCCCAGCTCCACGTAATACCAAAAGGCAAAAATCTCTCAGAGATCTCCATCTCAACATCAAGACCCAGCTTCACTCAACGACCAGCAAGCTACAGTGCTGGACACCCTATGCCAAACAACTAGCAAGACAGGAACACAGCCCCATCCATTAGCAGAGAGGCTGCCTAAAATCATAATAAGGCCACAGACACCCCAAAATACACCACCAGACGTGGACGTGCCCACCAGAAAGACAAGATCCAACCTCATCCACCAGAGCTCAGGCACTAGTTCCCTCCACCAGGAAGCCTACACAGCCCACTGAACCAACCTTAGCCACTGGGGACAGATACCAAAAACAACAGGAACTACGGACCTGCAGCCTGTGAAAAGGAGACCCCAAACACAGTAAGATAAGCAAAATGAGATGACAGAAAAACACACAGCAGATGAAGGAGCAGGGTCAGAACATACCAGACTTAACAAATGAAGAGGAAATAGGTAGTCTACCTGAAAAAGAATTCAGAATAATGATAGTAAGGATGATCCAAAATCTTGGAAACAGAATAGACAAAATGCAAGAAACATTTAACAAGGACGTAGAAGAACTAAAGAGGAACCAAGCAATGATGAAAACCACAATAAATGAAATTAAAAATACTCTAGATGGGATCAATAGCAGAATAACTGAGGCAGAAGAAAGGATAAGTGACCTGGAAGATAAAATGGTGGAAATAACTACTGCAGAGCAGGATAAAGAAAAAAGAATGAAAAGAACTGAGGACAGTCTCAGAGACCTCTGGGACAACATTAAACACACCAACATTCGAATTATAGGGGTCCCAGAAGAAGAAGAGAAAAAGAAAGGGACTGAGAAGATATTTGAAGAGATTATAGTTGAAAACTTCCCTAATATGGGAAAGGAAATAGTTAATCAAGTCCTGGAAGCACAGAGAGTCCCATACAGGATAAACCCAAGGAGAAACACACCAAGACACATATTAATCAAACTGTCAAAAATTAAATATAAGGAAAACATATTAAAGGCAGCAAGGGAAAAAAAACAAATAACACACAAGGGAATCCCCATAAGGTTAACATCTGATCTTTCAGCAGAAACTCTGCAAGCCAGAAGGGAGTGGCAGGATATACTTAAAGTGATGAAGGAGAAAAACCTACAACCAAGATTACACTACCCAGCAAGGATCTCATTCAGATTCGATGGAGAAATTAAAACCTTTACAGACAAGCAAAAGCTGAGAGAGTTCAGCACCACCAAACCAGCTTTACAACAAATGCTAAAGGAACTTCTCTAGGCAAGAAACACAAGAGAAGGAAAACACCTACAATAACAAACCCAAAACATTTAAGAAAATGGGAATAGGAACATACATATCGATAATTACCTTGAATGTAAATGGATTAAATGCTCCCACCAAAAGACACAGGCTGGCTGAATGGATACAAAAACAAGACCCATATATATGCTGTCTACAAGAGACCCACTTCAGACCTAGAGACACATATAGACTGAAAGTGAGGGGATGGAAAAAGATATTCCATGCAAATGGAAATCAAAAGAAAGCTGGAGTAGCAATTCTCATATCAGACAAAATAGACTTTAAAATAAAGACTATTACAAGAGACAAAGAAGGACACTATATAATGATCAAGGGATAGATCCAAGAGGAAGGTATAAAAATTGTAAATATTTATGCACCCAACATAGGAGCACCTCAATACATAAGGCAAATACTAACAGCCATAAAAGGGGAAATCGACAGCAACACAATCATAGTAGGGGACTTTAACACCCCACTCTCACCAATGGACAGATCATCCAAAATGAAAATAAATAAGGAAACACAAGCTTTAAATGATACATTAAACAAGATGGACTTAATTGATATTTATAGGACATTCCACCCCAAAACAACAGAATACACATTTTTCTCAAGTGCTCATGGAAC
Organism: Balaenoptera physalus; assembly: GCF_965194825.1. Lineage (NCBI taxonomy): Eukaryota > Metazoa > Chordata > Mammalia > Artiodactyla > Balaenopteridae > Balaenoptera > Balaenoptera physalus. The sequence goes on from NC_138894.1 coordinate 42,337,462, forward strand.
ATTCTCCAGGATAGATCATATCTTGGGTCACAAATCAAGCCTTGGTAAATTTAAGAAAATTGAAATCGTATCAAGTATCTTTTCCGACCACAATGCTATGAGACTAGATATCAATTACAGGAAAAGATCTGTAAAAAATACAAACACATGGAGGCTACACAATACATTACTTAATAACGAAGTGATCACTGAAGAAATCAAAGGGGAAATCAAAAAATACCTAGAAACAAATGACAATGGAGATACGACGACCCAAAACCTATGGGACGCAGCAAAAGCAGTGCTAAGAGGGAAGTTTATAGCAATACAAGCCTACCTCAAGAAACAGGAAACATCTCGAATAAACAACCTAACCTTGCACCTAAAGCAATTAGAGAAAGAAGAACAAAAAAACCCCAAAGCCAGCAGAAGGAAAGAAATTATAAAGATCAGGTCAGAAATAAATGAAAAAGAAATGAAGGAAACAATAGCAAAAATCAATGAAACTAAAAGCTGGTTCTTTGAGAAGATAAACAAAATTGATAAACCATTAGCCAGACTCATCAAGAGAAAAAGGGAGAAGACTCAGATCAATAGAATTAGAAATGAAAAAGGAGAAGTAACCACTGACACTGCAGAAATACAAAAGATCATAAGAGATTACTACAAGCAACTCTATGCCAATAAAATGGACAACCTGGAAGAAATGGACAGATTCTTAGAAATGCACAAACTGCCGAGACTGAACCAGGAAGAAATAGAAAATATGAACAGACCAATCACAAGCACTGAAATTGAAACTGTGATTAAAAACCTTCCAACAAACAAAAGCCCAGGACCAGATGGCTTCACAGGTGAATTCTATCAAACATTTAGAGAAGAGCTAACACCTATCCTTCTCAAACTCTTCCAAAATATTGCAGAGGGAGGAACACTCCCAAACTCATTCTACGAGGCCACCATCACCCTGATACCAAAACCAGACAAAGATGTCACAAAGAAAGAAAACTACAGGCCAATATCACTGATGAACATAGATGCAAAAATCCTCAACAAAATACTAGCAAACAGAATCCAACAGCACATTAAAAGGATCATACACCATGATCAAGTGGGGTTTATCCCAGGAATGCAAGGATTCTTCAATATACGCAAATCAATCAATGTGATACATCATATTAACAAATTGAAGGAGAAAAACCATATGATCATCTCAATAGATGCAGAGAAAGCTTTCGACAAAATTCAACACCCATTTATGATAAAAGCCCTGCAGAAAGTAGGCATAGAGGGAACTTTCCTCAACATAATAAAGGCCATATATGACAAACCCACAGCCAACATTGTCCTCAATGGTGAAAAACTGAAACCATTTCCACTAAGATCAGGAACAAGACAAGGTTGCCCACTCTCACCACTATTATTCAACATAGTTTTGGAAGTGTTAGCCACAGCAATCAGAGAAGACAAAGAAATAAAAGGAATCCAAATCGGAAAAGAAGAAGTAAAGCTGTCACTATTTGCAGATGACATGATACTATACATAGAGAATCCTAAAGATGCTACCAGAAAACTCCTAGAGCTAATCAATGAATTTGGTAAAGTAGCAGGATACAAAATTAATGCACAGAAATCTCTTGCATTTCTATACACTAATGACGAAAAATCTGAAAGTGAAATTAAGAAAACACTCCCATTTACCATTGCAACAAAAAGAATAAAATATCTAGGAATAAACCTACCTAAGGAGACAAAAGACCTGTATGCAGAAAATTATAAGACACTGATGAAAGAAATTAAAGATGATACAAATAGATGGAGAGATATACCATGTTCCTGGATTGGAAGAATCAACATTGTGAAAATGACTCTACTACCCAAAGCAATCTACAGATTCAATGCAATCCCTATCAAACTACCAGTGGCATTTTTCACAGAACTAGAACAAAAAATTTCACAATTTGTATGGAAACACAAAAGACCCCGAATAGCCAAAGCAATCTTGAGAACGAAAAATGGAGCTGGGGGAATCAGGCTCCCTGACTTCAGACTATATTACAAAGCTTCAGTAATCAAGACAGTTTGGTACTGGCACAAAACCAGAAATATAGATCAATGGAACAGGATAGAAAGCCCAGAGATAAACCCACACACATATGGGCACCTTATTTTTGATAAAGGAGGCAAGCATATACAGTGGAGAAAAGACAGCCTCTTCAATAAGTGGTGCTGGAAAAATTGGACAGGTACATGTAAAAGTATGAAATTAGAACACTCCCTGACACCATGCACAAAAATAAACTCAAAATGGATTAAAGACCTAAGTGTAAGGGCAGACACTATCAAACTCTTAGAGGAAAACAGGCAGAACACTCTATGACATACATCACAGCAAGATTCTTTTTGACCCAGCTCCCAGAGAAATGGAAATAAGAACACAAATAAACAAATGGGACCTAATGAAACTTAAAAGCTTTTGCACAGCAAAGGAAACCATAAACAAGACCAAAAGACAACCATCAGAATGGGCGAAAATATTTGCAAATGAAGCAACTGACAAAGGATTAATCTCCAAGATTTACAAGCAGCTCACGCAGCTCAATAACAAAAAAACGAACAACCCAATCCAAACATGGGCAGAAGACCTAAATAGACATTTCTCCAAAGAAGATATACAGATGGCCTACAGACACATGAAAGAATGCTCAACATCATTAATCATTAGAGAAATGCAAATCAAAACTACAATGAGATATCATCTCACACCGGTCAGAATGGCCATCATCAAAAAATCTAGAAACAATAAATGCTGGAGAGGGTGTGGAGGAAAGGGAACACTCTTGCACTGTTGGTGGGAATGTAAATTGATACAGCCACTATGGAGAACAGTATGGAGGTTCCTTAAAAAACTACAAATAGAACTACCATACGACCCAGCAATCCCACTACTGGGCATATACCCTGAGAAAACCATAGGTCAAAAAGAGTCATGTACCAAAATGTTCATTGCAGCTCTATTTACAATAGCCAGGACATGGAAGCAATCTAAATGTCCATCGACAGATGAATGGATAAAGAAGATGTGGCACATATATACAATGGAATATTACTCAGCCATAAAAAGAAATGAAATGGAGGTATTTGTAATGAGGTGGATGGAGTTAGAGTCTGTCATACAGAGTGAAGTAAGTCAGAAAGAGAAAAACAAATACAGTATGCTAACACATATATACGGAATCTAAGGGAAAAAAAAAAAAAAAAAAAAGGCCATGAAGAACCTAGTGGCAAGACGGGAATAAAGACACAGACCTACTAGAGAATGGACTTGAGGATATGGGGAGGGGGTGGGGTGAGATGTGACAGGGTAAGAGAGTGTCATGGACATATATACACTACCAAATGTAAAATAGATAACTAGTGGGAAGCAGCTGCATAGCACAGGGAGATCAGCTTGGTGCTTTGTGACCACCTAGAGGGATGGGATGGGGAGGGTGGGAGGGAGGGAGATGCAAGAGGGAAGAGAAATGGGAACATATTGTGTGTGTATAACTGATTCACTTTGTTATAAAGCAGAAGCTAACACACCATTGTAAGGCAATTATACTTCAATAAAGATGTTAAAAAAAAAAAAGAGTTTATTGTGAAAGAATTTCACCTACATTTATAAAAAAAAAAAAAAAAAAGAATCAAGGCAAAATAACAACATTTTCAGATGAAAGAAAATAATTGCCAACTTGTAAGCATATAAGAGTGATAATATTCCTCAAAAATGAGAGTTAAAGATGTTTTAGGACAAAGATAGTTTATTACCAGCAGACCTGTATGAAAAGACATTCTAAGAGAATTCTTTAAGCAGAGGAAAAGGACCCCAAAGGGAAGCTCAAAAATGCAGAAGAATAAAGATCCACAAAAAGGTGAAGTACATGGGTGAATCTAAATGAATATATAATGTAAGAACAATAATAATAATATGGGATTTAAATATATATATGGAACAAACACAAATGACAAAAATAACACAAAATCAGGAGTCAAGTGAAGTTAAAGTATTCTAAGTTCCATTCATTGTCTGGGAAAGAATACAAGTATTAATTTAGAATCAGTGTTGTCTAGTATGTACCACCCCCTCACTTCAAGACTTAAGGACATATTCCTTCAGCTGTCACCTCTCTTTGAGAATTGTCATAAGCTTAAGAAGACCACCAGGGCAGCCTGCATCCAAGGACTGGTAAATGTGTGGTTATAAAAGCCTGACCTACTCACCCAACTCTGAAGAGCCATCCAGCTTCAGAGGTCCCCTCAGGGTGGCTATAGGCCTTTGTTGTAAATGCATTGAAACCTAACTTCTCCACCTGCCAAACTTGCTTCCTTTCCTTCCTTTCCACTGGTGATAAGCCCAAGAGCATCCCGCCAGTAGACTTCCTGAACACTAATCTCCATCTCAGACTTTGTCTCCTGGGGAACCAACCTCACCTGCAACATTAGATTAGATTTTCATAAATTAAAGTAGGTTTAAATTCTGGGGTAATAAAATGAAATAAAAATTAACAAACTAATAGAAGAGAGAAATGCAATAATAAAAAGTAATTCATCCAAAATAAGGGAAGAAAAGAGACGGAAATTAGGACAAATAGAAAATAAATACAGTTAAGTCCCCTACATATGAACGAGTTCCGTTCCGAGAGCACATTCCTTAAGTCCAATTTGTTCGTAAGTCCAACAAAGTCAGCCTCGTTACCCAACTAACACAGTCGACTATATAGTACTGTACTGTAATAGGTTTATAATACTTCTCACACAAATAATACATAAAAAACAAACACAAAAAATAAAGAAAACTTTTTAAATCTTACATTACAGTACCTTGAAAAGTACAGTAGTACACTACAACAGCTGGCATACAGGGGCTGGCATCGAGTGAAGAGGGAAGGAGAGTTACTGACTGGAGGAGGGAGAGGAGGTGGGAGATGGTAGAGCTGAGGGATCGTCAGCAATAGGAGACGGAGGGCAAGCTGCAATTTCACTCACACCTGACATTGATGGCACAGGTTCTGGTTCGTGCTGGATTCAATTCTATCTACATTCTTGAATAAATGATCCAGTGATGTCTGGGTAGTAGCTCTTTTTTTCTTGTCATAGATGACACAGTAGCACTGGATTCTATTCTGAACGGCTGCTGCAACCTTCAGGTACCGTTCTACATTCGGGTCCTGTGCCTCAAAACTCACAGCGCTTAACAGTGCACTAATAGTGCCTCCTCAAATAAAGAAAATCCCCTTGCCATTTCCTGTGTTGTGAATCTCTTTGGTTCTTCAATTACTTCTTCTTCCTCTTGCCCTCTTCGTCCTTTCTCTGGGCCTCCAAGTCTATCAGGTCTTCATTAGTAAGCTCCTCGTGTTGCACAGCAAGTAGTTCAATGAGGTCATACTCTTGAAGATCTAGCTTGAAATAAAGATACTGTACTACTGTACTCTATACAGTACTGTAAAGTACACAAAAGCACAACCACTTGTAGAGGATGCACGCACGTGACAAAATGCGCTAGACACGTGAACTAACTTATGTGACTGGACATGCGAACGCACGTTCCCATCTTTGAAAGTTTGCAACTTGAAGGTTCATATGTAGGGGACTTGCTGTAGTAAAATTTTAAAAGACTGAAACAAGTTGGCCAGGTGACTGTTACACTTATGAAAAGATACTCAACCATTATTATTCAGGGAATTGCAAATTAAAGCAATATTCTTATCCATCCATCAGATCTGGAAAAATTAAAAGAATGGTCCATTCAGGACTGGCAAAGTTTAGGGTTATGGCCACTCTTCGATATTGCTAGTGAGAATGTGAATTGTTACCACCATTAGCAAAAGTAAACTGGTAGTATATATTTAAATTAGAAATATATTCATATTTACCCTTTGTGGCAGCAACTGGTTAGCTGTTCACAAAACCTGTCTCTTCTTCTTCCTGGGCACATCTAAACTACATTTGCCAGACTCCTTTGCAGCAGGTGACTGAATCCTAGCTCAGGTATGACTTGAGTCACTTGTTGAAGGTAACAGGAACCCCACAATCTGGGCCCCTGAATGGCTATGTGGAGCAGAGACACCTAAGAACCTGGAAATAACTTGAACTTTTATTTTGTCTGAAATATGATATATTCAAGGGTCTATTTGTTACAGCAGTTAGCTAATTCTAACTTATACCTCTTTTTACTCACCGATATCACTTCTCGGCATCTGTCTTCAGAGGTAAATGTAACAACAGACTCTATATGTAAGGAAACACGTAACTAGAAAAACTAGAAACAGTCTAAGTATCCATCAATAAGACAGAGTTGAATAAATTGTAATGCATCTGTACAAAGGAATATTATGCATTTATTTTCCATAATGAGTTATCTCTATGCCTACTGATCTACAGAGATGTCCTTGATGTATAGTTAAGAAAATATTAAGCTGATATACTTAATACAACTCTGTTTTATGGGAGGAAAAAAATGACATATTCATGTCTGTATATATTTGGATAGGGATGGAGGTAAGTTTTCAAAGATTCTTTCCTTCCATCTTTCTGTTCTGCTCTCCCAGGCATGTTGGCTTTTGTCCTCAGGCCTGTTCCTTCATGGTGGCAGATGACTGTGGATGTTTTGTTTGTTTGGTTGGTTTTTAATTGGGGTATAGTTGCTTTACAATGTTGTGTTAGTTTCTGCTGTACAACGAAGTGAATCAGCTATATGCATATATATATCCGCTCCCTCTTGGACCTCCCTCCCACCCCCTCCATCCCATCCATCTAGGTCACCACAGAGCACCGAGCTGAGCTCCCTGAGCTATACAGCAGATTCCCACTAGCTGTCTGTTTTACACTTGGCAGTGCACATACGTCAATCCCAATCTCCCAATGTTTTAAGCATTTGAGCTCACGCAACATGTAAGAGAGAACAGGAATCTGGCAAATGTAGCATCCTTGTATCACTTTTTAATAACAAAGAAAACTTCCAGAAGCACCCCGACACCCTAGCAGATTTCTCCTTGCAACTCAGCCAGCATTGCACTACATGCCAAGTTCCCGCAGCAACCACTAAAAAGTATAACAGATTCCCTTGCTTGGCTTAGAGTAATCAGGATGCTCCCTCTGCATCGGGGCAGGACTTGAGTTCCCCCAAAGTATGTAGCGGCCTGATAACCCAAACAAAACAGTGGTCTGCTGGCAGGGAGTTAGGCGGAATGATGGTGGAGAAGGCAATCGGTGTCTTCTGTACCTGGAAAAAAGCCATAAATAGATGGTGCTTTGAGGGCTATTATTTTTCATCAATAATGCTGGTAGGTGTTCAAGCCACCCTAATGCAATCCATATATCAACTCTCAAAGAAAAGGGAAAAGAAAAATCAAGGAGATGAAGATCAAGTTTCACCCAAAACTATAAAGCTCCAAAGAAAATGCCCCACATGGACTATGTATATTCTTACTTCAGTGCTTTCACTTGTGCAGTATGAACTGCCTCACCCCTATGCACAAACACACACACACACACACACACACACACACACACACCCCTATATGGCTCACCCTCTTGTCTTCCAATCCAGACCTTCACTTTGAATCTTCCACAGCTTGGAAGCTTGTCTAACTAGTCTAACCTACAATAATTTCTCCATTCTCTGTATTCCTTGAGAATTTATAGTATATATCATGAAATCTGTCATTGAATTACAGTATACATTCTCTGGAACTACTCGTTTATATACATGATTATAACAGGATGTTAAAATGGGACTCTTTCTTTCTCAGTTTCCCCAGGGACACCTAGAAAATAGGTGCTGGCTATCCCTACCTTCTAAAGCAAGATGTTAAACCACCTGTGTGAGAATTGTAAAGACAAGTTCTTATAATCAGTTTTGTGACTCTTGTCCTCAATGATATAAAAAGTTGAAATTGAAGAAGTTGCGAATTGGAGAGGTTTTCATTCCCCTATTAATGTGTGTTTTGTGTCAATATCCTCTATAGGATTGGCTTCAACCACAAGTGAGAGCAAAACCGAAACAGCAGTGACTTCTAAAAGGTAGAACTGTATTTCTCTCTCATATAAATGTGTAAATTAATGGTTCAGGGCTGCAATGGTGAGTCCATCCACATTTCCATCAGTAGAAAGGCTAAAAGGGAAAGAGAAAGTGTCCTCCTTTTAAGGACACTTCCTAGAAGCTGCACACACACTCTTTATCTTCCATTGGCCAGGATGTGGTAACATAGCTAACCCTAGTTACAAAGGGACGGGAGGAGATGGGGAAATGTAGTCTTTATGCCAGGAAGCCATGTACCCAGTTAAAAGTCTAAGGCAACATTGCCACGGAGGAAGGGAAGAACACATATAGCAAGAAATCTAGCTGTTTCTTCCACAGTCCACCACTTCCACCCTAAAAATATCATGTGTGTCCTTTTTAGAAGACCCAGAACACACCCATACTCTCCATAAAAGAAGACAACAGAAGCAGTAACTGCATTCAGCTTAAATCCAGGACATGTGAGCAATGCTGTCTTCTCTACCAGGCCCAGATGGAGCTCTTAATGGTCAGGTGATCTATTACTAAGTTATCTTCCCATCACACACCTAAAATAAAACTGGTAGAAAAGAAATAAGATAACAGCAATAAAAAATTCCATTTGAAAATGGAGAAAATGGGAAATGTCCAGAAGTTACTGGCCCATAACTATTGTCATAGCCCACTGGTCAGGAACAGCAAAGATTCCCTTCCTTAATAATAGAGTCAGTTCCCTGGTTAGACCATCTGGCAGCCTCTCATTCTCCTTCCTGAGAAGAATTCACTTGTCCATTAGCCCTGGCTTAGCTCTCTGGAAGGTTCTTCCTTATCCATCACCCTCTTGACCACATGTGAAAACGGCCTTGGAGAGCACATGTGACACTCTCTTACTGCCTGTTTCCACTAATGCAGGTTCAGGAACCAGGCATTACTATAGAGGCTGATGGTCACAGGCTTTTTTTTCCCAAAAGAATTCCTTCAAAATCTTAGTTAGACTTCTGGTCTGTTTGTTTCTATGCGTGAAAAACCATACTGAAAGATCTCATCTAGACAAGAGGTTTTTTTTTTAACATCTGTATTGGAGTATAATTGCTTTACAATGTTGTGTTAGTTTCTGCTGTATAACAAAGTGAATCAGCTATATGTATACATATCTCCCCACATCCCCAGCTCTTGCATCTCCCTCCCACCCTCCTTATCCCACCCATCTAGGTTGTCACAGAGCATCGAGCTGATCTCCCTGTGCTATGCAGCAGCTTCCTGCTAGCTATCTATTTTACATTTGGTAGTGTATATATGTCAGTGCTACACTCTCACTTCGTCCCAGCTTACCCTTCCCCCTCCCTGTGTCCTCAAGCCCGTTCTCTCTGTCTGCGTCTTTATTCCTGCCCTGCCACTAGGTTCATCAGTACCAGTTTTTAGATTCCATATATATGCATTAGCATACAGCATTTGTTTTTTTCTTTCTGACTTACTTCACTCTGTATGACAGACTCTAAGTCCATCCACCTCACTACAAATAACTCAATTTCGTTTCTTTTTATGGCTAAGTAATACTCCATTGTATATATGTGCCACATCTTCTTTATCCATTCATCTGTCGATGGACAGTTAGGTTGCTTCCATGTCTTAGCTATTGTAAATAGTGTTGCAATGAACATTGTGGTACATGTATCTTTTTGATTTATGGTTTTCTCAGGGTATGTACCAGTAGTTGGATTGCTGGGTCATATGGTAGTTCTATTTTTAGTTTTTTAAGGAACCTCCATACTGTTCTCCATAGTGGCTGTATCAATTTACATTCCCACCAACAGTGCAAGAGGGTTTCCTTTTCTCCACACCTTCTCCAGCATTTATTGTTTGTAGACTTTTTGAGGATGGCCATTCTGACCAGTGTGAGGTAACACCTCACTGTAGTTTTGATTTGCATTTCTCTAATGATTAGTGATGTTGAGCATCCTTTCATGTGTTTGTTGGCAATCTGCATATCTTCTTTGGAAAAATGTCTGTTTAACTTTTCTGCCCATTTTTGGATTGGGTTGTTTCTTTTTTTGATATTGAGCTGCATGAGCTGCTTGTAGATTTTGGAGATTAATCCTTTGTCAGTTGCTTCGTTGGCAAATATTTTCTCCCATTCTGAGGGTTGTCTTTTCGTCTTGTTTATGGTCTCCTTTGCTGTGCAAAAGCTTTCAAGTTTCATTAGGTCCCACTTTTTTATTTTTGTTTTTATTTCCATTTCTCTAGGAGGGGGGTCAAAAAGGATCTTGCTGTGATTTATGTCAAAGAGTGTTCTGCTTATGTTTTCCTCTAAGAGTTTTATAGCATCTGGCCTTACATTTAGGTCTTTAATCTATTTTGAGTTTATTTTTGTATATGGTGTTAGGGAGTGTTCTAATTTCATTCTGTTACATGTAGCTGTCCAGTTTCCCCAGAACCACTTATTGAAGAGGGTGTCTTTTCTCCATTGTATATTCTTGCCCCCTTTATCAAAGATAAGGTGACCATATGTGCGTGGGTTTATCTCTGGGCTTTGTATCCTGTTCTATTGATCTATATTTCTGTTTTTGTGTCAGTACCATACTGTCTTGATTACTGTAGCTTTGTAGTATAGTCTGAAGTCAGGGAGTCTGATTCCTCCAGCTCTGTTTTTCTTTCTCAAGTTTGCTTTGGCTATTTGGGGTCTTTTGTGTTTCCATACAAATTGTGAAATTTATTGTTCCAGTTCTGTGAAAAATGCCATTGGTAGTTTGATAGAGATTGCATTGAATCTGTAGATTGCTTTGGGTAGTATAGTTATTTTCAAAATATTGATTCTTCCAATCCAAGAACATGGTATATCTTTCCATGTGTTTGTATCATCTTTGATTTCTTTCATCAGTGTCTTATAGTTTTCTGCATACAGGTCTTTTGTCTCCTTAGGTAGGTTTATTCCTAGGTATTTTACTCTTTTTGTTCCAATGGTAAATGGGAGTGTTTGCTTAATTTCTCTTTCTGATTTTTCATTGCTAGTGTATAGGAATGCAAGAGATTTCTGTGCATTAATTATGTATCCTGCTACTTTACCAAATTCATTGATTACCTCTAGTAGTTTTCTGGTGGCATCTTCAGGATTTTCTATGTATAGTATCATGTCATCTGCAAACAGTGACAGTTTCACTTCTTCTTTTCCAATTTGGATTCCTTTTATTTCTTTTTCTTCTCTGATTGCCATGGCTAAAACTTCCAAACAGTGCAGCCCCAGTTCCTAACAGGCCATGGACTGGTCCTTGACCTGGGGGTTGGGGACCCATGTCTTAAAGGAAGTTGCTTGAAGAAGGCTTGGGGCTACAGTGTTACATCTTAACAAGCCTGCCATTGACAGCCACCTCTTAAAACTGCTTCAATTTGTGGTACGGACACAGCTTTTTCAACACTTCAAAGACCCCAATTGCTAGGCTTTCAGTCAAATTAGAAAGCAGGCAGCAGCCAAAGTGCCTCCCTTTGCAAAGGGATAGTGCCTTCCATCTCTGCTTGCAGCCACACCAGCTCTCTGCTGAATTCAGCACTCTCTTGCAGGACTTGGCTAAAAACAGCAATAAGCATCCAACACCACCAACATTCTGACCTTTTTTCTACCACTCCCATTAATATGTGGCCTGCCATCCAAGGTATAGCAGATAACAGTTTGATCAAATGTTTTGCTACTACTTAACAGGGGGTACCATTTTTCTAGCCTGCAGTACCTGTGTCCTTGTGGCCCGCCACCTGCCTAAGCTCATGCTTAGCAGTCCATTTCAGGACAAAGTTCTGAATTATTTAGGATTAGGTTTGATTCCATCAGGAAACCTGTAATGGCAGTGGGGTTTAAAGATGGAAGTTTACTTCTCTCTCACATGAAGGTTTTGGTAGGCCATCTGTGTGTGCTGGCTCCACATACCAGGGGCCCAGGCTCCGTCTAGCTTGTTGCTCCTCCTCCACTTCTGGGACCAAGATGGCTCTTCCAGCTCAGCCAGCTGCATTCCATGCAGCAGGAAAGGGGATGAGGAGAAGGGTATGCCTTCTCCCTTTAAAGACATTTCCTGAAAATTGCCTACATTACTTCAACTCAATATGCCATTGATCAGGATTTAGTCACATGGCCATGTCTAGCTGCAAGGGAAACTGAGGCATGTAGTCTTTATTCTGGGAAGTCATGTTTACACTGTAGAAAGAAGTGGAACAAATATTGGGGGATAACTTGTGTTTTCTGCTAAAGTGGTGCTTCCCCTTACCTCAAGCCTAATGGAGGGAGCTTCAGGGAGACCACTGAGAGCTTGCCCAGTCTCCTGAAGTCTGTGGAACACTAGAGGCTAGTGTCAGACCCCTTCTTGGACAAGCCTGAGAGGTTGTCTAGGGTGACTGCCTGGTCTGAAAGTAGAGAGAGGAGGGGGTGTCCCACAGGACTGAGAGAGAGAGAGCCAGCCTGGTGCCATCCTAAAGAGACTCTGTCTAAGGTAACCTTCTAGGGCACATTAGACCCTCCAGCCTTTACCTCTCCTCCCCACATCAGCATGCCAACCGCAGAGCAGTCAGCAACTTTGGTGAACAAGTTGGCAGAGGGGGAAAGACTTGTAAGGTGAGAAGTAGAAGTTTCCCATGCCCTCCTCCCAAGCCAGAAGAAGAAAGGGGAAGAAGCTTTAAGTTGAAATAAATTTTGAAGTTTCCCTTATTTCTCTGGAATCGCATATTTCATTTTCAATGGTTCTCCATCCTGGCTGCCCACTGGGATCACCTGAGGAGCTTTGAAAGTTCCTGATGCCTGGATGCCATCCCTAGAGACACTGGTTTCATTGGTCTGGGGAGAAGCTTGGACACTGATATTTTTTTTAAATGCCCAGGAAATTCTGATGGGTAGCCTGGGTTGAAAACCATTGTGGTAATACTGAATTAAGAACATTTTTGCAAATAAAAGACTGTGGCATGACCAGAAAAGTGATAGAACTTGCCCTAGATCTCCCCCGTAGGAGGGAGAACCAGCCCACAGCCCTGGCATGGAAGGAAAGAACAATGGCATTTTATGATTGCACCCTCTAGCCGTTTTCACCTTCAAACTGGCAGTTCCATAAATCCTACCTCCTTCCAGGAGATTAGAAGCCTCTTCAGGGCAAGGACCACGACTTAAGATTCTTTGGGTTCCCCACACTGCCCTACACTTGCCAGATCCATTAGAGAGAGTTTAACATAATACTTGTTGCCCTGTTGTTAACCTCTGATCTCTGTGCTGGGAAAAAGTGAAGTGCCCGTGGTTATGCACAGGGCAAACTAAGGTGACTCCAAGACAGCCTTGAACTATATATTGGAGTCAATGAAAAGATAGAAAGTGCATGAGATATAGTCATTATAAAGTGGGTGAAAATTTTTATCTACCTATTACCAATTTCTACGGTCCAGATGGTGACTTCTATATTGTCCCGCATTTGAGTAAGCTTTTGTCTTCCTAATGCAAGGGAAGGTCTGGCTTCGCCCCCTCTCCTAACTAGATCCTGGCAGAACACCCTGGCTCTTCACGCACCATCACCACGACCACCACCCTCAGTCGTGGGGAGCCCTGACCCACGAATAAAGACAGCATGCTGACAGGAGGCAGGAAGAGAGCCAAGAACTTGCAAAACTATCAGCTAAATCCAAGAGCAGCTCTAGTCTGTCAGCACAGAGATGTCATGTTCCAAAGTAGCCTACAGCACCAGGACCCCACAGGAGACGGTTCTCAAAACGTTCCTTATTCCCCCAAGCCGACGTTTATGGTACAACTCCGTCAAAACAGACAGGGGCTGATTGCCAGATGCACCATGCCCCACGGTTTGACACTTGAGAAATCGCACTTGCCTGTGAATGGATCCTGAAGCTTGGTATCAAGAGAGCATCCTTTTCATAACCTAAGAAGGAAAAGCAAATAATCTCAAGCCCACCCTAGTATCAAAACTGGCCTTCTCCATCATCAGCTTCTGTCTTTCATTTGACTCAAAGATTTTTAACTAGAAATAAAATGTACTCTACCATGAGCTCAAGCTCAGATAGACGCCTGCTTAAACTGCATTTGGTGAAAAGAGCCTTCCAATCCCACTATACTTTTCTAGACCTTTCCCAGCAGAGGGAATCTCCCACATGAAAGGTAAGCTCACCCAGATATGAGGTCCCTTGCTCAATCAGACATAAAAAACTTTACCTGACTGTCCCCTGTAGCGTGTTATCCCCAGGAAGGTTGGCTACCTTCTAGAGGAATCAATAAAAAGATCCCCTGAAAGGGGATCTTTGTGACCACCTAGAGGGGTGGGATAGGCAGGGTGGGAGGGAGACACAAGAGGGAGGAGATATGGGGATATATGTATATGTATAGCTGATTCACTTTGCTATAAAGCAGAAACTAACACACCATTGTAAAGCCATTATACTCCAGTAAAGATTTTAAAAAGATCCCCTGATATTTGCAATGTTGTTTACAGTGTCCATGTTGCCATTTAGAAGCACTCACCAAGCCTACCATCCTGGGTGGTTCCAACTGCACCAAGCCATGAGCCCCAGTCTTTGGTTTTAATCATGACGATAATGAGTGGCCCATTAAAGGTAATTTTTTTTTAAGTTAATGAGCTCTCCCCTAAGAACGGCCACACACTGTACTGAAAAATGTCCGTAGGACACACTGCACTTTTGCGCTGTTTATTTAACTTTATGTGGATGCCATAAAACTTCTTTATTTGCTTTCAGTTAGCCCATAGGTTTTGACAAGATAAATTTTTATTTAGCTCTTTGCCCAGCTACAATCAGAAACAGGAGACTCACTTTCCAAAGCTGGGCTGATAGATGGATTAATCAAAACACTCCCCACCCTGCTTTTCTTCCAGCAACCACAGGGATCAACAGACGGAGTTTTTTCTTAATTAGAGAAACTCAGCAACAAGGTGATTTATCGATGATGAATCTTGCAGGCCTTTTCATTGTGCGGTCACTGTTGGCCGCTGTTTGAAATTTACCAACATAAATAAAGCCTCTCCATGACTAAACAAAGTTAAAGTAGCAATAAATTGAGCCTGCCATGTACTCTGGGCTAGATCTGAAGCCAACATAAATACCAGAATGCCTTGGCCGTGACATGCTTGACACAGTGACATCATCCAATCCCAAAGAGAACAGCCCGGCCCAAGCCAAAGCCTAAAACCTAATACAATTCTCCCAAATGAATCAAATTGCAATGGTCTAGACTCGGCTGCACTCAGTGCTCAACTTCTGGCTCCCTTGCCCTCCTCTGTCAAGCGATCACATTAAAAAATAATCTATACGCTGATCTAAATTTCGCTTTTTCTGCATGATTAAATTTTGGCAGGAGTAAATCTCTGTTATTCTCACTCCCTGGGAATGTTTGGAGAGTTACTAAAAACTCAGGATTTATCAGCTTAAGGTCCAACGGCCAGGGTGTTAACCCAAGGCCTGCGTGCAGCTACCCTCGGCGGGAGACAGGTCCATGGGCTGCAGGGGACCCTGAGTGTTAATAAGGGGGTGAAACTCTGCTCAGTTGAAAACACCTCAACCCTGGCCTCTGCCACGAAGAACTTGCTTGGCCCAAATCTAGCAACAGGCTGTAGTGAAATACCTTCACAAAACTGGAAAGTCAGCTCAACGGGGGGCTCAACGCCCCCCAGCCCTATCACTGCCAGGAGATGAAAGGGGGGAAGAAACCTTTCAGAACGCACACGCAGGACATCAAATTAAAAATGGAGAAAATCTAATAACTAATTGGTGAAACCATAAAAGCTGCCATAAAAGACATTTTTCTTAAACTACTTTACACAGGGCTGTATAATTTTATGTCACTTTTTATTTATGTTGCTGTAATGAAAGCTGTGCTGGGAGCTGAGGAGCTTAGGAAGAAAGGAATTGAACTATTTTTAAAGGGGGAGGGAGGGGAAGTCCATCTATAGGGCTTCAAAAAAGATTAGTTTTGAAATATAGAGAGGTTGGGGAGGAGAACCAATTTACTCCTAAAAGCCTCTGAGCAAAAATGTTTGCAGTGAGCATCCTTCTTGCACCTCTATCCTCTCCACCCCCAACGCCGTAATCGCTTAACATTTATAAAGTGGGTTCAATAGCATTTTGCAAAGCTGGGGTGTGAATTAGATAGATAAACCCATGCCATTTAGACTGATCTTGTGAAACCGGGTTTTTAGTGTATGAAATATGTAAAGGAGCACGATTTGAGCTTCTAGAGGGACCCATATAAAATGAACCCCATTTTAACAAGGTACTGATGAACTTGCGAAGCTCCATGGGACATCACAATGCCAGATTCAAGGATTCTAGAAAGACACTGTTTATTAGTATTCAGAAAATCAGACAGGATCCTTTCCCCTTCCTATTTGTCATGTGACAATTCAGAGAATGTTGCAGCATTGGGAAAAGAGGAAGAAGTTGCAAGATAGAAAACCTTGAGTAAATTATAAACAAGAGGGATTTAAAATTGCATATGCTCAAAGTGGAGGGCCACAAAGGGGGCTCTTGGAGGAATGATATCCTGCTTGTGGATCTGGAGGCCAGTTGCTAGGGTGTGCTGGGTTTGGGAAAAGTTACTGTACTCTTAGCATGTGTGTTGCTTTCTCTGTGTATGTTAAACTTCAATAAAAACGTTTGAAAAATAGCATATGTTCAAACGAGTCTTAAAAGAGAGGCAGAGAGTGGCTAATGTACATACAGAAACACAGAAGTGTTGTGCCATTTTCCCAGGGAAAGAGTAGATCACCCCTTAAATCGCAGGGGCCCTCTGAACTCTGGCTAATTTTCAAAGTGAGATGAGGTTGTTTTTAGAAACAATTTGCCTTCTATTAACAATGAAATCCAATTCGGCCTCGAATATTAGAAAGTGAAACATATATACAACTTAGAGGGAGTGGTGAAGTATCACACAGATAGGGCATTATTTAGGTAGGCTTGACAGTCAAGGCCACTTTACACCATCACGGACCAGACTAAACAAACCTGACCCCCAGGGTGACCCTCCAAGGATTCCAAAAGATTGGAAACTCCGAAAAGGCAGCCCTGACCAGACTTCACAGCCTGGTAATGGCATGCAAACGACACACTGTCTCTGTCACGCAGCCAAAGGTTGGTGTTGTATATGAGAGCAATTTCCTCAAGAATTCAGAGGAAAATGTGATACTTTGCCTTTTCTGTATGGAGTTCACAACAGCAAGTGTATTTACTAGTTGGGTACACCCAAGCCTCACGACGACTGCCCCATCCCGTAACCTGCCCACCACCCCGTGCCCCCGGCAGCGCCTGCATTTCCCTACTCCTGCCTAATCAGTTGGCAGCGGCAAGGATGTCAGATGTGAGAGGAAGGGAGGGCCCACTCACCCAGAACGGGAAAGGCCTCGTTTGCAGGAGGTTTGAAAAGCTGAAACTACATCTAGGAAAACGTCACTGAGATTCAGAATCACTCTCCACTGGAAAGCAGGTTTCACTCACACCCTTGCTATCCTCAACACACGCAATGCTTGTTGCATCACCGAGGTCAGACTCACCTAGAAAACGTCTGCAGTGGGTGGCCCTGAGTCCAGCTTCTTCCAGGGCCTGTTTTCACATGTTCCTGTTACATGAATATACACCCTACACGGAATGATTCAGATCTGTCCTGAGGGGAATTCATTACTCCAAATAGCCCGCAACGAGAAGTTGGCTGGGAAAGAAAATGTTTGCTGGTGGGGTGGGGAGAGATGGGAATTGAAGGAGAGGGGAGGGGAGGCTGGGGGGGGGGGTGGCCAGGAAGAAAGGGAAATACAAAGAGAACAGAAGCTATGACTACATATATGCTCTGATGAGAACATAAGCTTTGGGGATGACTTCAAATTTGAATACCACCATGATTCATCTGGAACCTTTTACATTCTTTACTTTCTCTCTCACAAAACTGGCCAGGGGCCTGATTCTTTATTATATGCCTGTGGCTGCTACCCAGAGGCCTCTTGGATCCTGAGGAAGGGGGATGTGTCTCTGCCCCCAGATTTCCAGAACCTCTTCTCCCTGACCCTCCAAACAGCAGGCCCTCTGAGGACCACCAATAACATAGACAGACCCACAGTCCTCTTTAAGAGCAAACTCTCTTTGTGGACTCTAAGAAAAGGACATAAACCCCATACTGGAGATTTCAAGGCTGCATACAACCTCTTTTAAAAACCCTCTTTATGGGCTTCCCTGGTGGCGCAGTGGTTGAGAGTCTGCCTGCCAATGCAGAGGACACGGGTTCGAGCCCTGGTCTGGGAAGATCCCATATGCCGCGGAGCAACTGGGCCCGTGAGCCACAATTACTGAGCCTGCGCATCTGGAGCCTGTGCTCCGCAACAAGAGAGGCCAAGATAGTGAGAGGCCCGCGCACTGCGATGAAGAGTGGCCCCCACTCGCCGCAACTAGAGAAAGCCCTCGCACAGAAACTAAGACCCAACACAGCCAAAAATAAATAAATAAACAAATTTAAAAAAAAAAAACCCTCTTTACCTCTGTTTAGAAACCAGAACTTAAGTTCGATCTGTCATCTTTTTCAGATAATCCCCGGTCCCGCGTAAGTTCAAACAAGATATTCCGTTCAGCCTGTAATACAGCTCGTTCCTGTCATCCGATTCAAGGGGCCCTTATTTTCAGGGGGATCATGAGCTTTGTGTCGGAGGGAGGTGGCAACTGTGTAGCATTTGTGTTCAGGATTCTGTGCATCTTGATTTTTTTCTTCCTTGTAACAACTATCCTGCTTCGGATAGATTAAAAAAAAAAAAGCTAACATGGCTCCCAGGCGACCCAGCCTGTTGATAAAGAGAAAGCAGCCAGCAGTCTCCACAGAAACAAAGCATCCTTCCGGCTGGCTCCGGAGAGAGGAGAGCGCTCGTTCAATTCAGCCCAGGCGTTGAATAAACATTCTAGCCTCCAGATGAGCAGGCCTTCCGCTGGGAGAAGCTACCAGGGGGTCTGGGGGATTCCTTCGCCTCCCCAAAAGGGGAGGAAATCACTTCTTCCTAAGCACGAAGGGGCCTGAGCGGCAGCGTGCTCCTGCTTCTGTAAGCTTCCACCGGGCACCAGAACGGAGACAGGGAGACCCAGCCAGCAGCCCAGCGGCTCCACATTCTGCAGCAGCAGCATTCCGTTCGCCTCCGAGACCCGCTTCCCAAATAACCCCTGGCCGCACGGAAGCTTAAACGAGGCGCTGCCCTCAGCCTGTGCTCACAGCACGTTTCTGTCCTTAGATTCAAGGGGCCTTTAATGTCACACCCCGCCCCCTTCTCCCTCTGCCCTTTAATCCCCTCTGGGGAAACTCAGTTATGCATATTGCATGAAATGAGGACCACAGGCTGGGCCTCTACAAGCTGCTAATTGAAAACCTTGTCAGAAGTGGGAGGACGAGGCAGAGCGGGGAAAACAAGAACCCTTGGCAGGACCCCCTCATTACTGTGAGCAGCAACGCACCCTCCCAGAAGGGTGGGACTCACTCTATCTAAGCCACACGGGAGTCCTTCATCCCAGCTGAGAGGACCTGGGGGCTGAGGCTCTGGGACACGGGGCCTGACAATCAGAAAACGCTGCAAGGATGCAGCTAATGGGCCTCCCGGACCCCTGCTCAGCTCTGGGGCTTTCCTTGTTCTGTGAGGGTGGGGTGCCTGATACTGTGAAGACTCTCAACTGTGTGATCCCAGGCAAGTGACTCCACCTGTCTGGGCCTCAGTTGCCTCCTCTGGAAAATGCAGATAAGAATTACACCTACTTGATAGGGTCATTGTGAGGATTAAATGTGACAATATATGTAAGCATTTCACACAATACCTGATACAGTAGGTGATAGATCTTAATATTTTGGTCTTATTTATAATGATGAGAATTCTCCCCTTACCAGACTGGAGAAAAACAGAGGAAGAAAACATAGGGGAGAAAGAGCTGGGACTGCTGTCCTCCCCCCGCTTCATAAGTAAATCTGGTACCAGTTCTATGGAAGTCTTAAAATGGCAAAGGGTACAAGAATGCATGCATGTGTGGAGGCGAGGGGAGGAAGGTGGCGAGAATTCAGTGCAGGACAACAGGCAGGAAGACCAAGAAGCTATTATTTTTCGATCATCTATTATATAGCAGGCCCATTCTAGGTGCTTTCATGGGGTGTTTGAACAGAGCTGTAAGGTGGTCATGGTCATCCCCCACTTTCCACTAAGAATCTGAGGCTCAGAACAGTTCAATTATCTCCCCAAAGTCCAAGGCTCCTAAATGTGGCATCAAGAGTCCCAAATCCCCACTCCAGCTACCACTTCCCCACACGCTGCACTGGGAATTCCTTCCTGCCTCTGAGAAGGAGCAGGAAACCCTTGGACAACGGTACGAATCCAATTCTCAGGAGTTAGACATGTTTTTCTAATACATTTAGAAAAGGTTCAGATTCGGATATTGGCACCTTTAGTGGGAAAGGTCTTGGACCCCCTCCTTTGTTCAGAACAGAAGTTTCCAGCCCATGTTTCCTTGCCAAAGGTAGGTGGAAATGTGTCTGAAGCAATAAACAGAAGGCTTTTAATGCTTCCCTGTGAAGCACTCTGGCTGAAATGTTAACATCCAGGTTAAGAATATAAGAAGTGAGTAAATGAAAACACCATGATTACAATGGTGGTGACTTTATCGGAGGATCTCCAAAATCACTAGCAATTACGTGGTATGAAACGTCTCCATTATGAAAACCATGATGATTTTGTGTCTACTGATGAGGATAATGACTAATATATTCTGTCAACAGACATGACAGCTGTCTGTATTTGGAGGCATACATTTTTAGATGCCGTTACTGTACCTCCAGCTATTTTAACTACTAAATTTTGTTGACACAATGCAATCCAGTAACAAGGGGGCTTACGGGAAAAGGTTAAAATTCCTATTTCCAGCTGTTTCTCTTCCTTACACCATTTTTGTCTCATTATTCACTAGGATCCATAAATCTGCCACTCAGATGCCAGGCTAAGTGATGTGCTACAGGGAAATTGCTAATGTCACTAGGAAATAAAATAAAATTGAACACCGGCTTCACAGCATCCAGCTTTCAGAAGTGTCGCGCCCTGCCTGATGTCACTCTGACACACTCTTTGCACGCTGACCAGAAGAGCTTCTGTCTAAGTGAAGTGTGCTTCACTTCCTCTGTCCCAGCTCCCCATTTTCCAAATTGGGGGGGTGGGGAAGGAAAGGAGGTAGAAAGATTTGCAAGATGGGCTCTAATTTTAAGACAAAAGCCATCCCATTAAATCTTAACAGATGTTTCTCAAGTTTAGAAGATTAAGAAAGATTTCAGCATCAAGAATCAAAGAAAATACTCCATGACCTTAAAAAAGGATAAAACACAGAGCTCTAACAAACCCAAAGTCCACTTTGACAGCTGTCTCTGACGGAATTGACAAGGAGCTATTGATGTTTGGATTAAACCATGCCTCTGTGATCAAGTACTCAAACATGGGATAAAAGACGAATATATTCTTTAATCCTACCCACTAATTTTGTCTCGGCCCTGAAAAGCAATGGGTACTGAACAAATGTTGAAAGTGGCTTCTCTTCTGGCTATCGACAAAGCTATTTTTATTTCATTAATTTGCCACGTATCTTATCAGCGTTTAAACTAACACAAGGAAATCCATACAAGGTACTGAACTCTCCAGAAACAGATGGCTGCAACTTCCAAGGCCACTACAGGTAAAATCTATAGACGACGATTCTAGAAAGTGAGGACGATGCTACAGGAAAATGTAAGAGAAAAATTGGGTTCCGGTTTCTTTTTCTTTTTTTCTTTTTGTGCTAAGCTGTAACATAGCATTGGGAATTCCAATTTTCAGCCTGGAGAGTTTTGAAAGAAAAGAAGAAAAACTTTTCTTAAAAAGGAAAGGGTGAAGAGGCAATTAAGTCATTAATTACTCTCTTTGTCTAACGCTGTCCAACCCATCAAACTTGGCCTCTTCTGTCTCCATCAAAGGTGCAGCTCACTCTGCTTTACAATAAGTACCTCTTAAGGAGACAATCTCATGTTTCAAAAGCTGCTCTATGAGGAATTTAGATGAAGAGAAATTAAAATAACACTTAGCAGCCGACCTCAGAGTTTGACGGCGGCACAGCGCCCACTGTCACCAAGGGCCTCATGAGCAGTGAGAGGTTCCAGGGACAGGGACGTCCCTGAGAAACAGTAGCCTGTGTGCCAAGGGCAAGGAGTCTTGGGATTTAGTAGAGGAGGAAAGATGGAACTGACATTAATGCTAAGAACTGGGGACTGATCCACACCTCCCTTTAAAAGAGACCAGAAAGGAAACAAGTTCTTTGCAGAAGGACCCATCGCAAACACCAGAATGCCCTGAGTAAATAACTGTGGAGACGGTGTCCGAGGAGAATAGACAGCTCCAAGACCTTTCTAGTGGGCCAGAACAACTTCAGGGAGATTTGCTGGGCAGGCGTCTCCACCTCCAGCCCTCCCGCAAATCTTCAACCCCCTGCAGACCTCTTCTCCTAAATTTACCTTCCAGGGAGTCCACTGACACCCCATAAAAAGACCCCTCTGGGTATATGAGATTAAGTACAGTTGATCCTTGAACAACACAGGATTGAACTGCATTGGGTCCGCTTATACTTGGATTTTTTTCAATACACTACTAAGTTTACAATTTGTGGTTGGTTGAATCCCTGGAGGGGAAACCGCAGATACACAGGGCCAACTGTAGGGCTTGAGCATAGGCCGATTTTGGTATCTGGGTGGATCCTAGAGCCAGGCCCTCGTGGATACTGAGGGCCAACTGTATACTCCTTTAGGGAGCTTCATGAGCTTCTTTGGAAAAAAAAAAATTTTTTTTTAAGTGAGAAAGTATGATACTACTCTCTCAGTTTGCTTTTTCATATCAAGTTTCCTTGCTGATCTGGATGGAAGCCTTCATTTCACAAGATCATGAACCAACTCTCCCCAGTGGCAAGGAGAGAAAGCCACAACACACAAGAGGGTTGCACGTGCAAGCAATGAATGAGCAGGAACATGCATTTTAAAGCAATTTTGGAAGATTGGACCATGTTTATAAAAGATTCTCTCTTTTCCTATCAATTTCCAAAGATCTGACCAGGCTCCACTCTGTGAACCAAGAGGAGAAGATTCAGCTAAAAATTTGTTGACTTCAGCCTCGAATACTCTGCATACAGGATTCTGGAATTACATAAGTACTAGTGTAATAACAACCGCTTTATTTTTGTGTGTTGCTATGGAATTTCAAAAACAAAACAAAGAAAACCACTGATCAGTAATTGTGACAAAACTTTTTAGCCACAGCATTGAGAATAGGGCCTAATTAGTTCATAAACACACTTTGATTTGTTTACTTCAACGTCAAATTAACTTCAAATATGTAACAGCCGTTGCTGATTTGAGACGGTACAAAACGCCTGCCGTTGTGCTCGGTGTACCTTGTGTAAATCTATCTCTTTTTAAAATGGATTCATTTGTAAGTCTCTCCATAGTACACCTCGCATACAAAAGGAGGAGCCACATATGCATTCTATTTAAAAGAAAATTGTTTCTAAAATGGAGTGTGTGTGTTTGCCATCCCATGTTTTGGCTCACTCCCATTTGCCCCTCTACACAAATAGAAACAGGAACATTTTTAAGGAAAATTAGCAGCTCATGACTACAGAGATACTTAGAGATATAATGTGAGCCTAGAAAGATTAAGAACTACAAAGAAAAGAAACTTTTCAAATCTTTGGAGAAAATTACTATGTGCTGAATGAAATGGGAGAAAGACAAGAAAGGGGGAGATGGCCAAACCCATAGTAAGGCCTGCCCTGGTCATTCAGTCAATAAATATTTATTGAGCACCTACTTCATTCCTGCTCCTTTATTTAAAGGAAATAATCTATAGAATAATCGTCCATAGAGCTTACTGCTCTAAGCAATCCACCAATATTAACCCATGTATTCTTCCTAATAACTCTATGTGGTAGGTACTATTAGTATCCTCATTTAATAGAAGAGGAAACTGAGGCACAGAGAGGTTCGTAATTTGCCCAAGAGCACACAGCTAGTAAGTAGCAAAGTTTGGGATTCAAGTCCAGACACTTTGTCTCCCCAGTACACACTGTGCTAAGCTGCTTCTGCCAACCATATCCTCAACACTGGCCCTGGAGTACCAAAACATGTTCCTCGCCCTCAAGAAGCTTCTATCCTAGAGAACAATTACAACACAGTGTAGTAGGTCCATGAATACAGTAAGCACAGGGTGATGTCCTGGGAGGCCTTGGGCTCGGGAAGGCCCAGTCTTAAAGTGGGCAGAGAGTGGGTGGGAAGACTGGTAAAGACTTTTTAGGTCTAGAACAGGGGTTCTCGATCTCACTACTATTGACATTTCAGGCCAGATAATTCTTTGTTGTGGAGGGCTGTCCTGTGCACTGTAGAATATTTAGCAACATCCCTGACCTCCACCCACTAGGTGTTATTAACATACCTCTCCCTCAGTAATAATGACCAAAAATGTCTCCAGACACTACCAAATGTCCCCTGAAGACAAATCATCCCTGCTTAAGGATCACTGATCTAAAGGAAGTGGTGTCCAAGGCAGACCTGAATGATGAGTGGTGGTTATCAGAAAAAGAATTGGAAGAGAGGTCCAGGCAGAGGATACAGCACAAAGACCCAGAAGAGAGAGAGGGGTTGGCACTTCCTGGGAGCTGAAGACAATGCAATATGAATGGCTCTTAGAATTAGATATAAGGGGTTAGGAAAGGTGAGTCCGGAGGGGCAAGCAGGATCATCATAAAAGGCCTGTTACTCTACATTTGGGACTTGGATTGTATCCTAATACAATTGGGAGCTATTAAAAGGAGAATGACAGGATCAGACTCACACTAATCTGCACAGAGAGAGTGAATTAGAGAAGAACAAGACTGGGAACTAGCTAAGACAATGTGTTTGTGCTTTCTTTGCATATTGATCGCTTTTCCTTTTAACTAGAATCTTAACACGTAAAGTTAAATGTGTGTTCTTCATATGTAAAAAGCTCTTGTGTATCAATATGAAAAAGATGACCACACCAATAGCAAAAAGAGTGAACAGGTGAATCACAAAGAGGAAGTGTGAACAATGAATACGTTTGAAAAATGTGCTACTTTCCCCAACGATCAAGGAAATGCAAATTAAATTATGAAATCCCATATTTTCCATCTATCACACTGGCAAACAATTTTTAAAATTCTTATTGCATCTCTTGTTGATGTGAAGAGAAATTGCATTCCCCCTACACTGCAGTGGGAGTCCATATTGGTGCTGCTTCACTAGAAAGCAATAGAGAAAAATAACAGTAATAAAACTGAGTTTTGTGAAGAATTAAATAACAAAGTATTGAAATGATCTAAACAGCCAATAAGAAGAAGGTTAGCCAAATTATAGCAATTCTGGGTAATAGAATACCACATTTCCATTAAGAATGACTTATGGAAGTCTGTTTGTTGGGGAAAATATTTGACACAAGGCAAAAATACAAAACCCTGACAACATTCAGTATTAGTAGAAGACTAGAGAAGTGGACGTGTGGTGCTGGCTACAACCCTGGGGTCACACTGTCGCTGGACCCAGGTCTTGAGGCTGAGTTGACTTGCCTAAAAGTTGGAAGCGGAGAAAGGTGCCTGAGTTTAGTCATCAACGTCTGGAGTACTAATAATTAGTACTCACTGGGCTGGCAGCACTCACCTCAGGGGCAGACTTCACGAGCAGCTCTTAAAGCCATGCAGCAGGAGCCGTCCCCAAGCATGACCCCCTAAAGGCCAGGCCACGTAGGGGCCTGTAGGCTCCATTTTGTTGTTCACTGACACGTCCATTGGGAGCTTATGAGTAACCAGACTGTGTATATCAGTTAATCTTTTTTTAAAAACTGTTTGGTATATATGTCCTCAATTGCTTGGAGAGAAAATCATTTTATCCTGGATTTGGGGCAATTTTTGATAAGACTGATACACATTAAAGAAGATATAAAAAGTCCCCATAGCCACTAGTACCTAGCACATGGTTAAGTGCCAGTGAATATTAGTTACATGAACGAGTGAGGTGAACTAACTAGGACAGTCTGTGTCACATTCTAGACCTGACTTCTATGGAATTCAGGAGGGAGTGTAAACTTACGCTTGGTATGATTTACGGACTCCAGAATGGCCCAATCAAATATTATATTTCTCCAAAATTCACAGATACCTAAAAGAATCTCACATTCCGGCAAGCATTTATTAGATTTAAATCCAAGATGAGGCATTTCTTTTCCCCCAAAAAAATTATCTTTCAGAAAAGAGGGTCAGAAGTTAAGAAACTTATCCAAAATCACACAGCAAATAAATTTCAGTACCTGTATTTGAACTCAGCTCTATCTGAAACCAAAGATCAGGTGAGTTTAGTAGACTTGTATAAGTAATGTTTGGATTCCTACTTCACCTAAATTTATGGCACTAACTGTACAACTTATTTGTCACTCATTACTATCATTTTATTATTTTATTTGTGTCCCTGACCCTACCTGCCAACAAAATTTGAAGTTCTTGAAGGGTAAGCAGCCTGCATGAATACTAATTAGTATTATTATTATCAGAAACAAATCAAAAAAAACTTTATGCACGATCATATTCATGATAATATATGACGAAAAATGAAAGGATCTAAATTTCCAACTGTAGAGTTATCATTAACTGAACAATAATCTAGCCATTCAGTAACACACATGTAATCCTTGATTTGGATGGTGGAACTCCAAAATATATATATCTATATGAAGTATGTAGTAACATGGAGAAATGCTTCTGTACTCAACATGACCTGTTTTAGAAACTTGGGATATAAAATAAGGTTACTTCTCTTCTAATATTGAAATTAAGATGATCCAAGCCTCCATCTCTCTATTGAGAGAGACTCTCTTTCCTCCCTCTCTGGGTTCTTTCCTCCTATAATAAGCCTGGCAATGCCCAAGGGGTCAGCCAGGGTTGCTCTCACCCTGCGGCCAAGGCAGAGCTTGGGCACGGTACCCCCAGCTCACTCGAAGCGAGAGAACTCTATACTGCATGCCTCAAAACCGTATCATCTGGCACCAAAATGTTTTGGAAAAAAAACAGAAACTGAATGAAAACTACTATCCGTGTTTCTGCCATCCAAAGACAACCATAATTAACAGTTGGTGTATTTCATTCCAGGATTCTCTTCTACATACAGACTCTTTTTGCCAAGGTATTATTGTAGTGTATTAAAAAAACAAACAAACAAACATAAAACACTATAGCCTCAAAGCCTAGAAATGAGAGACAACTCCATCCTGATAAGGCAGGATTTGCCCAGCCATCTATACCATACTGAGCTGCCATGGATTCCCACAAAGTCTGCAGCAATCTTCTCCCCTCAATCCTAACAGACCCCACATGGCAAAATGTGCTAAAGAAACTGAAGTCTTTCCCCAGTGGCCTTGGATAGCAGCGCTGCCATCATTACTGCCCTCGTGTACACTGTCAAGCGGTCCTGTCTCTCTGGGACAGGATGATACTCATTACACAGGCATCCATGTCATCCTTGGCCCCAGTGTATTTTGAAAACTAAATTTTGGAGCTATGATAAGATGAAGCTAAGATATCACTAACAGTGTTGTGTTCTTGCTGTTGGCTTGGAGAATACTTTATTAGCCTCCCTTGCAAAACTGAGAAGGCTGATGATCGAACATCCTAAGAATGGAAATAAAGCAATCTAATGGGCCAAAGACCACTCTAAGAGATGAACTCAGTTTTTTTCCATTATCTTCTGTTGTGATCTTACCCAAGCCAACTTGGTTGTTCACAATTATTAGGTTCTTTCTAGTAAACGTGGGCAGCATCCAATAGTGAGAGGTGGGTAGAGTCTATAGATCTCTCCCCTCACCATTTGATTACAATAAAATTGTCTCAGACCAAATTCTACGGCATACACGTTCATTCATTTAGCAAGCAGGCTCTAAAACACCCATACAACCAAGTCTGTAAGCTTAAAGAAGTTCCAGTTCTCTGTCCCTGTAGAAAGTTTTAGGTTCACCAAAGGCAAATGTGACAATAGGCTAGCAGCAGGTTTCAGCTGATTTTATAATTAGATTCGTGGGACTGGAATTCTCTGATCAGTGGCTGGTATAGGACAATTTCCGAATGAAACGTCTGGCACCATTTGGAAAGGTATATAGACCACTGGACTAAGTTCCTGCGTCCTGTTACGCAAGGGGATAGGGCCGCTGCAATATTTCTAACCAATCCACAGCTCTTGAACACCATTTTCTTCACCTGTGAAAAATAAAACCTCCAGTGTTGGTTAGTTATAAAGATAATTGAAGTCTACCTCTGGAGTGTGGGCTTCTGATTAGAAGCTTTCAAAACACTAACTACTTGCCCAGAAGTGTATGCTCCCTCTTAGGGTAACAGACTGTTCCTAAGATATAGGTCAAATTAAATTTACATACAAATACATATCATATATACCAATGTCAGGGTGCATTTGTGGTGTGCACACACAGAGAAATAGATAGGTAGATAGATAGATGGTTAGATATAGATACAGATATAGCTATATGTATATTTATGTACACATATATGTATATATGCATATATATATATATAAAATCAAGCTGTCTGTATCAAAGTATTTTAAAGTAAATTACAGGCAGCACAACATCACTCTCATTAAAAACATAAAGGCTTTAAAATCCAGATAAAAGAAGGAGGTGGATAGAAAAAACTTAAAGATGTCATTTCATTTTTAGGGATGAGTTTTAAACTCATTTCATTTGAAAGAAGCCTGAGTACATTAGACTCGTAGGGAAATAATCCCACTATTAGTATAATCATTTGCATCTGTCAAATGTGCCCTGATGTATAATATGCTTTCTTTTACTCCAGAGGACCCCAAAGAAACAAAACTTTAGGTGAAATTGCAAAGGAAGGAGAAAGGATATTATTACCCAGGGTTGAACCCTGTCAAAAAAAAAACAAAATGATACCCTCAAATCACTCGTAGGCCAAATGATTACCATCCCATAGGATGGATGCTATAGAGGAGAGACCAACAAGTGCAAGAGCAGAGTGAGGAGGCATACCCACGGCTCCTGGGAAATCAGGAAAAACCCAAGGGATCACCATGGAGCTGGGTCTTGCAGGAGACGATTGCCTGGCCAAGATGGGATGTCCACCTTGACTCCCTAGTCTGGCAAATGAGGAAGACAGAGTTCCTAGCTCTCAGAGGAGTGAGAATTGAAAGAGATGGTGTATATAAGTCCTGGCACGTGGTATCCATATGAAGGAATCCGTCTCGTAAAATCAGGAAGCAGGTTGCAAAGAGCTCTGTGCTAAGAGTCAGAAGCCCTGGGTTCCAACCTCAGCTTGCTCCACTAGCCACACGACCTGGGCTTGGTCTCTTCCTCTCTCTGCACCTTAATCCCACATGTCTAAAATGAAGTCTGTGACACTGTTCTGCTGTCTCCCGTGAGGACCAAATGACATCCAAGATTGGAAAGATTAAGCACTTTGTAAATACAAGGTATTCTTTTCATCGCAAATGGAAGACATGCTCTTGAGTCCAAATATGCTAGGGAAAATTCAGGGTGGGCAGAAGAAGAATCAAAAATCTGTTCTGTGGCCTTCCAAGGTTAAGCCTTGATCTTCAAGTTATGCTGCCCTCTTTGGCAAAGCTCTAGGCTTTATAACTGGGCCATGAAAGACTGAGGCAGGTCTAACTGTGTCCCTCGGACTCCAACGTTGACTGGAAGCTCTCTCACATTGAAGTTCTGGCATGAGGGTCACCCATCTCCTTCTCCCAGATAGACAGAAAAGCCAGTTCTGGGGCTAGGATGACCTCCCCATTCTTTGCACAGAGCCAAGAGTGCTGATAAGGGCTCCCCACTAAGGGTAAGGAGTCAAAAGTGGTGCCCCATGTCACTTAGTCCCTTAGTCCTCACTTAAGCCCAATTTAAAAGTTTTCAAAGTGGATCTTTGATTAGAAGGAAAATGTTGCATAATTGAAAAGGCTGCTTTTCAGGAACCTTGGGTGTTTCCCCAAGGGGCAGCCGTTTTAAAGCAGTCCTACTAATGGGTCTCTTGGGCTTAAATGTCAGTATCACAAATGCTGGCTCTGGGCTCTGGCAGGTAGCAGGGGCCTGGCTGATAACTTCAACAGGTACCATTTCTCCACAGCTTCAAATGAGCCTTCTCCAAATTTACTTTGGTCAATGGCCCTTCAGTGTCCTCAACATAATTTGGAAACTCTTCTGTCTGGCTTTCAAAACATGCTACAACCACTTTCACCCATCTGTCCACTGGACCCCCACTACGACCCAGCATGAACGCCCATCTGCTGCCCTCCCACTGACCCGTAGGTCTGATGTTCAGACCTTCCAGCTCAGCCCCACCGCCATGCTTAGCCCTCACTGTTCACCTCACCTGGAGATTCCCCGCGGCTCTACTCCGGTACCTGCCCACACTCCACTGTGCTTCCAGGCCCGGCAGTAGCCGACCTCATTGGCAAAGCTTCCCCCGGCTGCTCCATCCCCACTGGTCTGAGTAACAGACGGCCTGCTTCATTCTATTTGTGCTCAATCCCAGAGGGCCCTATGATTTAAATGCCTTCTTTTATTTCCTTTTGCTTTTAATAAAACTGCTCATCTTTCAGAAGTATCCCTATAGTCTATAGGTATGGATTAAATAAGAATAATAAAGGGAAACGTGTGCACCCTCCTTTTGGGTTCAGAAACAGACATCACCAAGATATCTGGAGTTCCTATATGCTCCTCCTTGGTGGCCTTGTGGTTTTTTTGTTTTTGTTTTTGTTTTTACTGTGGCCACTGTTAACACAACGTAACCCAAAATAAGACCTGAGGAACAAGAGAAAGTCTTCTCCATCATTTGGTTCTTCTACAGCAATTGTCACCATACTTTCTACACTAAAACTCTGGGCATGCAACCAGCCAGGATGAGTGTACTTGTGGGAAAATGAAAGTGAGTATTGTAAATCAGGTCTGCCTGGAATAATTCCAGACATAGAGTCACTAAACCCTTAGCACTTAGCAGACTATCCAGCATGAGACAGGCCCTCAGTGAATATTTATTTAATTGAATTCTGGTTTTACTTCATCTAGTGGATGTAACATCGATTCCTGTCAATGTCAAACATAAAACTATTGCACTAAGAAAGTGATTCCGAAGTGGGGCTCAACCCCTTCCACCACGAGGTGTGCATGTATACCCATTGGGATATAGGAAGAAATATTAGAACTTCATTTGTACTTAGGTTTTTCTCAACCTTTTAAATGTTTTAATTTGGGGTATATGTCTTACGGACATAACGTATGTAGTATGTATGTGTATATGTAGCATTTACTACATAGTACAACATACTGTACAGTATAGCAGGTGTGATATGTAGCATAGTAGCACAGGAGGGCATGGCTCTAAGGCACCATACTCACACCTAATTACAATGGGCAGCAGGAAAATAAAGTGAGAGACCCAAAGTGAGGTCTCCCCATGAGCTCCTAGGATGCATCCATTCATTCATTCATTCATTCAATCATCAAAAATAATATCTTATTGATCTCCTCATGTATACCATGCTCTGTTGCCCAAATTGCATCAGAAAGAAGCAACAAAGAAGGCATCATTCAGAGGTTGGTCATGCCCTGTCCTATCCTGCTGCCCATGGGACTTGGGCTCCTTCATGGCCAAATAACTGGTGTATGATGCTGAGTTGCCCAGAGTGAGAAAATACATATCTATACATGCACCCCTGGTGGTGGTCCAGTGGTTAAGACTTCTCACTCCCAATGCAGGGGGGCCCAGGCTTGATCCCTGGTCAGGGAACTAGATCCTGCACGCTGCAACTAAGAGCCTGCACATGGCAATGAAGATCCCACGTGCCGCAACTAAGACCCGGCGCAGCCAAATAAATTAATTAATTTTTTAAAAAGCATTCTGTAAATAAATAAATAAGTATCCCCACCTAAGAGGATGAAGATGAAAGAGGTCAACCAGACCCGGACTTTTAATCCTGGTCATAAATGTTTCCTGTTCATTATAAACTCATAGTCATCACTTAATATGGCTCTTTTATTCACACCTGGCCTTCCCCACCAGCAAAGAAGGGGATTACCTTCCTGAGAGATGCATAAGAAGCTCTTGCCCCTCAAAGATGCCTCCCCACCACTTCTAGATGTCTGAAACTGTTCTCAGAAGGAGACAGCCCTACAGATAAGTTAAGGAATGTGATTTTGAATGTCCTTGCCAAGGGGCAAGGTAACCTATTAAGCTTGCACTAAGTTGTAAATGACGGGTACTCAATACTCTCTAGAGAACTCGTTCTGCTAGAGAGAGAGAAGGAAAAGAAGATAACACCAGAGAACGGGTCTGTGGGTACCTACATGTGAAACGAGAGGGTCTCATGGATGCAAAAGCAGCCTTGGAAAGAGGACACCACCAGGCCACTGGGCTGGGGAAGGAACGTTGAACTTGTCCATTTTGCCAAGGGCTGTTTTAGACCCAGCACTTGCCAAAAACTTAGTTACTATGGAGAATGTTAGTGCTGGAAGAAAGCAGGGAAAGATACCTGGGGTAGGCTAGACCCTACCCTCCTGACTGGGGGGTCCAAATTCTCATCCAATGAGCCTTCAGCAAACCTGGTGATCGAGGTGAGTAAACCAAGAGAGACTAAAAACTTTCAACCCCATTATCCATTTTGAAAAACTAGCTTGATTCTATGCTCTAAATGTTTTGAACCACTTAGCTCATCTCTCCGCTTGAGGTTTTGATATAACATTCCTGGCACTTCTCGAAGTGTTGCCAGAAGTGAAGAGGCAGTGGGGGTGATTCTCATCCATATCCCGTCCCAGAGGCGAACCTGGGAACAATGTACTGTTGTCTTACTGGATAAAATAAGACAAAGAAAGAGACTTCACTTACACTGCAAAACTTGGGGTTAAATGTCCAATGATGATTTGGGGGAAAGATACAAAAGAGCAACATCCAAAGGAAACACCCTGTTTGCCAAGGCTGAGAAATTGAAAGAGCCGGGTAGTTACAGAGAATCCAGGCACAAATACAGTGGACTGAGTTCATCTGCAACTTACAGAGGGGTGATTAGGTCACTAATATGAGTTTCTGTAAAGATTTTACTTCATTTTAAACAATTCTACTTCAAAATTACTGATATTAAAACTGATAAACACAGATCATGAGCTCTATTTTAAATATGCAAAAATAGCCTTTTAATACATTGACTTTTGAAAGCAATTATATATATATATATATATATATATATATATATATACATATAATATGTAATATATATATATGTATAGTTAGTTAGCTAGAGATGCCATTACAAAAGGCCACAGACTAGCTGGCTCAAATGACAGAAATTTATTTCCTGCCAGCTCTGGAAGCTAAAAGTTTGAGATCAAGGTGCCTGCAGGGTTGGTCTCCTCTGAGGCCTGCCTCCTTGGCTTGTGGATGGCTGTCTTCTCCCTGTGTCTTCACGTGGTCTTCCTTCTGTGCGTATCTGTCTCCACATTTCCTCTTCTTACAAGAAAGCCAGTCATATTGGATTAGGACACATCCTAATGACCTCATTTAAAGACCCTAACTCCAAATACAGTCTCATTCTGAGGTATTGGGGCTAGTCTTCAACATATGAATTTTAGGGCGACCCATTTCAGCCTGCATATAGTGTACTATGCACAGATAACTAAGCATTGTTGCCCTAATTGTCACAAAGTTTCCTATAAAAAACCTGAGTGTGATGCATATGGTTGTGCTTCTAGTCAAATTCTTGCACATTCTTAATAGAAATGAAGAGGGTCTGTAGATTATAATCTAGACTTCATATAAAGGATAACACACATACACAACATTAAGATAATTTTCCTCAAAGGAACAGCTACTCTTTAATTCTGAACATTTTAAGACATCCAGAATCACTTTTCCTAAGCAATTATGATTTTACAAAATGCTGTCAAGACCATTGCAAAGTTTTACTGCCCAGACAGAGCTAAATGCCTGGAGCTTTCAGCGGTGATTTATTATTTACTCTGGAGGTAAGCTGCTAAGCAAGATTTATTCGGTAAGAACAGAGCCAGCCGTAACAGCACAATATATGTTTGACTGCGAGGGGAATTCTTTTTCACCATTCCTCCAGAAAGTGTGTTCTCCATAATAAGAAAAATACACCTTTATGTAAGTTTTCATCCTTTTGTAACATCAACGGTACCGATATCTATTTGACAAACCAGTTTGGCTTCAAATGTTCTCATTTGAAGTTTCGCTCTGAGAAATCTTCAGAATAAAAACAATGGGAGAACAATACCCAGATTCATTGATGGAATCTGCTGGGTATCTGCTTTACCTACACGGGGCTTTTATTTCCTGGGGAGTTGCTTCATTGCTCTACTGTGGCCTAAACCACACATCATACCACATTTTGAAGCAACTCTGGATTCCTAAGAAAAAGAGAGCACTAGTAATGCGTATTTGCCAACTTTGGTTTTCAGAACTGATAACAAGGACTAGAGACCAATTGCTGGCCTGCTTCCGCCCCCTAGTGATCAAAACTTATTGTTGCGTTTTGCTAAAGGAAGACTGGAGAGCTGGGACCAGTGAAAGTGGATGCCACCTACGTCCCCCCTCTTTAGCAACCTATTCCCCGAGATACCCATGGCCATCCAGCAGCCCTTCCACCAGGCACAGAAAAGGGAAATGATAAACTCATTCACATTAAAGCGTCCAGGACTAAAAGCTTTCCTTCTCCCCAGACTATGCATCTTAACAAAAGCACTGAACCAAAAAGGCAGTGCTGCTTAACCCAAAAGAATAAATCACCAGCGGTGGAAATTTAGGCTTTAAGAGAAAGACCTTTTTCCTAGGCGTTTCTGTCTTTGTGTTTTGTTTTTTGGAGGAATGCCTTTGAAGAGTTACCCAGTGCCTCAATTTCTTTGAGGAATCACTGCCCTTTCTGTAATCTGGAGGAGGGGAGAAAAATCAGCAGAAGTGTTCCATTTCCCAGACTTCTCTCCTCCATCGTCAGCTGTTCCCACCCCTGTGCCCGGTTGGAAGGTACGGCTCTGGGTGTCCACCGTGTCCACCAGGGCAGCTCGCCCCACAGACACTAACCAGGTAGAAACATGAGCGAGGAATGTTTGGTCAGACTCCAACCACCCTCCAGCAGCTGCTCCCAGGATCCCCGCCACAGTTCCTCAGAGAGTCGGGGAGTTCTTCAGGCAGGTAGCCAATCCCTACAATGGCTTTAGATCGGGGAGGTAGGGTTGAGCAAAGGGAGTTAGACTAGGGAGGCGGGCTCCAGGAAGCTTGAGAGGCACCAGGCGATGTTTCTGAACTTAAGTCTTGAGTGGGTCATTCATCAAGCCCCTCCCAAGTGCTGGAAATTGGCCTCTCCCCCACCAGGAGCAATGCCAGAAGGTCGCCCCTGCCACCAGTGCCCAAATTCAACCTAGATGGAACCATGAAGAAAATGGAAAGAATGCAGAGAGGGAGGGCTGCTTTGTGTTGTGGGTGTAACTTGCTGAGAAGCCATTGGGACCCACGGTTGCCTCCAATCCACCATCACCAACTCCCACAGACACAGAGTCCACGGAGGTAGAAGCTGGTGGAGCGTGGCTGGTGGCTGGAGTCAAAGGGCTGATTTCAGTGCAGTTTCAACTGCGTGTAGTACTGTGATATGGATAGAATCTGGTGTCAGGCAGACCTGAGTTTGAATCCAAGCTCTGCTGCTGGCTAGCTGTGCAAATTTTGACGACTTCTACTCCATCCTTTAGTTGTCAGCTCAAACATTACACCCTCAGGGACACCCTCTCTGACCCCACAAATCAGAGCAGATCCCCTTTTCACGAACTTCTTAATCCATAATAATTTTTCATCATAACATGTATCACCATTTGTAATTTTATAATTTATATGTGGGATGATTTGTCTAATTTTTTCCATACTGCATTCTAAGCTCAGAGTGGGCAGACACCACATCTCTTTCATTTACCACCTTTTCCCAGGGACTAGAACGTAGAATACACTCAATAAAGATTTGAGAAATGAAGGAATTACACTGAGACTTTATCATCTGTAAAATGGGATGATAGTACCTTTCTTACAAGTTTAATGTGAAGATTTAATGAAATAATATATTTGTGAAAATTCTACTCTGTGTCTGACAAAGAGTAAGGCTCAGAAGGGGGTCATTCGTTTGCCACTATCTCTTCGGAGACCCACCATAGGTGGACAGTTATCCCTGACCACCAGAGGTGCCA
Source organism: Balaenoptera physalus (assembly GCF_965194825.1). Taxonomy (NCBI): domain Eukaryota; kingdom Metazoa; phylum Chordata; class Mammalia; order Artiodactyla; family Balaenopteridae; genus Balaenoptera; species Balaenoptera physalus. The sequence goes on from NC_138894.1 coordinate 42,373,795, forward strand.
CTGAGCAGCAAACTTAGCCAAAATAGAAAACCAGACACCTGAATAATCCATAGATTCCATGACAAGTCCCTGAATAATCAAAACTAGTTGGCACATTACAATTCATCACCTCTTCTCTCTAGGTGTCTCTTGATGGCAGGAAAAGTTATATCCAGCTTCACTCTCCTTTCCATCCCAGATAGAGAGTAGCCAGAGGGACTGTAAATCCATTCCTAACATTTTTCAGTTGTTTGAGTTATGTTCTACCAGAATTAAGAAGGTGACTTTAAAAACATGAAGGAGAAATAAAGGTTGCACTTCCCAGAGCAGAGTACAGGTGTAAAATGAAACTGAACTTTTAATATGAAACCGCTCTGGAGGAGAACGGACTAAGAATATTTTTATAGAATACTTGCATTATGGGTAATTTTTTAAAATCCAGGGTTCAACTTGCATGACACTGAGTCGTAAGTCTACCACTTAATGACATTTATAACTCTGTAACAATACGTTTTGTATAAATTACTGCTGAGGCTTAACATTTCTGATTATGATATATAGAATAAAGTGATGTCATGAAGGCAAAGTTTGTAAGTTACGATCTGTCCTGTTGCTTTAAATAAGAGGATTTCTGGAGACAATTGCCTTGATGAATATAAACTCAAATGAACCTTGAATCTCTTCAATTATTCCTATTTAGAATTCATTTTCCTTTGAACTTTCATTTAACTCAAAGCACAATCGTTCCATTATAAATCAAATGCGAGCTTGTCTTTCCTGCAATAACAAGTATGCTTTAAATAATGAAGCAACACCTATGATCAGAAAAAGATAATGTTTCAGTGCACCAAAATACAAAAAGTAAAGAGATTTATTATCTTAGTTCAGTAAGGATGAGTTGAATATTTTTGTAGCAACAGACATCTCTATTCCAAACAACAGTTTTTATTTGAAGTTTTAGTGTATTTTCTTTCCTGGAAAACTGGGGTGCCTTATTATCAATGAGAGTAACCCACGATTCAACACACAATGCTATTAGTGGCTGAGAAAGTCAGCTCTCTTCTTGTTCAGTTTCCCTAGTAGGCTAATGGGTATAAATATCTCTCAATCTCCTCGGCCCTCTTTTCCACTATGAAAGGGCTGGGCTGAATCATCCTAAATTCATCCCAAGCTCTAAAGGCAAAGACTCTATGTGCTTTTCCTTTTGCACAGAATTATAGTGAGGAATAACTAAGTTAATTGAGGTGAATATACTTTAAAAGGCATAAAAGTGCTATACATAGCACTTGAGGGTTTTCACTCTGTATTTTCTAAATACGTCTACACAGCCCTTATGTGAACTATACTATCCAAAATAATAATAGAAATCTCTGGAGCATCTCCAGACTAGTACAGATGAAAAGGTGTGATAAAGAGGGTCTTCTGGAGTTGCCATAATAAATTCTCTTGGACGGGATGGAAACCCCACATTATAACAGGTCAAGTGGCCAAAATATCCCAAACAAGAGCCTTCTTCCCCACTGAAAATCTCGCCAGCAGACAGGACACAGAACTAAGCAGGTAGGCTGGGCGGTTGGAATGCTCTCTTCCTGTTATCTCTTTATGCATTCTATCTTCAAAGCATTGTGACCTGTCTTCAATACACCCTCGGGTGTGGGATTTACATTTTTAATATGGGCATTTATGACGTGGTGCTTTTTCCTGGTTAATTGGTATCAGAGCAAAATGTTTGACTCTCTCCTGAAATAAATCTCTTCAGGAGCTTCGATCACACATTCTTTTGTTCTATCCCTCATTTGGAATGGGCTCTATAAAGCTGCCAGACCACGCTACATAATCTTTTGCTTCTCACATTTTTAAATCTGGGGGTTTATGCTTTAATAGCTTTGATGTGCTTACTCTTCAGCCTATTACTTAAACCACGTCCCTCCCCTTCCAAACACCCGGCTCCCCTCAGCTTTACAAGCCTGTACCCTCTGAGGCTGAAAGGATTTATTTATCATCCAGAATGTTTCCATAATTTTGGAAACATATGTTTCGAAATTACATTCCAATATCTCATACTATGTTCTTTGTCTTGCATCTGTTCTGTAAAAACAAACAAAACGCACATAATTATATTCCAATGGCTGCAAAGTCTACGTTTTCTGCAAGAGTTGGTTTTTCCACAAGCAGTCAGTCACACAACAAAGGCACTTACACCTCCCTGCGATTGTCATCTGAATCTATTCTTGTGTTAATTAGAGTTAACCAGTGATAACAGCAAACCTCTACCACATAACTGTGAAACTTTGACTCCTTTCCAAAGTTATTTCAGTTTTACAGGATAATCTCTTTATTGAAAATTAGCTATTGTTGAAAAACCAAAGTCTCAACATATAATACTCAATCGTGCACGGACAACAGCTTAGTAATTTTTCATCCTCCCCGGGTGTGACTTGCATTATACATACTTTAAAAAATGCACTTCTCTCCCTGTAATATCTTGGTGGAAGGTGGAAAGATATTTTGTCAATGCAGAACAAAAAAGACCCTCCCAAAAAAAACAAAAAATAAACCTGAATGAAACATAGTGAAATAATCAGCCAAAATATAATCTTTTTTTTTCTATAACTACCCCAACACACACCAGCTCCCTCCTGCCCAAGTCTTTCCCACCATACAAACATTCACACACACACACACACAAACACACACACACACACACCATTTAAACATAAAAAACCCAATCATTTTACATCCACTGTGTTTGACTAGAGTGTTTTGATGTTTGATGTCAAAATTAGATCATTTAGCATTAAAGCATTGAAAAAGCCCCTCAAAACTGAGAACTGTTATTCAGCTTATCTATTAAGAATAAAATTTCACCTTTGAAATGTTTTCTCTCCTCAGGGTTCCACCCTTGTTAACATGATCTTTATTTTTCTATTTTGTTTTTTACATCTTTATTGGAGTATAATTGCTTTACAATGTTGTGTTAGTTTCTGCTGTATAACAAAGTGAATCAGCTATACATATACATATATCCCCATATCTCCTCCCTCTTGTGCCTCCCTCCCACCCTCCCTATCCCACCCCTCTAGGTGGTCACAAAGCACTGAGCTGATCTCCCTGTGCTATGCGGCTGCTTCCCACTAGCTATCTATTTTACATTTGGTAGTGTATATATGTCCATGCCACTCTCTCACTTCGTCCAGACTTACCCTTCCCCCTCCCCGGGTCCACAATTTCATTCTCTACGTCTGCAACTTTATTCCTGTCCTGCCCCTAGGTTCTTCAGAACCAGTTTTTTTTTTAAGATTCCATATATATGTGTTAGCATATAGTATTTGTTTTTCTCTTTCTGACTTACTTCACTCTGTATGACAGACTCTAGGTCCATCCACCTCACTACAAATAACTCAATTTTGTTCCTTTTTATGACAGAGTAATATTCCATTGTGCCACATCTTCTTTATCCATTCATCTGTCAATGGACATTTAGGTTGCTTCCATGCCCTGGCTATTGTAAATAGCATTGCAGTGAACATTGTGGTACATGACTCTTTTTGAATTATGGTTTTCTCAGGGTATATGCCCAGTAGTGGGATTGCTGGGTCGTATGGTAGTTCTATTTTTAGTTTTATAAGGAATCTCCATACTGTTCTCCATAGTGGCTGTATCAATTTACATTCCCACCAACAGTGCAGGAGGGTTCCCTTTTCTCCACACCCTCTCCAGCATTTATTGTTTGTAGATTTTTTTTCCTATTTATTGATTTATTTATTTATTCTTGGCTGTGTTGGGTCTTCGTTTCTGTGCAAGGGCTTTCTCTAGTTGCGGCGAGCAGGGGCCACTCTTCATCGCGATGCGCGGGCCTCTCACTATCGCGGCCTCTCTTGTTGCGGAGCACAGGCTCCAGACGCGCAGGCTCAGTAGTTGTGGCTCACGGGCCCAGTTGCCCCGCGGCATGTGGGATCTTCCCAGACCAGGGCTCGAACCCATGTCCCCTGAATTGGCAGGCAGATTCTCAACCACTGCGCCACCAGGGAAGCCCATTTGTTTGTAGATTTTTTGATGATGGCCATTCTGACTGGTGTGAAATGATATCTCATTGTAGTTTTGATTTGCATTTCTCTAATGATTAATGATGTTGAGCATTCTTTCATGTGTTTGTTGGCAATCTGTATATCTTCTTTGGAGAAATGTCTATTTAGGTCTTCTGCCCATTTTTGGATTGGGTTGTTTGTTTTTTTTTGATATTGAGCTGCATGAGCTGCTAGTAAATTTTGTAGGTTAATCTGTTGTCAGTTGCTTCATTGCAAATATTTTCTCCCATTCTAAGGGTTGTCTTTTCATCTTGTTTATGGTTTCCTTTGCTGTGCAAAAGCTTTTAAGTTTCATTAGGTCCCATTTGTTTATTTTTGTTTTTATTTCCATTTCTCTAGGAGGTGAGTCAAAAAGGATCTTGCTGTGATTGATGTCATAGAGTGTTCTGCTTATGTTTTCCTCTAAGAGTTTTGTAGTGTCTGGCCTTACATTTAGGTCTTTAATCCATTTTGAGTTTATTTTTGTGTATGGTATTAGGAAGTGTTCTAATTTCATTCTTTTACATGTAGCTGTCCAGTTTTCCCAGCACTTTTTTTTTTTTAAACATCTGTATTGGAGTATAATTGCTTTACAATGGTGTGTTAGTTTCTGCTTTATAACAAAGTGAATCAGCTATACATATACATATATCTCCATATCTCCTCCCTCTTGTGACTCCCTCCCACCCTCCCTATCCCACCCCTCTAGGTGATCACAAAGCACCGAGCTGATCTCCCCGTGCTATGCGGCTGCTTCCCACTAGCTATCTATTTTACATTTGGTAGTATATGTAAGTCCATGCCACTCTCTCACTTCGTCCCAGCTTACCCTTATCCCTCCCCGTGTCCTGAAGTCCATTCTCTACATCTGTGTCTTTATTCCTGCCCTGCCCCTAAGTTCTTCAAAAACATTTTTTGTTTTTTAGATTCCATATATATGTGTTAGCATACGGTATTTATTTTTCTCTTTCTGACTCACTTCACTCTGTATGACAGTCTCTAGGTCAATCCACCTCACTACAAATAACTTAATTTCCTTTCTTTTTATGGCTGAGTAATATTCCATTGTATATATGTGCCACATCGTCTTTATCCATTCATCTGTCAATGGACACTTAGTTTGCTTCCAGGTCCTGGCTACTGTAATTAGAGCTGCAATGAACACTGTGGTACATGACTCTTTTTGAATTATGGTTTTCTCAGGGTATATACCCAGTAGTGGGATTGCTGGGTCATATGGTCGTTCTATTTTTAGTTTTTTGAGGAACCTCCATACTGTTCTCCATAGTGGCTGTATCAATTTACATACCCACCAACGGTGCAAGAGGGCTCCCTTTTCTCCACACCCTTTCCAGAATTTATTGTTTGTAGATTTTTTGATGATGGCCATTCTGACTGGTGTGAGATGAAATCTCATTGTAGTTTTGATTTGCATTTCTCAAATGATTAGTGATGTTGAGCATCCTTTCATGTGTTTGTTGGCAATCTGTATATCTTCTTTGGAGAAATGTCTATTTAGGTCTTCCACCCATTTTTGGATTGGGTTGTTTGTCTTTTGGATATTGAGCTGCATGAGCTGCTGGTAAATTTTGGAGACTAGTCCGTTGTCAGTTGCTTCATTTGCAAATATTTTCTCCCATTATGAGGGTTGTCTTTTCATCTTGTTTATGGTTTCCTTTGCTGTGCAAAAGTTTTTAAGTTTCATTTGGTCTCACTTGTTTATTTTTGTTTTTATTTCCATTTCTCTAGGAGGTGGGTCAAAAAGGATCTTGCTGTGATTTATGTCATAGAATGTTCTCCCTATATTTTCCTCTAAGTGTTTTATAGTGTCCGGTCTTGCATTTAGGTCTCTAATCCATTTTCAGTTTATTTTTGTGTATGGTATTAGGGAGTGTTCTAATTTCATTCTTTTACCTGTAGGTTTCCAGTTTTCCCAGCACCACTTATTGTAGAGGCTGTCTTTTCTCCATTGTATATTCTTGCCTCCTATGCCAAAGGTAAGGTGTCCATATGTGTGTGGGTTTATCTCTGGGCTTTCTATCCTGTTCCATTGATCTGTATATCTGTTTTTGTGTCAGTACCATACTGTCTTGATTACTGTAGTCTTGTAGTATAGTCTGAAGTCAGGAATCCTGATTCCTCCAGCTCCATTTTTCTTTCTCAAGATTCCTTGGCTAGTTGGGGTCTTTTGTATTTCCATACAAATTGTGAAAGTTTTTTGTTCTAGTCTTGTGAAAAATGCCATTGGTAGTTTTATAGGGATTACACTGAATCTGTAGATTGCTTTGGGTAGTACAGTCATTTTCATAATGTTGATTCTTCCAATCCAAGAACATGGTATATCTCTCCATCTGTTTGTGTCATCTTTGGTTTCTTTCATCAGTGTCTTATAGTTTTCTGCATACAGGTCTTTTGTCTCCCTAGGTAGGTTTATTCCTAGGTATTTTATTCTTTTTGTTGCAATGGTAAATGGGAGTGTTTCCTTAATTTCTATTTCAGACTTTTCATCATTAGTGTATAGGAATGCAAGAGATTTCTGTGAATTAATTTTGTATCCTGCTACTTTACCAAATTCATTGATTAGCTCTGGTAGTTTTCAGGAGGCACCTTTAGGATTTTCTACATATAGTATCATGTCATCTGCAAACAGTGACAGTTTTACTTCTTTTCCAATTTGGTTTCCTTTTATTTCTTTTCCTTCTGATTACCGAGGCTTAAATTTCCAAAACTATGTTGAATAATAGTGGTGAAAGTGGGCACTTTTATCTTGTTCCTAATCTTAGAGGAAATGGTTTCAGTTTTTCACCATTGAGAATGATACTAGCTGTGGGTTTGTCATATATGGTCTTTATTATGTTGAGGTAGGTTCCCTCTATGCCCACTTTCTGGAGAGTTTTTATCATAAATCGGTGTTGAATTTTGTCGAAAGCTTTTTCTGTATCTATTAAGATTATCATATGGTTTTTATCCTTCAGTTTGTTTATATGGTGTATCACATTGATTGATTTGAGTATATTGAAGAATCCTTGCATTCCTGGGATAAACCCCACGTGATCATGGTGTATGTGCCATTGAATTCTGTTTGCTAGTATTTTGTTGAGGATTTTTGCATCTATGTTCATCAGTGATATTGGTCTGTAGTTTTGTTTTTTTGTGACATCTTTGTCTGGTTTAGGTATCAGGGTGATGGTGGCCTTGTAGAATGAGTTTGGGAGTCTTCTGCCTCTGCCATATTCTGGAAGAGTTTGAGAAGGATAGCTGTTAGCTCTTCTCTAAATACTTGACAGAATTCACCTGTGAAGCCATCTCGCACTGGACTTTTGTTTGTTGGAAGATTTTTAATCACAGTTTCAATTTCAGTGCTCATGATGGGTCTGTTCATATTTTCTGTTTCTTCCTGGTTCAGTCATGGAAGGTTGTACTTTTCTAAGAATTTGTCCATTTCTTCCAGGTTGTCCATTTTATTGCCATATAGTTGACTGTAGCAATCTCTCATGATCCTTTGTATTTCTGCAGTGTCAGTTGTTATTTCTCCTTTTCATTTCTAATTCTATTGATTTGAGTCTTCTCCCTCTTTTCTTGATGAGTCTGGCTAATGGTTTATCAATTTTATTTATCTTCTCAAAGAACGAGCTTTTTATTGATCTTTGCTATTGTTTCCTTCATTTCTTTTTCATTTATTTCTGATCTGATTTTTATGGTTTCTTTCCTTCTGCTAACTTTGGGGTTTTTTGTTCTTTTTCTCTAATTGCTTTAGGTGTAAGGTTAAGTTGTTTGAGATTTTTCTTGTTTCTTGAGGTAGGACTGTACTGCTATAAACTTCCTTCTTAGAACTGCTTTTGCTGCATCCCATAGGTTTTGGGTCATCATTTTCTCATTGTCATTTGTTTCTAGGTATTTTTTTTATTTGCTCTTTGATTTCTTCAGTGATCCCTTGTTTATTTAGCAGCATACTGTTTAGCCTGCATGTGTTTGCATTTTTTACAGGTTTTTTTTTCCTGTAATTTTTATCTAGTCTCATAGTGTTGTGGTCGGAAAAGATACTTGATAAGATTTCAATTTTCGTAAATATACTGAGGCTTGATTTGTGACCCAAGATATGCTCTATCCTGGAGAATGTTCCATGAGCACTTGAGAAGAAACTGTATTCTTTTCTTTTTGGATGGAATGTCCTGTAAATATCTATTAAGTCCATCTTGTTTAATGTATCATTTAAAGCTTGTGTTTTCTTATTTATTTTCATTTTGGATGATCTGCCCATTGGTGAAAGTGGGGTGTTAAAGTCCCCTACTATGATTGTGTTACTGTCAGTTTCCCCTTTTATGGCTGTTAGCATTTGCCTTATGTATTGAGGTGCTCCTATGTTGGATGCATAAATATTTACAATTGTTGTATCTTCTTCTTGGATTGAACCCTTGATCATTATGTAATGTCTTTCTTTGTCTCTTGTAATAGTCTTTATTTTAAAGTCTATTTTGTCTGATATGAGAATTGCTACTCCAGCTTTCTTTTGATTTCCATTGCATGGAATATCTTTTTGCATCCCCTCACTTTCAGTCTGTATGTGTCCCTAGGTCTGAAGTGGGTCTCTTGTAGACAGCATATATACGGGTCTTGTTTTTGTATCCATTCAGCCAGTCTGTGTCTTTTGGGTGAAGCATTTAATCAATTTACATTTAAGGTAATTATCAATGTGTATGTTCCTATTACCATTTTCTTAATTGTTTTGGTTTTGTTTTTGTAGGTCTTTTCCTTCTCTTTTGCTTCCCACCTAGAGAAGCTCCTTTAGCATTTGTTGTAAAGCTGGTTTGGTGGTATTGAATTCTCTTACCTTTTGCTTTTCTGTAAAGGTTTTAATTTCTCTGTTGAATCTGAATGAGATCCTTGCTGGGCAAAGTAATCTTGGTTGTAGGTTTTTTCCATTTCATCACTTTAAATATGTCCTGCCACTCCCTTCTGGCTTGCAGAGTTTCTGCTGAAAGATCAGCTGTTAACTTTATGGAGATTCCCTTATATGTTATTTCTTGCTTTTCCCTTGCTGTTTTTTTTAATATTTTTTCTTTGTATTTAATTTGTGATTAATACATGTCTTGGTGTGTTTCTCCTTGGGTTTATCCTGTATGGGGCTCTCAGTTCTTCCTGGACTTGACTGACTATTTCCTTTCCCATGTTAGGGAAGTTTTCAACTATAATCTCTTCAAATATTTTCTCAGACCCTTTCTTTTTCTCTTCTCTTCTGGGACCCCTATAACTAGAATGTTGGTGCATTTAATGTTGTCCCAGAGGTCTCTGAGACTGTCCTCAATTCTTTTCATTCTTTTTTCTTTATTCTGCTCTGCAGCAGATATTTCCACTATTCTATCTTCCAGGTCACTTATGAGTTTTTCTGCCTCAGTTATTCTGCTATTGATTCCTTCTATAGTATTTTTAATTTCATTTATTGTGTTGTTTGTTTGCTCTTTAGTTATTCTAGGTCCTTGTTAAACGTTTCTTGTATTTCCTCCATTGAATTTCCGAGATTTTGGATCATCTTTAGTATCATTATTCTGAATTATTTTTCAGGTAGACTGCCTATTTCCTCTTCATTTGTTTGGTCTGGTGGGTTTTCACTTTGCTCCTTCATCTGCTGCATATTTCTCTGTCTTCTCATTTTGTTTAACTTACTGTGTTTGGGGTCTCCGTTTCGCAGGCTGCAGGTTCGTAGTTCTCATTGTTTTTGGTGTCTGCCCCCAGCGGGTGAGGTTGGTTCAGTGGCTTGTGTAGGCTTCCTGGTGGGGGGGACTGGTGCCTGAGTTCTGGTGGGTGGGGCTGGATATTGTCCTTCTGGTGGGCAGGGCCACGTCTGGTGGTGTGTTTTCGGGTGTCTGTGAACTTAGTATGACTTTAGGCAGCCTCTCTGCTAATGGGTGGGGTTGTGTTCCTGTCTTGTTAGTTGTTTTGGCATGGGGCGTCCAGCACTGGAGCTTGCTGGCCATTGGGTGGAGCTGGGTCTTAGTGTTGAGATGGAGATCTCTGGGAGAGCTCTCGCTGATTAACATTACATGGGGCTGGGAGGTCTCTCATGGACCAGTGTCCTGGAGTCAGCTCTCCCACATCGGAGGCTCAGGCCTGACACCGGCCGGAGCACCAAGACCCTGCCAGCCACATGGCTCAGAAGGAAAGGAAGAGAAAAAAAAGAACAAAACGATCAGATAGAACCCCAAAACAAATGGTAAAAGCAATACTAAACATACAAAATCACACAAAGAAACATATACACACACACACTCATAAAAAGAAAAAAATAAACAAACAACAAAAAACAAAACAGCAAAACAAAAAAGACGAACAGACAGAACCCTAGGACAAATGGTAAAAGCAAACCTAAACAGAAAAAGTCATACAAAGAAACATACACACACATACAAACACACACACAAAGAGAAAAAAGAAAAAAGAAAAAAAAGGAAGAGAGCAACCAAACCAATAAACAAATCCACCAATGATAACAAGCACTAAAACTAAACTAAGATAAACATAAAACCAAAAACAAATCAGATGCAGAAAGCAAACCCCAAGTCTACAGTTGCTCCCAAAGTCCACTGCCTCAATTTTGGGAACATTCATTGTCTATTCAGGTATTCCACAGATGCAGGGTTTATCAAGTCGACTGCGGGGATTAAATATGCTGCTCCTGAAGCTGCACAGAGAAGTTTCCCTTTCTCTTCTTTGTTCGCACAGCTCCTGGGGTTCAGCTTTGGTTTTGGCCCTGTGTCTGCATGTAGGCCGCCCTCAGGCATCTGTTTCCTGCCCAGACAGGAGGGGGTTAAAGCAGCTGTTGATTAGGGCTCTCCTGCTCACTCAGGCTGGGGAGAGGGAGGGGTATGGTAGTCATAATTGGAATGTGGGGCTAGCCAGCAGCGGCAGAGGCTGGCATGACATTGCAACAGCCTGAGGCGCATCATGTGTTCTCCCAGGGAATTTGTCCCTAGATCATGGGACCCTGGCAGTGGCATGCTGCACAGGCTTCCGGGGGGGGTGTGGGTAGTGACCTGCGTTTGCACAAAGGATTCTTGGTGGCAGCAGTGGCAACATTAGTAGTCCATGCCCGAGATGATAGCCGCAGGTCACGCCAGTCTCTGGAGCTCGCTTAGGTGGTGCTCTGCCATCAGTGGGTACAGGGAGCAGGAAGCCCCTCCCCTTGTGCACCCAAAAACAATGGTCTCTTGCCTCTCCAGCGAGTCCAGACTTCCTCCCGGACTCCCTCCCAGCTAGCTGTGGCGCACTAGCTCCCTTCAGGCTGTCTTCATGCAGCCAACCCCAGCCCTCACCCTGGGGTCTTACCTCTGAAGCCCGAGCCTCAGCTCCCGGCCCCCACCCACCCCAGCAGGTGAGCAGACAAGCCTCTCAGGCTGGTGAGTGCTGGTCGGCACGGATCCTCTGTGTGGGAATCTCTCCGCTTTGCCCTCTGCACCCCTGTTGCTGCGCTCTTCTCTGTGGCTCCGAAGCTTCCCCCCACCCTTGTTCCCCCGAAGGGGCTTCCTAGTGTGTGGAAACTTTTCCTCCTTCACAGCTCCCTCCCAGTGGTGCAGGTCCCATCCCTATTCTTTTGCCTCTGTTTTTTCTTTTTTCTTTTGCCCTACCCAGGTACATGGTGATTTTCTTCCCTTTTGGGAAGTCTGAGGTCTTCTGCCAGCATTCAGTAGGTGTTCTATAGGAGTTGTTCCACATGTAGATGTATTTTTGTAGATGTATTTGTGTTCCACATGTACATGTATTTTTGTAGATGTATTTGTGGGAAGGAAGGTGATCGCCACATCTTACTCCTCTGCCATCTTAAAGGTCTCTCTCAAGATCTTTATACTCTTAGGTAATAAAAGAAATTCTGAAACTGAAAGGAGAGAGAAATCCGCTGCCTGAAGTGGTATGCTGGTAGATATTTAACAACCAGCTTGAGTGAGAAAAAAACCTCTGATTTGTAGCATTTGCTAATTTCCATGATATGAATTCCTCTGTCACGGCCAATTTCAAGCTACCAGTGGGATGTCGCTGAAGGGCAGAGCTGGAAATATCTACACACAGTTGGCTCTTGCAAAGTGGTACAAATTGGTTCCATCACTGGATGCCTGTGACTCCTCTTGGAGATTGAAAGATATTCCAGCACCTTTCACATCTGGCAGAAGTTCTAGAAGTAACTCTTGTCATTTGCTCTCAACCAGTCTGTTTCTAGAATGCTTTTCAGATATTGCTGCCAATGTCCTGGGCTAAAAGGAACTTTATACCCATATGGGATCATATGTGGAGAGACTAGTACTAGTTACTGACTTCAGTTGATACATAACGTAACCCATGTAAATCCTGGCCCCCATGTGACCCAGTCTCAATATAAAGATCATTCAAAGAAAACACAAAGATGACTCCAGAAGCTTTGAAAAACAGTGTCAGTGTGGAGTTTTCTTATAAAGTTTTATGCAGGTGCTTCACCCAGAAATCTTCCCAATCAACCCTCCTTAGACATCTCATTCTGCCTCTCAAGTTTTACACTTACGTTAAAGGCTGAACACATACACACGCTCTTTCTCTCTCCCATATTCTCCCTCTCTCCCCGTCACACATATGCACATGTATGTGCATGCACACACACGCACAGATCCTACTTCCTTATCCTCTCACTACCCCCATTCACTCCATACCCCCTTCACTTATATATCACACTTAGTAACTATGACTGCCCCCCCAACAGGCACAGAGCTCTGAGGGGCACCATTCTCCTCCCAATCTGACTGCTTTTCACCAATTGTAGTGAATCATATTCTCTATTCCATTAGAGTAACACGAGGTATTTGACAGTGTGACTTGTGCAGCATCACAATAAGAAGAGGGAGTATTTATCTCGTCCCCATGCTGTAATAGCTGAGCACTCTACACCTAGACACTCAGGTAAGTTGTGGAGCCAAGAGTCAAACCAGACTGGAGGCCAAAAGAACATTCTTCCTGACCACCATACTCTGCTAATTCTCAGGTCCAGTTAAAGAAAAGCTACTGAGAGACCAGTCCCTTCCATTAAGAAACTTCCACAAGCCTCTTAGAGAGCCTGATCCATCAGAGGGCAGACAGCAGAAGCAAGAAGAACTACAATCCTGCAGCCTGTAGAACAAAAACCACATTCACAGAAAGATAGACAAGATGAAAAGGCAGAGGGCTGTGTACCAGATGAAGGAACAAGATAAAACCCCAGAAAAAAAACTAAATGAAATGGAGATAGGCAATCTTCCAGAAAAAGAATTCAGAATACTGACAGTGAAGATGATTCAGGACCTCGGAAAAAGAATGGAGGCAAAGATCGAGAAGATGCAAGAAATGTTTAACAAAGATCTAAAAGAATTAAAGAACAAACAAACATAGATGAACAATACAATAACTGAAATGAAAAATACACTAGAAGGAATCAATAGCAGAAAAGCTGAGGCAGAAGAACGGATAATGACCGGGTAGACAGAATGGTGAAATTCACTGCTGTGGAACACAATAAAGAAAAAAGAATGAAAAGAAATAAAGACGGCCTAAGAGACCTCTGGGACAACAGTAAACACAACAACATTTGCATTACAGGGGTCCCAGAAGGAGAAGAGAAAGAGAAAGGACCCAAGAAAATATTTGAAGAGATTATAGTTGAAAACTTCCTTAATGTGGGAAAGGAAATAGCCACCCAAGTCCAGGAAGCGCAGAGAGTCCCATACAGGATAAACCCAAGAAGAAACACACCAAGACACATAGTAATCAAACTGGCAAAAATTAAAGACAAAGAAAAATTATTGAAACAGCAAGGAAAAAATGACAAATAACATACAAGGGAACTCCCATAACATTAACAGCTGATTTCTCAGCAGAAACTCTACAAGCCAGAAGGGAGTGGCATGATATACTTAAAGTGATGGAAGGGAAGAACCTACAACCAAGGTTACTCTACTCAGCAAGGATCTCATTCAGATTCATGGAGAAATCAAAAGCTTTACAGACAAGCAAAAGCTAAGAGAATTCAGCACCACCAAACCAGCTCTACAAAAAATGCTAAAGGAACTTCTCTAAGTGGGAAACACAAGAGAAGTAAAGGAACTACAGAAACAAACCCAAAACAATTAAGAAAATGGTCATAGGAACATACATATCGATAATTACCTTAAACGTGAATGGATTAAATGCTCCAACCAAAGACAGAGGCTTGCTGAATGGATACAAAAACAAGACCCATATATATGCTGTCTGCAAAAGACCCATTTCAGACCTAGGGACACATACAGACTGAAAGTGAGGGGATGGAAAAAGATATTCCATGCAAATGGAAATCAAAAGAAAGCTGGAGTAGCAATACTCATATCAGATAAAATAGCCTTTAAAATAAAGACTGTTACAAGAGACAAGGAAGGATGCTACATAATGATCAAGGGTTCAATCCAAGAAGAAGATATAACAATTATAAATATATATGCACCCAACATAGGAGCACCTCAATACATAAGGCAACTGCTAACAGCTCTAAAAGAGGAAATCAACAGTAACACAATAATAGTGGGGGACTTTAACACCTCCCTTACACCAATTGACAGATCATCCAAACAGAAAATTAGTAAGGAAATACAAGCTTTAAATGACACAACAGACCAGATAGATTTAATTGATATTTATAGGACATTCCATCCAAAAACAGCAGATTACACTTTCTTCTCAAGTGCGCATGGAACATTCTCCAGGATAGATCACATCTTGGGTCACAAACAAGCCTCAGTTAATTTAAGAAAATTGAAATCATATCAAGCATCTTTTCTGACCACAACGCTATGAGATTAGAAATCAATTACAGGGGAAAAAACCGTAAAAAACACAAACACATGGAGGCTAAACAATATGTTACTAAATAACCAAGAGATCACTAAAGAAATCAAAGAGGAAATAAAAAAATACCTAGAGACAAATGACAATGAAAACACGATGATCCGAAGCTTATGGGAGGCAGCAAAAGCAGTTCTAAGAGGGAAGTATATAGCTATACAAGCCTACCTCAAGAAACAAGAAAAATCTCAAATAAACAATTTAACCTTACACTTAAAGGAACTAGAAAAAGAAGAAAAAACAAAACCCAAAGTTAGCAGAAGGAAAGAAATCATAAAGATCAGAGCAGAAATAAATGAAATAGAAACAAAGAAAACAATAGCAAAGATCAATAAAAGTAAAAGCTGGTTCTTTGAGAAGATAAACAAAATTGATAAACCATTAGCCAGACTCATCAAGAAAAAGAAGGAGAGGACTCAAATCGATAAAATTAGAAATGAAAGAGGAGAAGTTACAACAGACACCACAGAAAAACAAAGCATCCTAAGAGACTACTACAAGCAACTCTATGCCAATAAAATGGATAACCTGGAAGAAATGGACAAATTCTTAGCAAGGTATAACCTTCCAAGACTGAACCAAGAAGAAATAGAAAATATGAACAGACCAATCACAAGTAATGAAATTGAAACTGTGATTAAAAATCTTCCAACAAACAAAAAGTCCAGGACCAGATCGCTTCACAGGTAAATTCTATCAAACATTTAGAGAAGAGCTAACATCCATCCTTCTCAAACTCTTCCAAAAAATTGCAGAGGAAGGAACACTCCAAAACTCATTCTATGAGGCCACCATCACCCTGATACCAAAACCAGACAAAGATACTACAAAAAAAGAAAATTACAGACCAATATCACTGATCAATATAGATGCAAAACTCCTCAACAAAATACTAGCAAACAGAATCCAACAACACATTAAAAGGATCATACACCATGAACAAGTGGGATTTATCCCAGAGATGGAAGGAATCTCCAATATACGCAGATCAATCAATGTGACACACCATATTAACAAATTGAAGAATAAAAACCATATGATCATGTCAATAGATGAAGAAAAAGCTTTTAACAAAATTCAACACCCATTTATGATAAAAAATCCTCCAGAGAGTGGGCATAGAGGGAACTTACTTCAACATAATAAAGGCCATATATGACAAACCCACAGCAAACATCATTCTCAATAGTGAAAAACTGAAAGCATTTCCTCTAAGATCAGGAACAAGACAAGGATGTCCACTCTCACCACTATTATTCAACATAGTTTTGGAAGTCCTAGCCACGGCAATCCGAGAAGAAAAAGAAATAAAAGGAATATAAATTGGAAAAGAAGAAGTAAAATTGTCACTGTTAGCCGACGACATGATACTATACATAGAGAATCCTAAAGATGCCACCAGAAAACTACTAGAGCTAATCAATGAATTTGGTAATGTAGCAGGATACAAAAGTAATGCACAGAAATCTCTTGCATTCCTATACACTAATGATGAAAAATCTGAAAGAGAAATTTAGGAAACTCCCATTTACCATTGCAACAAAAAGAATAAAATACCAAGGAATAAACCTACCTAGGGAGACAAAAAAACCTGTATGCAGAAAACTATAAGACACTGATGAAAGAAATTAAAGATGATGCCAAGCGATGGAGAGATATACCATGTTCTTGGATTGGAAGAAGCAATATTGTGAAAATGACTATACCACTCAAAGCAATCTACAGATTCAATGCAATCCCTATCAAATTACCAATGGCATTTTTTACAGAACTAGAACAAAAAATCTTAAAATTTGTATGGAGACACAAAAGACCCCAAATAGCCAAAGCAGTCTTGAGGGAAAAAAATGGAGCTGGAGGAATCAGACTCCCTGACTTCAGACTATACTACAAAGCTACAGTAATCAAGACAATATGGTACTGGCACAAAAACAGAAATATACATCAATGGAACAGGATAGAAAACCCAGAGATAAACCCACATACTTATGGTCAACTAATCTATGACAAAGGAAACAAGGATATAAAATGGAGAAAAGACAGTCTCTTCAATAAGTAGTGCTGGGAAAACTGGACAGCTACATGTAAAAGAATGAGATTAGAACACTCCCTAACACCACACACAAAAATAAACTCAAAATGGATTAGAGACCTAAATGTAAGACCAGACGCTATAAAACTCTTAGAGGAAAACATAGGAAGAACACTCTTTGACATAAATCACAGCAAGACATTTTTTTATCCACCTCCTAGAGTAACGGAAATAAAAACAAAAATAAACAAATGGGACCTAATGAAATGTAAAAGCTTTTGCACAGCAAAGGAAACTACAAACAAGACGAAAAGACAACTCTCAGAATGGGAGAAAATATTTGCAAACGAATCATCGGACAGAGGATTAATGTCCAAAATATATAAACAGCTCATGCAGCTCAATATTAAAAAAACAAACAACCCAATCCAAAAATGGGCAGAAGACCTAAATAGACATTTCTCCAAAGAAGACATACAGATGGCCAAGAAGCACATGAAAAGCTGCTCAACATCACTAATTATTAGAGAAATGCAAATCAAAACTACAATGAGGTATCACCTCACACCAGTTAGAATGGCCATCATCAGAAAATCTACAAACAACAAATGCTGGAGAGGGTGTGGAGGAAAGGGAACCCTCTTGCACTGTTGGTGGGAATGTAAATTGATACAGCCACTATGGAGAACAGTATGGAGGTTCCTTAAAAAACTAAAAATCGAATTACCATATGATCCAGCAATCCCACTACTGGGCATATACCCAGAGAAAACCATAATTCAAAAAGACACATGCACTCCAATGTTCATTGCAGCAGTATTTACAATAGCCAGGTCCATCGAGAGACAAATGGATAAAGAAGATGTGGTGCATATATACAATGGAATATTACTCAGCCATAAAAGGGAACGAAATTGGGTCATTTGTGGAGACGTGGATGGACTTAGAGATTGTCATACAGAGTGAAGTAAGTCAGAAAGAGAAAAACAAATATCGTATATTAACGCACATATGTGGAACCTAGAAAATGGTACAGATGAACCGGTTTGCAGAGCAGAAATTGAGACACAGAAGTAGAGAAAAAACGTATGGACACCAAGGGGGGAAAGCGGCGGGGGGGGGGGATGGTGGTGGTGTGATGAATTGGGAGGTTGGGATTAACATGTATACACTAATATGTATAAAATGGATGACTAATAAGAACCTGCTGTATAAAAAAATAAATTAAATAAAATTTTAAAAAAAGAAAAGCCACTGAGGGACCTTGGCCAAGTCAAACTTCCTGTGCCTCATTTTCCTCTTCAGTAAAATGGGGCTTATAATAGTACCTACCTCACAGGGTTTAGAGGAGAATTAAATGAGTTGATATATGTAGAGTGCTTAGAACAGTGCCTGGCATATAATAAGAGCTATTATGTTAGCTAAGTGTCAATTAGTAGGTGTTAACCAGTGCTGTCGGCTCCTCACAGTCTATAGAATCCCATGACCTTGGCATTGTGTCTTCTGATAGAGTCCCAAGGGAGCAGCAAATTTTTCTGTAAAGGGTCAGATAGTAAATATTTTAGGCTTTACAAGCCACATACAGTCTCTGCCACATAATCTTCTTAGGGTTTTTAAGTCTTTAAAAATGTAACAGGCACACGTGTATCAGTCACACATTCCCTCAACAGGTGTTCACTTATCACTTATTATGTGCCAGGTACCTTTCTGGATGCTGAAGCCGCAAAGATGGAGAAGTTAGCCTTCAACCTTTGGGATGGGACGCTCATAGCCTGATGCAAAGACAGTCACAGCACCGTGTGTAGTGAGTGCTTTAATAAGGGAGGAAGGGATGTGCTGTGATTGGGGGAAGTTGATTGATGAGGAGGGGGTCCAAAGAGAAAAAGACACTTGAGCTATACCTTGAAAGATGCGAGAAATTCACTCAGCAGACAGAGGCTGAGTAAGAACAAGGAGGTCTCCAGAAAATTGCAGTTTCGGGGATCAGAAGAGGCCCACAAGGTCAGTGAGAGCCAGATCAGGGAGGCTGGGCCCCGTACACCCACTGAGCCACTGGGACTTTATTCTGTAGGTCTCTTGTTTTCAAACTTTTTAACACGGAAAAATTGTCTTCAGGCAACATCTTAATCTAGAGCCCTGGATTCATGTAAAACAAATCTGGTTGAAGCTGGGTGGTAAATTCAGAGCACCTCCCTCCTGCTGGCCGCCTTCACCAGAGGCAGGTCAGGGCAACCTCTGAGCCTCCTGGCAGCACAGCTGGAAATCCACAACTCCTGGCAACGGGCAGCAAGCTCAGGGGCCAGGGAAATCCTGTGGCTCCACTTAAATTCTTCTGAAGTCAATAAAATGCCATATGTCTGTTTTTATCCTGAGCAGACATCCTGTTCTTCCCCAGCAGCACCTCTGCCTTTGTTGGTCGCAGGCTTGCCCCATGTATCTTTACACTTAATTACGCACTGTCTTGGGTCATTATCTAATTGTTTCTTGAGCATGTTTTCTCCCCATCTAGATGAATTGGCCTGAAGACAGGAAGTGCATCTTGCTTCTCTTATATCTCACTCAACAAGGAGATGCTATTGAAGGGAAGAGTTCTTCCAACCCTAAGATCCTAAGACTCCCTATAGGAGGAAAGTACTTTCAAACAGAATAAGAGCAGTAACATGAGAAAACGTCTCCCAGGGCAAGCATTAAGTTAGTGCAAGTGGAGTATTTAGTGGGGAGATGTTTGTGTTTTAGGACTGAAGGTGGGTTGATCAGATTCCTCAGTTCACAAAACATTATTGCTTTGGGTCCACACACAACTCTTCTCACTTTTTTTATAATTTCCTTTCATCTCCGTTCCCCAGCCCAACTTCCCTCCCTACGATACACAATTTTTTGTGTCTGTATGTATGTATTCTTTGACTGTTTTCTTGCATGCGTGTATTTTAATATATAGAAATGGTATGTTCTCAGGTTTTAGATATTATCCTATCCCTGATGGTTTCAAGATTTATTCATATTGACAAGCATGCATCTAGTCCATTTCTCCTAAATGCTGCAAAGTATTCCATAATCTGTAGCCACTAGATTTTACATATCCAGACCCTAAGGATGGACAACCAGGAGGCTTCCAGCTCCCCACTCCCTCAACCATGCTGCGATGAACATCCTCATACAGATTCCTTACAGATCTATGTGGGAAATTCTCAGGCACGTATGCCCAGAAGCAGGAAAGTTAAATCATGTGGTGTGAGTGCAAGTACTGCCAGGGTGCTACCTAAAGAAGCTGCCCCCATCCCTTCTCTCATCAACCATACCTGAGGGCTTCTGGGGCATCCTCACCAACACTGAGCAATATTCAGTGTTATAGATTGAAATGTGTCCCCAAAATCATATGCTGAAGAGCTAGCCCCCAGTAGCTCAGAAAGTGACCATAATTGGATATAAGTTCTTTGCAGATGCAGTCAAGTTAAGATAAAGTCATTAGGGTGGGTCTTAATCCAATATGACTGGTGTCCTTATACAAAGGGGAAATTTGGACACAGAGACAGAGAAACAGCGTGAAGACAATGTAAAGAGAAAGATGTGGGGAGAATGTCATGTGAAGATGAAGGCAGAGATTGGAGTGATGCATCTCTAAGCCAAGTAATGCCAAAGGTTGCCAGCAAACCACCAGAAGCTAGGAGAAAGGGATGGAACAGATACTCCCTCACAGTCCTCAGAAGGAACCAGCCCTGCCAACACCTTGATTTTGAACTTCTAGCTTCCAGAACTAGGAGATAATAAATCCATGTTATTTAAGCCACCTGGTCTTTTGTACTTTGATACAGCTGCCTTAGGACACTAACACTCTCAGCTTTCCAAGTGCTGCCAGCCTGATGGGTATAACATAATATCTTATTATTTTTATTTTTATTTCTCTAATTACTAGTGAGTTTTAACATCTTCATATGCTTTTTAGTCAAATGGGTTTCCTTGTGAACTACCCAATTTCTATCCCTTTGCCCGCTTTTTCATAGAGGTTCCTATCTTTTTCTTACTGATTTGCAACAGCTCCTTGTAAATTTCAAATATTAGACCTTTAGAATTTGATACTTTATAAACATCTTCTTCCAAACTATTATCTGTCTGTTAACTTTATCAATTCCTCATTGGGCAGAATTATTTAATTTCTATTTAATTAAATTCACCAATTTTTCAATTATGATTTGTGCAATTGAGGTTTTGCTTAAGAAATCTTTCCCCATTCCTATGTCCAAAGATGTTCTCCTACATAATGTTTTACAAACTGTACTGTTTTACCTTTAATGATGTAGAGTCAATATCTGTATATGGTGTGAGCCAGAGAGCTGTTTAAAAAACCAATGTATAGCAAAATGCTCTAAAATGTAGTGGCTTAAAACTAAAACAAACATTTATATTGCTCACATACCTGCATTGTAGGTAGGGATTAGCAAGGATGATTCATCTTTGTGCCGTGGAGTGGCAGCTGAGATGACTTGCCTGGGGCTGAAGGATGTGTTTGCAAGATGGCTCACTTACGGCTGGCAAGTTCATGTGGCTGGCTGTCAGCTGGGAGTTCAACCAAGGCTGAGGGCTGGAGGATGCAGTTCCTTCCAACTTGCCCCTTGATTGTCACAGACTGTTCGGGCTTCCTCACATTATGGTGGCTAAGTTCCAAGAAAAAAAGAAAAAAGTCAAAGGCTGTACCACTTTATATCATCCAGCATCAGAAATCACTAAGCATTACTTCCACTGTAGTCAAAACCTGCCCAGAATCAAGGGAGGAAACATATAAGCCACCTTTCAATGGGAAAAGTGTCAAAGTCACATTGTAAAAAAGCATATGTGGGGGGCTTCCCTGGTGGCGCAGTGGTTGAGAATCTGCCTGCCAATGCAGGGGACACGGGTTCGAGCCCTGGTCTGGGAAGATTCCACTTGCCGCGGAGCAACTAGGCCCATGAGCCACAACTACTGAGCCTGCGTGTCTGGAGCCTGTGCTCTGCAACAAGAGAGGCCGCGATAGTGAGAGGCCCGCGCACTGCTATGAAGAGTGACCCCCGCTCGCCGCAACTGGAGAAAGCCCTCGCACAGAGACGAAGACCCAACACAGCCAAAACTAAATAAAAAAAATTAATTTAAAAAAAAAAAAGCATATGTGGGAGCGGAGAGAATGTTGCAATCATCTTTGGGAATCGAATTGGCCACAGGATCCAATTTTATTAGCAACTCATCTTTATCATTTCAGAAGTTCCTTTATACACATGGTCTGCTGTTGAGCTCTCTGTTACACTGTTCTGTTTCTCTGTTTTTTGGCCACATTACAGCTAGTAATGTGTCCATATCTGATAGGGTAAGATCTCTCTCTTCATTCTCCTTTTGCAAACTTGTAAGTTATTCATGAACATTTACTTTTCCATACAACTTTTAAAACACATTTATCAAACTCTTAAAAAATAATCCTTCTGGAATTTTCTTGGGATTGCCTTGACTTTATAAGTTAATTTGGGGAGAATAAACATAATGTGATATGGTCATCCCACTCAAATACATAGAAATTACTCTGACCATTTCTTCTGACTTCCTTTTATAGCTTTTAAGACTTTCAATATTTCTTCTACAGAAGTCTTATCTATTTTTTGTTAATCCTTAAATATTTCATAGTTTTGGTTGCTGCCATGAATATTGTTCTTTTTTAAATTATATTTTCTCATCTGTTTTTGCTGGTGTTGAGAAATTCTATTGATATTCGTAAGCTGATCTTGCATCTGACAGCCTTGCTTAATTCTAATAGTTCAATCTGTTGCTTTTGCTATATAATGATCATATTATCTGCAAATAATGACAGTTTCATTCTTTCCCCTTTAATTCACACCTCTAATTTCTTTTTCTTTATTTATAGTCTCGGCTAGGAAGCCCAGTACTGTGCTAACACTAGTGAATGATAATGGAGGTCCTTGTCTTGTCTCTCTGACCTTAAATGGAATGCACTTTCTCCACTAAGTGTAATTTGTGCTTTAAGTTTTTCATTACAAACAGGTATTGAGCTTTATTAGATGCCTTTCTGAATCTACTGAGATAATTATGTGATTTTTTTTCTCCTTTAGTCTATTAATGTGTTGATTATATTACCATGTTGAATCATTCTTTTATTTCTGAATAAACCTCCCAAATGACAATATATTTATATTTTTAACTACTAACAGTTGATAACCTACAATATTTTATCTAGGATTTTTATATCTGTGATCATAAGCAAAAGAGGTCAGTAATTTTCTTTTCTTGTATTGCCATCATCCAATTTTAGAATAAAGATTATATTCAACTCAAAAATGAGTGGGGCAGCTTTTGTTGTTTTCTCTTTTCTATTTTGAGGTTGCTAGAAGTGAACTGTAAAACTGTCTGAGCCAGGTGCCTTTTTGGAGAGGAGGTCTTTGATTGCTATTTCAATTTTTGGTGCTTACCTGTTTATTCAAGTTTTTTTCTGTGTCTCCTTTAACCAACACAGGCATTTAATAGTGTTCTCTAAATGTTCTCATTTCATATAGAGTTTCCAAATTCAGTAGGATGAAGTTATTCATAATTTAGTTCTCTTATTTTTATATCTATTTATAGCTGTTTCTCTTGAAAAGATCTGTATTTTTTATTAAATATTTTTTCCTGATTAGTCTTTATAAACACATATCTTCATTAATTATTAAATAGCAATAGGATGGTTTCTGCTACTTATATTTCAAAAAAAGAAAAAAAAACCACAAGTGTTCGTCTGTCGAGTCACTGCTAGATCTCACCCACCTCTCCATCCTGGAGACCACCTCTCAAGTCTATACTCTACGCAAAAGAGAGGTCAGGAGCCTGAGCCCATGTCCCTTTGGGCCACCACTCAAGCGTGCCCTCCAGGGTCTAATGATCCACAGGCTATATGGATATTTGTACCGTTTTTCTCATCCATCCCCAGCAAGCAGTGCCACTGAGGAAACAATTACTAACTGCTTACCACGTTCCCACCTCTGTACAAAGCCATACAAACCATAATCTTTTCTCCCAAACAAATACATGCTCTAGCTGGGAGATAAAGAGTAACACTGAGGAATGCGCATGAGGGGAGAAGGAACTCTGAGCACAGATTTGGATCATCCCACTTCATCACTGAGGCGTCTGAAAGGTGTGAGGGAAATGTCCCAAGTGAGAGCAGCGCAGAGGACCCAGCCAGAGATCTGGAGCTCCATTCCCTCTGCCGTTTCCTTCCAGACTAAAGATCTGCCCCAGCAATGGAAGAGGGAGAAGGAGAGAGAGGGCAAATAAAGAGGCAGAGAAGAACACGGCAGGAAGGCAAAGAAAAAGGGAATCACTGAGGACTTCCCTGGTGGCTCAGTGGTTAAGAATCCGCCTGACAATGCAGGGGACACGGATTCGAGCCCTGGTCCAGGAAGATCCCACATGCCGCAGAGCAACTAAGCCCGTGAGCCGCAACTACCGAGACTGCACTCTAGAGCCCACGAGCCACAACAGCTGAGCCCACATGCTGCAACTACTGAAGCCCACGCACCTAGAGCTCATGCTCTGCAACAAGAGAAGCCACCGCAGCAAGAAGCCTGCGCAATGCAACGAAGAAGAGCCCGCCCCGCTCGCCACAGCTAGAGAAAGCCCGCATGCAGCAACGAAGACCCAAAGCAGCCAAAAATAAATAAATAAATAAATAACTTTAAAAAAAAAAGGGAATCACTGAGCTACACTAATGCAACCAGGACATGTCCGATTACAACAGCTAATATTTGTGTCACTTTTCACACAGCAGGTACAAGGGACTACCTCAGTGGGTTCCTCCACAGCCCTGAGAAGTACAATAGCACAGCTTTACAGGTGTGGAGACTTCAGCCCCCAAAGACTGTGAATTTCCCAGTCTTACATAGCTGGCAAGTGGCAGAATTGGGCCCCCAAATCCCTGGCCTTCTGACTCTAGCATTGTCCTCTTTCCCCTAAACCATGTGGCCTCCAAAACCAGCAAGCTACAGGACAGACAAAGGGGAAACCAGCTCCCCGTTGTTCACCCCACCTCTGCAAGCCCTCATCTCCCTGCCACACTCACCTCCCTCCACCACACACAGACACAGACACAGACACACACACACACACACAGAGGAAACTGCAGGTCGATGGAAAGTCACCTTACTTGCTTCCTAAAGAACATGCTATTGTTTATTTGCCAAGAACCTCAGCAGGGCCTCTGGGCTGCCAAATATCTTGTTCTAGAAACCGAAGGGTCAGCACCGGGAGGAGATGAGGCCTGTGCTGTCCTCAACACCCCCCGCCCCGAAGATCACCTGTAGGCACAGGTCCAGGTGCTCTGGTGGATACAAGGAAGCTCTCGAGGACCTTATGATGACGTCAGGACATGACGTGTCTATCAAAATAATAATAACAGCAACAAGGATAGCAAGTAACTCTTCCTGAGTGCTTTCTATCCACTGCCACCATGATAAGATCTTTTAACAGCTTTGAATCATGTTTAATCCTCATGATTAATGAGGTAGGTTCAAGTCTTCCATGAGAAACTGAGGCTCAGAGGGGTGAACTGTCATATCCAGGAGGATACTTCCAGCAGGGGACAGAAGCAGGACTCAGGTCAGGCTCATCGCCTCCAGGAGACAAACTCTTAACACCGCCTCTTTGGTTTATAAATACCTGGTGGGGAAGGATAAACCCCAAACAGCTGGTATAACTAATGTCTGCAACACCCAGAGTGGTGAGAGCAATCTTCAAAGAAGAGATAGCCTGATGCAGATATACAAGAAGGGAAAGGACAGACAAGAGGCCTGGGGTCACATACAGGAGAAATGTTGGGAGCGAATGTGGGAACGGGGCTGATGGGTTGTATGTAGGGAAGGGGAGGCTGAAGCAGCCTGAGCAGGGCTGTGGAAACCACACCGATGGCTGGTCCTTCAGACTAACAAATTCAGCACCGGAAAGAGGACAGACCGTCAGAGAGAAGAGAGAAAGAAGAAACAAGTCCACAGTCACCAAACTTAGTTTTGTAAGTACATAGTAAGACCAGGAGAAATTTGTCCCATCCTCTGATTCCTCAGTCCTCAGGTACCTAGGACAAAGTTTCCATCCCCAGAGTAGCTTCCTGGGAATATTCCCAGTCACCTCCCTCAAAATGGAGCGGATGTTCGCAGGTGTGTGCTCTTGGAAGGGAGGGACAGCCCTCTCACTGTAAATAAAGGGAATCAGTGGCAGACACGGGTGTTTGCTGTTAATGGGGGACCTCCCCACTGCCCCAGAACCTCTCTATCTGGGAAATAACCCATCGCCCTTGTCGTGCAGTTTTCAGTCTTATCCCGTTCCAGCCACATCTACACAGCCCAACTAGCATGGCTAGCTGCCCACAGTCCATTCAAGGACCTCCCACTGAGCCAGCCAGGCACTCTGTCTGCCTTGGATGTGCAAAACCTCGTCAAGACACGCCAGAGTGTTCAAGCCCCCAGTGTAAGCCACAGAGCCTGCGTCCTCCACACCGCTGCCCATCACTAGGCTGCAGTCTTCCAGGGGGACCCGAACCTCTGAGAAATGACATTACAAAACCGAAGAGAATCTGTCTCCCAAAAGTTCAAAATTATTACTGATCAGGAGAAAGGGTGTGCATTTAGCCAGATTCCAGTAAGATGTGTAGCTCTCCATTATTAAGAAGTCTTGCTTCAGGAGCACAATTTTAACTGTTTGGTTCTAAGCTTTTTAAATATATATATATATTAAATGTATATATATTTACATTTTTACACACATACATATATAGTAGAACACCATTTAAACTCTATGACAGCAACTACAAAATTGAAATTCTGTCTTCTAAAGGGTTTTATGTACTCCTCTAACTGAAAACAGCTTCACAATAAAAAGATCCAGTTTTACAAGTGGGCCCAACCAAAATAGTAACTATGGCCTTAAGGGCTATTATCCCATTGCTGTATGAAGGATTTAAGGCACATAAATGCCCGTTAACACAGCTAAGCATAATAATCTGATTTATAAAGTATCCCTTGCCAGGGCCCTTGTAGCACCCTACAATTATGCTGTCCCAATTAAAACATCCTACAAGCCTAATAGACTTGCCCTGAAAGACACTGCCCTATAAAAGCATGACCCACCCCACAAAAAAATCCTGATGGTGGGGGTTCTACGGCAAGGTTGTGGCCACAAAACGGGTTTTCAGATGGAAGGAGAGCATTCTAAGTGTCTAATTCCCACGCTCAGTGTCTGCCAAAGTACACAGGAGTAAATGATAACCCCACAGCAAAGAAGCATTTAGGAGGAGGGTTGCCCCGGTGTCCATCCCAGGCTTTCTTAGTAAATTTGGATTCTGCTTGTTAAAATGGGTTCTAGGCATGGGGAATCCAACTGACATTTTCTATTGGAAAGCAGGAGGAACCCTTCTGTTCCAGAGGCCCTTTGGGGCACCGCTCTCCCTCTTGGCCCACCTCCAGCCCAAGTTACTCTGCACAATTTGCAAGGTCTCAGTCATTCTTGTGTGTGTCGCAGGGGGTGGAGTGATCCTCAACTGTCTTATCTGCTATTAGACAATTTTATCATAGCAAAAAAGGAAATACACCTCTCCAAATCTACCCTCCATTCCTAGATGGCCATGGACAATTGAAATTTCCAAAAGACCTAAGAATTTACTAAACTACATGTCTCCAAAGTCTTAGTGAAGTATGAACACTGTCTCTTGGCGGCTCTACTGGGGGGAAAACATTCAGCAAAGGAGGAAAGAAGAAAAGATTTATTCACAAGACAGGCAGAGGCAGTCACACACTGCTGTGTTCCTCCGCACACCTCATTCCCATCAAAGCTAAGTTTCTATTAATGTTAACTTGAAATGCTAGTGAAGGTTCAGCCAGATAGGTACTCTTATACGTCTTGTAGGAAAGTAGATTGTTTGAGCCTTTCTAAAAATTCACAATCTCCCAATAGCTACCAAGAGCTTTTGAAATGCCCGGATCCTTTGATCCACTTTTGGAAATATATTCGAAGGAAATCAGCAAAATTCAGTCAAAAAGCAAAGCACACTGATGCTCACAGCAGCACTGCCAAATCTAGAAAGAGATGGGAAATGATCCGATAGTTCAGCAATAAGGGAATAGCACATAAATTCTAGTTAATCCATAGACAGAGTATTATACATAATGCTTTTAAGAATGATGCTTGCTTCTATTGAAAAACACAAAATAAGTTTGAATAAAAGGAAACAAAAACTGTGTCTTGGATAAGAAGTGTCAGTAAAGATGTCAATTCTCTCCATCTTATTCTATAAATTAAATGTCATCCTGAAACGAAGCAGGACCCTATGGTCTATGCCCCCCATGTCCCCTGACTGCCTTTTGCCTGCGGAAAAACCTTAGCCAAAGAAATGAGAAATGAGAAAATGCAGAAACAAAGGAAAACAGTCAAAAGAGACCAAATAATAATAGTTCAGTCATTAAGCATAGTCAAAGACCTTTAGTTCCTTCTCAAGGGCTATAGGTAACATTCTGAGCCATAACCTGTGAGCTGTCTTATAGATACTGAAAGCCCCACCAGGTGGAAGAAGTTAACTACATGATGACCAGGCTGTAGCCATGACATAAGCTGCCACAATTTCGAGAACTGGCCTCAAAGAAATGGAAACAAACCGACCCTGGAACCGAAGACTAACTGCACTAAAACAATCAAGGTGATGCTGGTCAGACCACCAATGACCAATTTCAAGATGACTGTCAGAGCTGCCTGTACTGTTTCTGCATGTAGCCCCCTCCCTCAGCCCATGAAAGCTCTTGCCCACTGATTGTAGGAGGGGGGGAGTCAGCCTTTGGACAGGTGTCCGCCCTCCACCACCACCAGTTGCCGGCATCCAAAATAAAGCAAACTTTCCTTTCCACCAACCTTGCCTCTTTATTGGCTTTTGAGCAGTGAGCAGCTGGACCCCACTTTTGGTTACAATCCTAATCCAAGTCACAAAAAAGGATTTTGTTTGTCCATTGTGTCGGGAGGGTAGAAATTTGACAAAACGATTCCATGGTCATCTGGAAAAATAATCCATGTGAAAATAGCAAAGAAATATTATTTTTAAAGGAACAGTAGTCAGGGTACCCTAGACCTCCTCATTATGAAAATATTGTTGATAATATTTGAAACCAGAAAGCTCACGTGTAGCTGGTGAGAATGTAATAGGTAAACATTTTTGTAGGGCAATTTTTCCTTATCCTTCAATATTTTAAATGTGAACCCTCCCCTTAGTCCAGAATTTTCACTCTAGGAATTAATCCTACATAAACACTCACACTTGTGCAAACAAATATATGTGTAAAGATGTTCAATGCTGTGCTGTTTATAATAGCAAAAAAATGGAAACCATCAAATACCCACCAATAAGACTTTGGTTAAGAATGAGATTTCCATAGAATGGAATACTTTGTAGCAGTTTAAAAGAATGGGATGGCTTTGAATGCAGTAACATAAAATATTCCATGATATAATAAGTGCAAAAGTCATGTTGAAAAACTGTAAGAATAATATGAACCGTATTTTATATGTCAACGAATATAAAATTAATGTCTGGAAGGAAACATAAGAAATTGTTTTAAAAAAGGGGGAGGGGGAACTTCCCTGGTGGTGCAGTGGTTAAGAATCTGCCTGCCAATGCAGGGGACACGGGTTCTAACCCTGGTCCGGGAAGATCCCACATGCCGCGGAGCAACTAAGCCCGTGTGCCACAACTACTGAGCCTGCGCTCTAGAGCCCGCGAGCCACAACTACTGAGCCCGTGTGCCACAACTACTGAAGCCCGCACACCCTAGAGCCCGTACTCCACAACAAGAGAAGCCACCACAATGAGAAGCCCGCGCACCGCATCGAAGAGTAGCCCCCGCTCACCACAACTAGAGAAAGCCCACACGCAGCAACGAAGATCCAATGCAGCCATAAATAAATAAATAAATAAATAAAATTTTTTGGAAAGGGGGGGAGGGGACCACAGGAAGTGAGGGAATGAGGTAGATGAGGGGAGGACGCTTGTTTACTTTTCGTTCCATATCTTTCTGTATCTTTCAAGGGTTTTTTGACAATGAATGGGCATTACTGTTTAAGTCACAAACTAATAAACAGTTGAAGTTTTAAAAATTAAAATTTAAGCATTTTATTGTTTATGAAGACTCATTTAAAGATTCAGAGACGTACTTATAATGCAGCATAAAAGGAAAAACTAGATTACATAATTATATGGAGTATGCTCTCACCTATTTTAGAAGTTATATCTAAATATGCACCTAGGAAAAAATGCTGGCGGGAAACACCAAATGGTAATGGCAATTATCTCTAGTTATAATATTATAACCTATTTTTACTTGATTCTTTCACTTTTTTATTTTTCAAATTTTCCAAAATTCATGTTGTACATATAACAAGAAAAAATGTAGTGATCAATTCAGAATTTGCTAAGCAAATAATTACATATCTTATTCTAGACCAGGAATCAAGAGGAGAGAAAACGTAGGACATAATCCCTCCCTTCAAACAATTTATAGTTTCACAGATCAATGTGTACATATAGCTAAAAATCATTAGTCTTTACATGTAAAGTAATTACATGTAATGTACAGCATGGTGATAGTTAATAATACTGGATTGCATTTTTAAAATTTATTTATTTATTTTATTTATGGCTGTGTTGGGTCTTCGTTTCTGTGCGAGGGCTTTCTCCAGTTGCGGCGAGCGGGGGCCACTCTTCATCGCGGTGCGCGGGCCTCTCACCATCGCGGCCTCTCCTGCTGCGGAGCACAGGCTCCAGACGCGCAGGCTCAGTAGTTGTGGCTCACGGGCCCAGCTGCTCCGCGGCATGTGGGATCTTCCCGGACCGGGGCACGAACCCGTGTCCCCTGCATTGGCAGGCGGATTCCTAACCACTGCGCCACCAGGGAAGCCCTGGATTGCATATTTGAAAGTTGCTAAGAGAGTAGACCTTAAAAGTTCTCATCACAAGAAAAAAAATTTTTTGTAACTGTATGGAGATGAATGTTAACTAGACTTATCGTGGTGATGATTTTGCAATACATACAAATATCAGATCATTATGTTATACACGTGAAACTAATATAATGTTATATGTCAACTATATCTCAATGAAAAAATAATAAAATAAACTAAATAAACCATTAGAGATCAGGACAGAATAACAAAGAGCCAAGTGCTAAACTGAATCTTATTACCAAATGTCAAGATGTATGGAAGAGACGTTTTGAACAACGGAACAACAGAAAGGGAAGGTGCAATGCTAGTCCCAATTATTAGCATCTTCCTAACCACGCAACCAGGAGAACAGCCTTGGGAAATAATATGAGAGTTCTCTTCCATAGACAGAGTCAGAAGTCTACACATGCTTGATTCTGGGCTTTGCGAGGTCTACTTCCTCAAAATAATGCCTTCTCCGTGCACTGACACCTGAAATTTTACTGGTAAGTATTTATGCCCTTATTTCGTATTCTCTATCCCTGCTGAAAAGCCAACGGGCCGAAGAGTGCCAACACTGTACACCGGAGAGCACCCTTCCAGCCTCCCTGTGCCAACGACGGGCATCACCAGTCAATCTCAGCACTTTCCTCCTTGTGAGACCTTCTCAGAATTCTCAGCACAACACTCCAAGCAGCTACCGACAAGTGAACAAAGTTGGGATGTGAATGGAAAGCTATTTGCCGTTCCTCATTAAAGCGATAGTAATAGACTTGCGTTTGAATAAGTGCTGAAAATTTTACAGAGCTCTGTCACATCCATTATCTTACTCGAGCAGGCACTATTTTCTTTTCCTTTATGCCAAAATGGAGGACTTAAGAGTTTCTGCAAACCGTCCATGGATACATCACTATTAAGAAGCAGGTCCCAGATTCTAATGTGGAAGCCAGTTCTTGTTCCAAGCCCACTGCTCTCTCCAAAAGCACTCCTCTCTTACACAGCAACATAAAAGAGCTGACCTTCTCCTCTTCTGAAGTCAGGGAGGGGAGAGTTTGAGGATCCTGGGAAGCACTGAGGATAGGAAAGGGCATCACTAAAAAGAAGTAGGGGGCTTTTCTGGTGGCGCAGTGGTGGAGAGTCTGCCTGCCAATGCAGGGGACACGGGTTCGAGCCCTGGTCTGGGAGGATCCCACATGCCGCGAAGCAACTGGGCCCGTGAGCCACAACTGCTGAGCCTGCGCGTCTGGAGCCTGTGCTCCGCAACAAGAGAGGCCGCGAGAGTGAGAGGCCCGCGCGCCGCGATGAAGAGTGGCCCCCACTTTCCGCAACTAGAGAGAAAGCCCTCGCACAGAAACGAAGACCCAACACAGTCAAAAATAAATTAATTAATTAATTAATTTAAAAAAAAAGAAGTAGGATATCAGAGCCCAGAGGCTGTGGATATAAGGCACACCAAAATTTTGCCAAAAGCCAGCACTGGGAAACCAGTAAATACACTCAAGTTCCCAACTACAACTGGTATCTAACTAGAATTCTATCAAGAATCCCATTAAGGGCAAGAACAGCCACCACCACACAAAAGCCCGACAGGGATGGAACTGCACAGGTGAGTCCCTGGGCCTCAGGGTGCCAAAAAGATGTGGGCTGTTCTCCCTCGTGCGTGCTGGAGCCCATGCAGCCCTTTTCTGCTCTCCAGGCCCTGAAGGAGCAGGGCCAGCCGAACATGTACTCCCCAAGGTCTTCCCAAGTTCTAAACACTCGGTGGAAAAATTACAATCAACAACCGTTTGTCCTTTGGTGCTTCAAACTGGGCTCTCAGATCTGCCAGAGCAGCTCCATGGACTGAAGTTCCACTCATTTGGCTCCATCTGGGGGCACGTTAAGGTTAACTTCCAAAAGCAAGGGCTTCCCTTCTCAGTGACAGAGAGAGAAACAGAGAGAGTGTATTTTCCAGGGACACCCATCAACTCTCCCTCCAATCCAATCCAATCCAATATTGAACATGCAACAGTCCTAAAAGTGTTTTAAAACACCAGAATTAGGTAGCGTGTTGAATCTGCGGTTAACATACAAATTCTTGACTTTAAAAGGCGAGATTTTCACAACAAACACATGTTGCTATAGAGACGGCATAAGCCTATGTAAACTTCAGGCATTCATATTCATAGAAACTCCTGAAGCAAGACCAAATGTTGGCCTTAACATTCCTGTTCTTGCCAACTTCCAAATAGTGCACAAATTATGCCCAAAATAAATGGGTGTGACTAATACGAGCTTAGAACATTTTTTTAAAATTTTACCTTGAGGGCAACATTTGTTGATATAGGAGCTGGGTGTGTAAGGCATACTTCCCCCCTCCATAAATCTATCTGCTTTATTTACACTTCCTAAAAGACCCGCATGCACATTTTTTCCATGAATTGTACAACTGCTAGTAATCACGTATCATTTCAATCTGTGCCCCAGTTCTATTTTAACACTGTGTCTCTTCCTTTTTGTTTGTGATCCATTAAGTAC
The DNA here is from genome assembly GCF_965194825.1 of Balaenoptera physalus. Lineage (NCBI taxonomy): Eukaryota > Metazoa > Chordata > Mammalia > Artiodactyla > Balaenopteridae > Balaenoptera > Balaenoptera physalus. Next base: position 42,407,221 of record NC_138894.1, read on the forward strand.
ATACTAGAGGCAAAGCAGTCAAGACTTAACTCTTCTGGTCCCAATTACACACTCCAGGGCTGCAGAACTGTCAACCAGCTTTTGCAGAGGTGACACCACCAAGGTCTGTGAGCCCAGGGTAAATCCTATTACAAGCTCAGGGATGTCAAATTGGTTTCTGCTACTGACCTTCTTTCCCGTGACCCCGTCCCCAACCCTCCAGGCCCCAATCCCAAATCCCTCATTTCTCCCGCACCGGGGTCAACCTATGTGACAACTGGGCTCTGCCCTGAATCTACTCTATCCTGTGCAGGAAACTCACTGCTAATTACTATAGTCACACTTCTTAATTCAACAAGCGTCAGGCGGCTGCCTGCCATCTCCCCTGTGGGCTGGGTCACCAGCTATCTCATGCAGGTCACTAAGTCGGCATTTATTTCTGATAGGAAATGGTGTTACAGGTAGCTGTTCCAACATGAATGGTAATCAACAATAATTAAAAGTGATACACCCATTCTGACTCATATGATAGTGTTAAAAAAAAAAAAAAAATCCAAGAAGGGTGATGGGTGGAGGAGAGAGAAAAAAACTGCTTAGCCAAGACAGATACGTTTTCCTTCTCAGCTTCAAATTTCAGGGAAGCAATGGATGCCTTTGTTTGCTTTAATTCACACAGAAACACATCCACATTGTGACCACAGTAAAAAAGTAGCAAATTTGAGTTTAAAATAAAATAAATTGAATTTTAAATAAAGGAAGGCAATGTTTACTCACAAAGGTTGAATCCCTCACCTTGGCACTCAGACAGCAGCTCATCAACAATCAGGCCACACAAAATCTCCCCTCTGCCCATGGAGGCCATCGTGACTGTGATGCCAACTTCCAATCTCAGAAACTGAGAAAATCAACTGCAACCAACACTCTGGCTTCCAGAAGTGGTTTAACCTGAGCTACAGAAATTGACTGTTGCCCACCCAGGTTCTCAGCCCTAATCTGGAATCCTCCTCTCTAGACCACTGGCAGTCCCAGCAGACACCACAAATCACCAAGACTTGCTAGGTAAACAGATACTGTAAGCACCCTCCCCCAGCCACCTCCAGGCTCTAGGCATAGATCATGTGCCCCCCAGATCAAGACTCACTGGAGCTTTATTTTAACCATGATCAGGATTATCCATAATATTCACCCTTCTCACCACCACCACCATCCCCTCCTCTGCGGCCCTGGTCTTAAATCAGGTTCCCAGCCTCAGACCTTGAGTCTGTGATTCACTTGCCAGTAATATATCAATGAAGTGCTTTCAGGAGGAATCAAGAAGGGAGTGGGAAAGCAGGTAAAAACAAGGAAAGAGCTGAGTATGGGTGTGATTCCAAGCCTCAGCCTCACCCTGGTTGCACAGGGCGTTCTGGAGCACACATTGTCTCACACTGAGTCAAGGAGCTGGCCCTTCTCACTCCCACACGGTCAGTCATTTGCTGCCAGCCACCTCGGGGCAGATGGGAACCCCCAGGCATGTCTGGCTCTCATGCTGTGATCCAAGCAACCCTAGTGGCCTGAGGGCATCTTGTGGAGAAGGCCATTGTTGCCAGCCTGGAAGCAAAGAGAAGGGAGACTGGGTTATGGGCTCTCAGAACTGGTAAAGGATCTAGGCAGGCACCAGCAGTGTCTATTATGCCGCCAGGGAAGTGAACACTGGTAGCATTTTAACGTGAATTTCTTAAAACAATTCTTAATATGAAAAACCTTAGAGAACCAGGTATGAATTGGTGGAGAGAAAAACAATCACATCCCTGATTGCACCTACTATACAGGAAAACACCAAAATGTAAAGTCTACTTATCTGATGTCACACCTGGACCAGGAAATAAGAACGTGGGACCTGGACACCCTGTGTATTAAAATGCTATGCTTTGAAGCAGCTATGGAAACTTAAAGTGCCGTTCTATTCCCCTTCCTGTAGGACCACCATCCAAGCATGATTATCCAGCTCTCCCGACGCGGCAAAATTTTAAGGCGCTTCCTCCCGTGCCCAAGAAAGTAATGGGTTTTAGAATGCTTACTATGTTTAGTATAAAGTTTGGAATTGAAAAGTGTATAAAAGGAGTGGGGCGTATCATTTGTCCTAAAGAAATGAACTGTTTCAAGAAGAATATAACACATACAGTGAAATTCTTTAGACATACATAATAAACGGCAAGACAAAAATAAATTCACGAGTGCCGATTACATGGAATTTCAGGTCATCAAGAGCCCACTCACGTGATGGGTATAAACAGGGTTCTGGGTGTTTGGGATGTAATGAGAAGACTGGTCTAAAAGTATAGGACGAGGTGGGATTTGAGCAGAGCCCTGGTGGGGATGGGGGTGAGTTGAATTTGGATGGAGGAAGGGTTTTTCACTCAGCGGGAAGAACAAGAGAAAAGAAGCCATATTCTGGGCATGCTCAGACGAGACCTTGAGGGTTCTAGAGGACAGAAGACAGTTTCTCCTATACCCCACACAGAAAAATAGCCATGCTTCCTGGCCTGCCCACACCCCAAGCAGCTGCGAGGGGAGCCCCTTCACCTTCGGGGCTGCTCTCAAGGAACAGTGGGGCTCAACGTGCTCACCTCAGTAAGGGCAGAGGATGGCATCTCAACCCACAGCTTCTCCCTGTGCTGCCCAACCCGGCCCCAGGAACTCCGGCCAATACATGGCCCCTCACCAAAACCCCAGCCTTTCCCAGGAAAAGGGTGAAAACAGCCAGTGATGAGGGAAAGGCAGCAGGGCTTTCCCACTCCCACCTGAAAAGAGTACTAGTGGAAACGGCTCCTTGTATAAGACAACAAGTCACCACCATAAATACCCACCGACCACCTCTCTCCCACTTCGTGATCTATTTTCCAGCAAATGGCCTCAGATTTAAGGAACTCTGACCAACAGTCAGAATCCTCATCAGACCCAGGACCTGACTGCCTCGAACACTCCCCCCCAGGCCACCACCCTCTCCCAGTCGACCTGTGAGCAGAATACAGAAGCACAGGCCAGAGAGTGAGCACGCAAACTTGGACTAAAGCCCCCTGTCCCCTCTCGGTTCCCCAGCCTTTCCCCAGCTTGCACCCCTGTCCTCTTCCTGCAGAAGCAAGCCCTTCTCCCCTCGCGCAGCCCAACCAAATACTTAGGCACCAGTTCAGCTTTCCAGAAGTTGACGATCAGCTCCAAGCTGAGACTTGTTCTAAAATAATTGAGGGGGGTGAGAGGGTAAAGAAAGTAGATGTAGGAACAGAGAGGGAAAAGTAAGGCTACTGGCTCCCTGTCATTTGGCAATGAACCTGCCAAAACAGAGTTTACAACTTTTAGAGGCTTTGAAAGGGGGAGAAGGGGAGCCCTTTATCCATGCTGCTTTTAAGAACAACTTTTCATCCTATTCACTCTGTGCGCACTGGGGGCAATTTTTTTGCTCTAAGAACAAGAAACCAATAAGTGATACCTCCTTCCAAATTGCCCCGAGTCTCCTCGGGGATGGGACTCTTTTCAAGGGGAGTGTCTCTCTGACACTGTGGATTAATAACAATAACAATTCACAATTGTGAGGAGCTTTTAACTTTTCAAAATACTCCTCCATCCATCATCCCACTTTATCCTCCTGACAGCCCGGTGATGAGGTGAAGCAGGGATAATCAGGGCCAGCCTTCAGTGTAAGCAAAGCAGATTATGTACTCAGTGGAGCTGGGGGCCCAGGAAGGGACCAACTGCCTCAGAAAGTCCCTCCCAACAAATTGCACCTGAAAATCCTTCTCACAAAGACAGTTCTTCCATTTCACAGCACAGACAAGGCTTAAGAAGCAAACAGACTTTGGAAAGATAACCCACTGACCAGTGCGTAATGTGGGGCAAAACCACAGGTGGGCCTTCCCTGAGAGCAATTTTTAATAGGGGAAGGGAATGGGTCACCCAAAGGGAATGGAGGAAAACAGCTTAGGTCACGCCTAAGATTGTTAACCCTGTTTTATAGGTGAGAAGAAACAAAGAGGTCAAATCGCCCACTGCTTCATTCCTTCCTCGATTCAGACACATTCTTAGTAAGCTCCTATCGTGTCAACCAAGCGTGGTGGCACAAGGTGAAGACATAGACCCTGCCCTTGAGCTTGCAGTAGGGCAAAGAAGGCAACATGAGTATCGGGATGGTGTTTTGAGATACTCCACCCATCCCACTTTCCTCTCACCTCACTCTGGGCAACAGGGATGGCCTCCTAAACTCACTGTCTACAGCCCAGAATGAAAAATGTAATTGATTTCAGAATAGGTATTTTAAACACATAGCAGAGATTTTTTTTTTTTTTTAGAGAGAAAGAAACTTCAGAATTTTAAAATCTTGGTTTTCATATCAGAAACTGAATTCTGGAAGTTTTGGAGAACAGAGTCAGTGTCATTCACCATGGAGTGGGGGAGAAGGCACAACGGTGACAGTTTTCATTTCCAACAGAAAGGGGGACTCATCCCACCACCTGTTCAGGGCAGGAGACTCCTTAACGATCCGATCACATTACTCATCAGAACGCTGGGCCCTGAGGAGTCTGGGAGGATAGAAGGCCTGATGCACAACACTTACAATTCTGACCACCTGTCACACAGCCACAGGACTCTAGATGTTTCTCTCCTCAAATGCAGAGAAAAATATGGTTTGGGTTGATTTTTTGGTTGTTGTTTTTGTTTGTTTTTCAAAAATGCCTTGGCATAACTGATTTCAAATACAATGAGATTAGAATTTATTGGTGGACTATTTTTCAGCTCAATCACTTTTTTTTTTATTGCGGTAAACAACACATATCACAGAATTTACCATCTTAACCATTTTTAGGTGTACAGTTCAGTAGTGTTAAGTATATCTACATTATTGTAAAATAGATCTCCAGAACTTTTTCGTCTTGCAGAACTGAAACTCTACAGCCATTAAACAATGACTCCCCTTTGCCCTCTCCCCCCATCCCCTGGTAATCACCTTTCTACTCCTTATGTCTATGAATTTGACTACTTTAGATACTTTAATATAAGTGGAATCATACTGTATTTGTCCTTCTGTCCCTGTTTGATTTTACTTAGAGTAACATACTCGAGGTTCATCTGTGTTGTAGCATGTGACAGAATTTCCTTCATTTTTAAGGCTGCATGGTATTCCACTTATAGGTATAAACCACATTTTCTTTATTCGTTCATCCATCAGTGGACACCTGGGTTGCTTCCACTTTTTGACTATTGTGAATAATGGTGTTATGAACAAGGGTATGCAAATATATCTTCAGGAGATCTAAAATTCTTTTCGATATATACCGAGATGTAGAATTTCCAGATCTTATGCTAGTTGTATTTTTAATTTTTTGAAAAACTGCCATAATATTTTCCACAGCAGCTGCACTATTTCGCAGTCCCATCAACAGTACACAAGGATTCCAACTTCTCCACAAACCTGCAACTTGTTATTTTCTGAGTTTTTTAATAGTAGCCATCCTAATGGTTGTGAGGAGATATCTATTATAGTTTTGATTTGCATTTATCTGGTGATTAGTGACTTTGAGCATTTGCAGATCAGTAACCATTTTAAAAGGCATTGATTTTTTGAACCCCTGAAATGTTACCTCTTTGTTCTTGGGCAGGTCCCAACTGCCATCTTTCAAGCAGGATGTCCCAGTGAAAAAAGAGACAGTTTCTGTCTTTTCCCTTTAACATGTGGCTAAAGCACAGGTTGAGTTTCTCAACCTCAGCACTACTGATACTTTGGACCAGACAGTTCTTTGCTGTGGAGAATGTCCTGTGCATTGTAGTATGCTTAGCAGTATCCCAGGCCATTGGATGCTGGGACCCACTCGCATTTCTTACTCCACTGTGACAAACAAAAATGAATCCAGGTAAGGCCAAATATCTCCGCAGAGGGAGAGTGTGCAAAATTGCCCCTGGCTGAGAACCACAGGATTCGAATTTGAAACTAACATGCTTAAAGTTGGCAAATACCATTATTTTTAAATTTCTGAATCAACATTAGAAATTTTGGAAATACCACCTAAAAATCCAGACTTCCAGCTTCTCTTGAGAAAGCAGGCCATCTTGGCCTGTGTTGCCCCATGGCAATAACTGGCTGAGTTTAGAAGCTACTGTCCCACCCAAGTTTGAGTTTCTGACCTTAAAACATAAAACAAAAACCTATTTGTCCATAAAACAAATCCTATTTGAATGCCAGATAAAGCTGCCTCCAGTTTTCCAAATGAAATCATTCTGATTTGCCTGACTTCTCCTACACATAAAGCATAAAATCCCAGACTGCCTGATTGAAACATTTTGAACTATTTCTCTTTCTGTCTCTCTCTCTCTCCCCACAATCCCCTGTCTACACACACACACACACACACACACACAAAGAAGCATACATTCACAGAGAAAAAAACCCTGGACGAGAAGTCAGGAGAACAAGATTCTAATCCTCAGTCTGTGACCTGGAGTAATTCTATTCAAGGAATATTCATTGAATGCCTATGACATGCAAGTTTTCAGGTTCAGTCCCAGATCTCATCTGCACTTCAGCTTCCTTCTTTAACCCAATTCATGGGGTTCTCTAATCGAACAGGTGAGCCCCAAGAGCTGTTTGAGCTGTAAACATCTATGATCCACACGTGGTGACCATATTCAGTAAAACCCTGCAGCTCTGGAACAACTGAGACTGGGAACAGAGAAAGAAGAACCGTGTTGAGTAGTGGCCAAAAGAGACTACAGAATCATTTTAAAGAAATGTGGTTATATTTTTTTTTTATGTTTATGCAGTTACGCACACTGGTGGGTGTGATACACCTGGGGGTGCACCACCCACGTCCCCTGCAGGGAAGAACCTTCTGCCCAGAGTGGAGAGTACACTCTTCCAGGTCTGCCTCAGCTGTAGAGCTGCCTCGCCCAGCAGGCCACACCTGGGGAGTGATCAGATGGGTATAAAGGCCAGGTTGTGTCAACCCGACGCAGGCTACTCCTGGGCAACATTTGCTCCAAAACTCTCCACTCACTTGGCCAAAGCGTCTTCAGACCCGCATCACAGCTCAGCTTCTTCCTCTGCCCAGTCCTGCTTCCTTCCCCTTCCCTTCACAGGAATTGAACCCTAATAACAGCTTATACCCCAAACCTTGTCTCAGCATCTGCTTCCGGAGAGCGCGCACTTCGGCAGTTGGCTACGGTTGGATAGCCATGCACACATGTATGTGTGTGTGAGATTTTTGTTTAGAGAGCCACCTCTCCCCAACTTGACCTGGAAGTAGATCCTGATTAGTCTGTAGCTCTAAGTAGTCAGTTCACGAGCCTATTCACCTCCCTACTGCCCAATTTAGGAAGGGAGTATGACCCACTCTTAGCCAATGAGTCGGCACAGGAAGTCTACTGAGAGGTCTCTAGAAGAGTTTCCTCAGTAATAAGAGTTTCCTTTTCTTCTGCTAGACAGAGCTGGACAGAAACTATGGTTGTGTCCATTTTGATGCCACGACTCTCGCAGTCATCTTGGTACCAGAAGAAGGTATCAAGCTCATTGATAAGGGCAAAATGGAAAGAATGTGAGACCTTGGTGATGTTTCTGAAGTGCTGGTTGTGGAACCCTCTGTCAGGTCTTCTTGTCATGTGAGATGACAAATTATCCATATTGTTTAAATGATTCTGACCCGGGCTTTCTGTAACTTGCAGTCAAAAGAATCCTACCCAATGTGCAGGCAATCAAGTACAGTCTAATAGAGATTCTTGTAGGGTCTTTTTTACTGAATACCCCCCAAAAATTGTAAATACCATGCCAATTTTTTGGTGTGTGAGGTAATTGAAGGTTTGTCATCAAAAGTAATGTAAACATGCCTTTGAAATCCCATTTTGCTTGTAGTGTCTCAGAAAAATTTGCCAATTTCATCGCAATTCCTGCTAATTATTATGGATTGTCAACGTATTTCAAGTCCAAGGTAACAGCCTCGTAATTAAGGTTGCCAAGTGCAATACTGCTAACCAAGTCTTGGAATAGAAGTTATGCCCTGGAAGTCTACTGGGACCTTGTGGTAGCTCTTATCCCTTTCAGACCTGCAGGGTGCCATTTCTGGGTATAAAGTCAGAATTCACTGAACAATTCCCTAACTACTTCATGGAAAGAACCTCTTCCACAAACACAGAGTAGCTCATCCCTCAGAGAGACTCTGTCTCTGCTGTGTTCTCCAAAGATATAACTTGTTCATGACAAGCCATTAAACTTCTTCTTGCGGGCTAACAGAAAGCAAGACTCTAAATGTAAAAAAATGCAAATTTCTGCACGAGGCCAGGTGTGCAGGTCAGAGAGGCAGTTCACTTGTGATCTGGTTGGGCCAACAGAGCTCCTGCTCCCTGGCTGGACGTGGACAATCTGTCTTTGGTCTATACAAGCTCGTGATTTCCAGCATTTGGACTCAGAGACTGTCCCTATGCCAATTCCCTTTGGCAGGAAAGACACCTTCTGGCATCATCATTGCTATTCCAAGTCCTTTACCCCTGCCAGCCTCCTCATGTTTTATCTATTTTTATTTGAATTGGTGATCAAGGGATTAACCCAGTTCATACAAATTCCATCTTCCAAAAGCCATTATGGTATAGTTGCAATTGTGATATTTCACTCTCCAAATGAATCGAATTGGATTTTAATGACAGTAGACTCCATTAAGCAATACCTGATTGGGTTATTTCCTGGAAATTTCATCTTCATTGTTTTCTCCATTTGTGTTACCAAAAAAAAAAACTCAGCAGGAGAGTTATCAAGCGCTGTTGCCAAGCTATATTGGATCGTCCTTGAAATTGCGGTCACATTTTCTTCTGTTTTTAACGAAGTCAGATGTCCCTGTCGTCCTCATTTTACAGGACACCCTCAACACAGTGTCATCTTCTACTGAAAAAGGGGGGAAAATGTGAATAGTTTTTTTGGTAGGTTAGTCGTAAGGGACTGTAATTCTTCACAAGAAACTCTCGTGTGGGGTTATAGTTTATATGTAATTTCCCATATTTATTAGAATTTATTTTTAATAACATTAAAGCATTTTTCTCCTTCGAATGGAAAAGCCAACATGATTTTATATTTCTTTATATAACCTGAATTAAGTCTGTGTAAGTCAAGTGAAGAGCAAAACAATTACTCTGTGAATCAGTCCGCAGATGTCTAATTTTTCCTCTGATACCACCAGGCTTTAAGCAGTTCATATCCTCTCTACAAAGGAGTTTATTTAAGATCTTGACAGAGCCCAACAGTACAAGTCCCTGAGGGGCAGGGTATGTTTGTCTTGTCCCCACTGTAATTCTAGGCCTGTACAACTCCTGCCATTTAATAAGTGATCAATACAGACCTGTTGGCAGAATAAATAGATGAATGCCTGAGGATAACTGAGGAGTGTCCGGGCTACAAATAAAGTACTCTGACGATGTGGTCAGCCAATCTGCCATCGATTTTTCCCTAGGAATCAGTGCCTGTCGTCAGAAGAAGGGAAAATGGTGAAACTATCCTGCATAAATGACCATATGCATATAAGAGAGGATGGGAGAGGTGAACGACTATAAAAGAAATAGCAACTTAATCTTTTACATCCTTATTCAAATCTAAATACCCTGACTTAGTTTCTCTTCTCCAAATAAAATCTTTGTAAAATGAGATCTTGAATTGAAAATGCAAATTAGCATCTTCAATTAACCAGAATTTTTAAATTCTTCCTGAAGAAATTGCCAAACCACAAATGAACCGAGAGCAAAGACTTCTACCACCACCATCTGTGCCCAAAAGCAATATTTGCGGCTATGTCCCTATGTAGCAGATTTGAACCAATCCAATGCTAATCTGTACTTCTAATAAAGAAAAATATTTATTGAGCACCTACTGTGTATAACACTCTTCGAATAATACAAAACACAGAAAATACAGGATGTAGACTTACAGTACTCAAGGAGCTTACAATTTAGCTGAGAAGATAAGACACAAGTGAAAATAGCAATAAAGCACCACAATGATTGATTCAACAAGGCAAAGCATAAAAACAGACAACTTAATGGTCAGAAAATAAGTGCTACACTTCAGAAGGCTGCATTATAAATCTCCCTCTTACTAAAGACAGCAAGCCAAAATGCAAAATATTTTCAAGAGAATCCTAAATAATAAATTACATATTTTAATGGGCAGCTGAAAAATTATAAAAAATGCTCACTTAAAGGTATTAGCCATGAAAAGATAGATTCCAAAATTTCTTACAGAAGAGAGATTTTTGACCCAAAGCTATTAAGTATTGAAGAATGAATTGTTTGCTTTTTTACATTAAGTTATCTGTTCATGTATTACTTTTAAAACTTAAATATTTTTTAAATATTTAGGAACAAAGCCTAATTTACTTTTCTAATCACCTCTGAAGTCTATTTGGGATCCTCTCCCAACATTCTTCATGTTAATAGGGCACATTAAACTGCATTTGGACAAATGTTCAGAATGGAATATTTGAATAATAACCTTCTTATGTTTTGATAAGTGCTCATTCACATACATAAGACAAAGCATTACAAGTTGGAATATAAATGAATTCTGACACATCAAAAGCATCTTCTTTCCTCTGATATTTTATCTGTTTGTGGTCTGGATTTTGAAATACAGGAGAATGTTATCATGAATTCCAAATATAATTATGTGTTTCTAGAAAAGAGACGTCATTATTTGATAGCACAAATGGCTTTGGTATGATATCCAATCCCATTTCCCCCACTTTGTTCTCGTAAGTCATTCTAATTGAACATTTGGAGGAGACTCAGGCCCTGTCCACACAGGCAAAATCAGAAATGGCATTAAAGCTATGATAGAACATCCTACTAAAAGATTACTTCTACAGGATAATTAAATCAAAAGCCAGACTTAAAGGTGAGGGACAAATACTAATCTCATACACTTCTACCAAAAAGAAAATGACATCACCCCAAAATACAAGGGTTTTGTCTTTTACAAGATACAGAACAACAAAAAAAAGAGAAAAAAAAAAAAGGGTCAGGGCTCGTGTTGTCCTAATCTTCTTGATTTCACTCCAGATGGAAAACAGGCCTAGGGAACTCAGAGTATGGCACCATATCAGGTTAATATCAATTCACTCTTTCAACTACAAGATTAATACATGTACATTGGGCAAAATGTGACATATATAAAAATATCCCTGGGCACTAACTTTGTTTAAAAAAATATTCTACTTGGCTACTTACTAACATCCTAAACAGAGTTTGTGGAATGTTTTATATCTACTCACATCCATTCTGGCCTCCATAGGGGGTGCAAACAGCTGCAAAACAGGTGACTTAGAAAGTTGCCATCTGCCTAGGCCTGTGACCAGCATACAAATGCTCCTCTCTTTGAGCTGTAGGCTCTGGAACAATAAAAAGGAAATTCTTCCATACCTGTTTCCTCCTTCCTGAACAGAAACTTCCCTCTCTTGGGGAATAGCCAGTGGCAGAGCTGCCAGCAAAGGCCAGTCAAATAGGGAGTTGAAATGGTTCCTCTCTGAGCTTGTAACAGTCCCCCCACACTTCTCTCTCCACCACAGTTCATAGGGACTCCCAGAATGAAAGAGAATACTAATGGAAATCCATTCACTTCTTGTCACTTTCACAGTGAGATCTATTCAGAGCACCCTCACCCACATGGATTCTGAAACAACACTGTAATAAAAATTCCACATCCTCTTGGAAGATTATGATCCACACAAACAGAGATAAGCAAACCAATCCAAACAAGACCATTTACAAGCAATGACAGTGGGAAAATGCAAGATAAAACTCTATACGATGCAATCCATATAACTATGCAATCCATATAACAAGGTGATACTGAGGCCACTCCTGCATTCCCACCTCAGGAACTAATGGGGTATCCTATTTATATAAAGGACTTTGGGTCCCCTTATAACTAGCTGATTTGAAGGTTTATTATTAGAGAGCTAGACATTGAAATCAAGACACTACACACACCCACACACACACACACACACACACACACACACACACACACACACACGGTGATAATGGCTGCCTTAGAAAGACCTGGAATTTACCCAAGGGGAAGAGAATCTAGAATGTATGTCCAGTTTTGAGTCACAGATTCTGTGGAGGAAACACAGCAGAGAATTGGGTTTAGCAGTTTACTGCCAAGCCTCAAGAGGACTCAAACAAAGCTTTTTCAATAAAGGAAGCTGTGAGAGGCGGGGGGCAACGATGGAAGAGCCAGACCATCTAAGATGAATGAAAATAGCCATAACTAGATTAAAAAATAAAAGACCCAACTATATGCTGCCTACAAGAGACTCTCTTCAACCTTAAGGACACACATAGACTCAGTGGGATAGAAAAAGACATTGCATGCAAGTGGAAACCAAAGAGAGCAGGGGAAACAATTTTCTCTCAGATGAAGTAGACCTTAAGCAAAAAACTGTAACAAGAGACAAAGAAGGTCATTATGTAGTGATAAAGGGGTCAATTCATTAAAAAGATATAACAATCATATGTGTGTGTGTGTGTGTGTGTGTGTGTGTGTGTGTATGTGCAACATGAGAGCACCTAAATGTATTAAGCAAATGTTAATAGATCTGATGGAAGAAACAGACAAAAATACAATAAGAGTGGGGACTTCAGTACCCAGTTTTCAATAATAGATAGACCATGCAATCAGAAAATCAATAAGGAAATGTTGGACTTGCACTATACTTTAGACTAAATGGACCTAACAGACATATATAGAACATCCCATCCAACAGCAGCAGAATACACACATTCTCCTGAAGCACACACAAAGCATTCTCCAGGATAGATCATATGATACAAAACAAGTCTTAGCAAATTTAAGAAGATTGAAATCATGCCAAGTAGATTTTCTGACCTCAGTGGTATGAAACTAGAAATCAGTAACAGAAATAAAACTAGAAGATTCACAAATATGTGGAAACTAAACAACATACTCCTAAACAACAAATGGGTCAAAGAAGAAATCAAAAGGGAAATAAATTTTTAAAATGTTGAAACAATCAAAAATGGAAATACAATACAATATACCAAAACTTAGGGAAACAGCAAAAGCAGTTCTAAGAGGGAAGTTCATGGTGCTAAATGCCTATAATTAAGAAAAAACAGAGTTCAAGTAAACAGTGTAACCTTATATCTCAAGGAAGTGAAAGATGTGTACAATGAAAACTATAAAACTTTAATAGAAGAAATTGAAGAAGACAAAAATAAATGGAAAGATATTCTGTGTTCATGGATCACAGGAATTAATGTTGCTAAAATGTTCATACTACCCAAAGCCACCTATAGATTCATCGTAATCCCTATCAACATTCCAGTGGTATTTTTCACAGAAATAGAAAAAACACAATTCTAAAAATTTGTTTGAAACCACAAAAGACACTGAATAGCCAAAACAATCCTGAGAAAGAAGAACAGAGATGGAGGCATCACACATTCTGATTTCAAACTATATTACCAAGCTATAGTAAACAAAACGGTATGGTATGGGCATAAAAATAGACACATAGACAAATGACACAGAATTAGGAGCCCAGAAATCAACCCTCACATATGTGGTCAACTAATATTTGACAAGGGAGCCAAGAATATCCAGTGGTGAAAGGACAGTCCATTAAATGGTGCTGGGAAAACTGGATAATCACATGCAAAGAAAGAAGCTGGACCCCTGTTTTACACCACTCACAAAACTTAACTCAAAATGGATTAAATACTCAAACATAAGATCTGAAACTATAAAACTCCTAGAAGGAAACATAGGTAAAAACTTCTTGACATTAATCTTGGCAACATTTTTTTAGATATGACACCAAAACACAAGCAACAAAAGCAAAAATAAATAAGTTGGATCACATCAAACCAAAAAGCTTCTGCACAGCAAAAGAAACAATCAACAAAATGAAAAGGCAACATACTGAATGGGAGAAAATATTTGCAAGTCATATATCTGATAAGGGGTGAATATCCAAAAAATTTATAAGAAATTCATACAATTCCTCAATAGCCAAAACATAAACAATCTGATTTTTTTTTAATGCACAGAAGAACTGAATAGACATTTTTCCAAAGAAGACATACAAATGGCCAACAGGTACATGAAAAGGTGCTCAACAATCATTAATCATCAAGGAAATGCAAATCAAACCCCCAATGAGATGTTACCTCACACCTGTTAGAATGGCTATTACCAAAAGGAAAAGAGATAATAAGTGTTGGCTAGGATGTGAAAAAAAGGGAACCCTGTTGCACTGCTGATGGAAATGTAAATTGGTACAGCCACTATGGAAAACAGTAGGAAGATTCCTTAAAAAATTAAAAATAGAACTACCATATTATTCAGCAATCCCACTCCTGGGTATATATCCAAAGGAAACGAAATCAGGATCTCAAAGAGATATCTTCACTCCCATATTCATTGCAGCATTATTCACGATAGCCAAGATATGGACACAACCCTAGTGTCCATCAATGGATGAATGGACAAAGAAGATGTGGTACATAGATACAATGAAATATTACTCAGTCATGGGAAAGAAGGAAATCTTGCCATTTGTGACAACACGGATGAAACTTAAAGGCGTTACGCTAAGTGAAATAAGTCAGAGAAAGACAAATACTGTATGATATCACTCATACGTGGAATTTTAAAAAGCTAAACTCATAGAAACAGAGAGTAGAATGGTGGTTGCCAAGGGCTGGGAGGTGGGGGAAATGGGGAGATAGTCAAAGGGAACAAACTTCCACTTAATAAGATGAATAAGTTCTGAGGATCTAATGTACAGCATGGTGATTATAGTTAACAGTACTATAGTATATACTTTAAAGCTGTTACGAGAGTAGATCTTAAATGTTCTCACCACAAAAAAAGAATGGTAATTATGCAAGGTGATAGAGGTGTTAACTAACCCTACTGTGGTAATCATTTCACAAAATATAAGTGTATCAAGTCATCATGTTAAACTTACAAAACAATGTATGTCCATTAGATCTAAATAAAGCTGGGGAAAAAAACAGCCATTCCCTTTGAAGGAGAAGCCCCTTTCTACTTGGATTAAAGAGGGGGAAAAAACAGATTAAGTAGGTCATCGAATCAAAAACGTATGGTGACTTCCAGTGTCAGTCAAGATGGAGTAAACACATCATGGGCTAATTCTTCCACTAATTGTGATGTAAAATTCTGCGTAGAAAACAAAAAACACCTACCCGAAGTATCCGAAAAGTAGGCAGATCAGAGATGGAAGTCAAAACTTTAGGAAGATCTGGGAACCCTCCTAAACTGTTGGTAGGAATGTAAATTGGTGCAGCCATTATGGAAAACAGTACGGAGGTTCCTCAAGAAACTAAAAATAGAACTACCATATGACCCAGCAATCCCACTCCTGGGCATATATCTGGACAAAACTACAGTTTGAAAATATACATGCAGCCCTATGTTCATAGCAGCGCTATTTACAATAGCCAAGACATGGAAGAAACCTAAATGTCCACTGACAGATGAATGGATAAAGCAGATGGCATATGTGTATATATATATATATATATATATATATATATATATATATATATATATATATATATATATATATATATACATATATACACACACACACACACACACACATATATATACACACACCACGGAATATTACTCAGCCATAAAAAAGAATGAAATAATGCCATTTGCAGCAACATAGATGGACCTAGATATAAACATACTAATTGAAGTAAGTCAGACAGAAAAAAAAAATACCATATGATAACACTTATATACGGAATCTAAAATATGACACAAACGAACTTACTTACAAAACAGAAACAGACTCACATAGAAAACAGATTTGTGGTTGCCAAGGGGGAGGGGTGGTGGTGAGGGAGGGATGGATTGGGAGTTTGGGATTAACAGATGCAAACTGTTATACATAGAATGGATAAACAACAAGGTTCTACTGTATAGCACAGGGAATGATATACAATATCCTATAATAAACCATAATGGAAAAGAATATGAAAAAGAATATATATATATATATACATATAACTGAATCACTTTGCTGTACACCAGAAACTAACACAACAATGTAAACCAACTATACATCAATAAAAAATAAATTTAAAAAAAGACAAAAATGCTAAGAAGATCAGTATGGCAATGAGTTTCTTGAGGGAGGAGGGGTGGGATTCCTTCTTTATCATCCAGCTTTGACCCAATGGGGTCCAAGTTGTGGAACTGTGAAGCAAGCATGAATAGCAAAATTCCAAGAGAAACCTTAATTTTCTAGCCAGAGGAATGAGAAAAAAGATCCCAGCGAGCCTGAGAGTGTGAGAGAAATAACCTTTTTTTTTTTTTTTTCTCTTCCAGGCCTGACCTAAGGCCAGTCCCAGTTTTTTAGCTCCACTGCACAGACACCTAAAACCTAAAACCAGAGGAAAAGAGATCCCTGAGGTCCAAAGTGTGTGGAGGGATCCCTGTTACTTTCTCTCTCTGTTTTCTCTCACTACTTGGAACCTAAGGACAGCACAGTTGTGCAGAGCTGCATGAGAGAATAGGGGAATCAGTTAACTGTGACAGAAACCCATTTTTCTGGCCAGAACAACAGGGAAGAGGAGGCCTGGAAGCTGAAGAGTGTGCATGCAATCACAGAGAACAGAGAGTTGGAGAAATGGATCCTCTAATTCTATGTCTGAAATAATACAATTCTGAGCTGAACGTGCATGGAACAGACCCAAAGAAGCATACCAAAGGCTTTGAATCCTGGCCAAGCCCCAGACTAATCCCTAAATGGTGCATGTACAGGGAAGACCCAAAAAGCATAGTCCAATGAAAACTGGACTGATAGGGAATTCACTACCCACAGAATGTGGGCCAGAACACTCAGTCTGAACATAGTGGGGCTGATTGCCCACTAAAACAAACAAAAGTAATCAACATCCTCCAGAGGACTCAAAGTCATGCAACATAATATTCAAAATATCCAGGATAAAATCCAAAACTGCTTGACATGATAAAAATAGGAAAATCTGATGAATTCTCAAGGGAAAAGACAATCAGTAGATGCCAGCCCCAACTTGACTCTGGTGCTGGAATGATCAGATAATGACTTTTAGGTAGCTACTATAACTATGCTCTGTAACCAAACTGTAAAGATAAATGTTATGGAAATGAATAAAAAATAGACATGCTTATGCCACAACTAAGAGCCCACATGCCACAGCTAAAGATCCCACATGCCACAATGAAGATCCCACGTGCTGCAACTGAGACCCAGCGTAGCCAAAAAAAAAAAAAAAAAAAAATTATTAAAAAAAAATAGACATTCTCAGCAGAGAAACAAGATATTTTTATTTAAAAGAACTAAGTAGAAATTTTAGATCTGAAAAACACAATATACGAAGTAAAAAAATTCACCGGATGGGTTTAATAGCAGAATGGAGATGAGACATAGGAAAGAGTTAGTGAACTTTTAGATACATCAGTAGAAATTATCTAGTCTGGAGAACAGAGAGGAAACAAGATTGGAAAAAAAAAATGAACAAAGTCTCAGGAACCTGCCTAACAACATCAAAATGTCTGATATTCACTACAGTGGAGAAAGTACAGGACAGAAGGAAAGGAGAAAAAGACTGATGCAGAAAAAAACTGTTAATAAATAATGGCTAAAATGTTTCCAAATTTGGTGAAACATAAATTTACAAATTCAAGAGGCTAAGATGAACCCCTAATTTGATAAACTCAAAGGAAAAAAAAAACAGCAACATAATCAAGCTGCTGAAAAAAATAAAAACAAAGAAAAATAGCTTGAAAACAGCCAGAGGAAAATCAACAGATTTAGAAACAAATGGCTACAGATTTCTCCCCAGAAACAGGGGAGGCTAGAAAACAGTGGACAACACCTTTAAAGTTTTAAAAGAAAAGAATTGTCATCAGGAACAAAAAAGGCTGAAGAGAAGTGATATTGGAAGAATCTTGGAACTACACAAATAAAAGAAAAGCTTATATTTACTTATAAGAGTAAATATAACACACTATTTTTTCCTCTTAAATTCATTAAAATATTTATGACTATTGACTGCAAAAATTATAACACTGCCTGGTAGTTTTCAATGTATGTAGATATAATAAAAATGACAACCATAACATTAAGGTAAGAGGGTAAAGGGAACAAAAAACAAAGGAGACAAACAAAAAACAAAGAAGATGATTACTAATTTAAATCAACCATTTAAAACATAAATGATTTAAACATGCCAATTAAAAGATAAAGATTGGGGGGGGAGCACCTTCAAGACGGCAGAGGAGTAGGACGTGGAGATCACCTTCCTCCCCACAAATACATCAAAACTACATCTACATGTGGAAAAACTCCTACAAAACACCTACTGAATGCTGGCAGAAGACCTCAGACTTCCCAAAGTGCTCATGGAACATTTTCCAGGATAGATCATATCTTAGGTCACAAATCAAGCCTTGGTAAATTTAAGAAAATTAACAACACTATGAAACTAGAAATCAATTACAGGAAAAAATCTGTAAAAAATACAAACACATGGAAGCTAAACAATACACTATTAAATAACCAAGAGATCACTGAAGAAATCAAACAGGAAATTTAAAATACCTAGAAACAAATTACAATGAAAACAAGATGACCCAAAATCTATGGGATGAAGCCAAAGCAGTCCTAAGAGGGAAGTTTATAACAATACAATCTTACCTCAAGAAACAAAAAAATCTCAAATAAACAACCTAACCTTACACCTAAAGCAATTAGAGAAAGAAGAACAAAAAAACCCCGAAGTTAGTAGAAGTAAAGAAATCATAAAGTTCAGATCACAAATAAATGAAAAAGAAATGAAGGAAACAATAGCAAAGATCAATAAAACTAAAAGCTGGTTCTTTGAGAAGATAAACAAAATTGATAAACCATTAGCCAGACTCACCAAGAAAAAAAGGGAGAAGACTCAAAGCAATAGAATTAGAAATGAAAAAGGACAAGTAACAACTGACACTGCAGAAATACAAAGGATCATGAGAGATTACTACAAGTAACTATATGCCAATAAAATGGACAACCTGGAAGAAATGGACAAATTCTTAGAAAAGCACAACCTTCTGAGACTGAACCAAGAAGAAATAGAAAATATAAACAGACAAATCACAAGCACTGAAATGGAAACTTGATTAAAAATCTTCCAACAAGCAAAAGCCCAGGACCAGATGGCTTCACAAGCGAATTCTATCAAACATTTAGAGAAGAGCTAACACCTATCCTTCTCAAACTCTTCCAAAATATAGCAGAGGGAGGAACACTCCCAAACTCATTCTACGAGGCCACCATCACCCTGATACCAAAACCAGACAAAGATGCCACAAAGAAAGAAAACTACAGGCCAATATCACTGATGAATATAGATGCAAAACTCCTCAACAAAATACTAGCAAACAGAATCCAACAGCACATTAACAGGATCATACACCATGATCAAGTGGGGTGTATCCCAGGAATGCAAGGATTCTTCAATATATGCTAATAATCAATGTAATAAACCATATTAACAAATTGAAGGAGAAAAACCATATGATCATCTCAATAGATGTAGAAAAAGCTTTCGACAAAATTCAACACCCATTTATGATAAAAAACCCTCCAGAAAGTAGGCATAGAGGGATCTTACCTCAACATAATAAAGGCCATATATGACAAACCCACAGCCAACATTGTTCTCAATGGTGAAAAACTGAAACCATTTCCACTAAGATCAGGAACAAGACAAGATTGCCCACTCTCACCACCCTTATTCAACACAGTTTTGGAAGTTTTAGCCACAGCAATTAGAGAAGAAAAAGAAATAAAAGGGATCCAAATCAGAAAAGAAGAAGTAAAACTGTCACTGTTTGCAGATGACATGATACTATACATAGAGAATCCTAAAGATGCCACCAGAAAACTACTAGAGCTAATCAATGAATTTGGTAAAGTAGCAGGATACAAAATTAATGCACAGAAATCTCTTGCATTCCTATACACTAATGATGAAAAATCTGAAAGAGAAATTAAGGAAACACACCCATTTACCATTGCAACAAAAGAATAAAATACCTAGGAATAAACCTACCTAAGGAGACAAAAGACCTGTATGCAGAAAACTATAAGACACTGATGAAAGAAATTAAAAATGATACAAACAGATGGAGAGATATACCATGTTCTTGGATTGGAAGAATCAACATTGTGAAAATGACTATACTACCCAAAGTAATCTACAGATTCAATACAATCCTTATCAAACTACCAATGGCATTTTTCACAGAACTAGAACCAAAAATTTCACAATGTTTATAGAAACACAAAAGACCCCGAATAGCCAAAGCAATCTTGAGAAAGAAAAATGGAGCTGGAGGAATCAGGCGCCCTGATTTCAGACTATACTACAAAGCTACAGTAATCAAGACAGTATGGTACTGGCACAAAAACAGAATTATAGATCAATGGAACAGGATAGAAAGCCTAGAGATAAACCCACACACATATGGTCACCTTATCTTTGATAAAGGAGGCAAGAATATACAATGGAGAAAAGACAGCCTCTACAATAAGTGGTGCTGTGAAAACTGGACAGCTCCATGTAAAAGAATGAAATTAGAACACTCCCTAACACCATACACAAAAATAAACTCAAAATGGATTAAAGACCTAAATGTAAGGCCAGACACTATAAAACTCTTAGAGAAAACATATGCAGAACACTCTATGACATAAATCACAGCAAAATCCTTTTTGACCCACCTCCTAGAGAAATGGAAATAAAAACAAAAATAAACAAATGGGACCTAATGAAACTTAAAAGCTTTTGCACAGCAAAGGAAACCATAAACAAGATGAAAAGACAACCCTCAGAATGGGAGAAAATATTTGTATATGAAGCAATTGACAAAGGATTAATCTCCAAAATTTACAAGCAGCTCATGCAGCTCAATATCAAAAAAAGAAAGAACCCAATCCAAAAATGGGCAGAAGACCTAAACAGACATTTCTCCAAAGAAGATATACAGATTGCCAAAAAACACATGAAAGGATACTCAACATCACTAATCATTAGAGAAATGCAAATCAAAAGTACAATGAGGTATCACCTCACACCAGTCAGAATGGCCATCATCAGAAAGTCTACGAACAATAAATGCTGGAGAGGGTGTGGGGTAAAGGGAATGCTCTTGCACTGTTGGTGGGAATGTAAATTGATACAGCCACTATGGTGAACAGTATGGAGGTTCCTTAAAAAACTAAAAATAGAACTACCATACGGCCCAGCAATCCCACTACTGGGCATATACCCTGAGAAAACCATAATTCAAAAAGAGTCATGTACCACAATGTTCATTGCAGCTCTATTTACAATAGCCAGGGCACGGAAGCAACCTAAGTGTCCATCAACACATGAATGGATAAAGAAGCTGTGACACATATATACAATGGAATATTACTCAGCCATAAAAAGAAACGAAATTGAGTTATTTGTTGTGAGATGGATGGACCTAAAGACTGTCATACAGAGTGAAGTAACTCAGAAAGAGAAAAATAAATACCATATGCTAGGGGCTTCCCTGGTGGCACAGTGGTTAAGAATCCGCGTGCCAATTCAGGGGACATGGGTTTGATCCCTGGCCCGGGACGATCCCACATGCCGCAGAGCAACTAAGTCCATGAGCCACAACTACTGAGTCTGCGCTCTAGAGCCCGCATGCCACAACTACTGAAGTCCGCACACCTAGAGCCCGTGCTCTGCAACAAGAGAAGCCATGACAATGAGAAGCCCGCACACCGCAATGTAGAGTAGCCCCCACTCACTATTAGAGAAAGCCCACACACAGCAACAAAGACTCAATACAGCCAAAAATTTAAAAAACAAATAAATAAATATTAAATTATAAAAAAAGAATATCGTATGCTAACACATATATATGGAGTCTAAAAAAAAAATGGTTCTGAAGAACCTAGGGGCAGGACAAGAATAAAGACGCAGACATAGAGAATGGACTTAAGGAAAAGGGCGGGGGGGAGGGGTAAGCTGAGATGAAGTGAGAGGGTGGCATGGACATATATACACTACCAAATGTAAAATAGATAGCTAGTGGGAAGCAGCCGCGTAGCACAGGGAGATCAGCTCAGTGCTTTGTGTCCAAGTAGTGGGGTGGGATAAGCAGGGTAGAAGGGAGACGCAAGAGGGAGGAGATATGGGGATGCATGTACATGTATAGCTGATTCACTTTGTTATAAAGCAGAAACTAACACACCATTGTAAAGCAATTATACTCCAATAAAATGTTAAAAAAAAAAAAGATAAAGATTGTCAGACTGGTTTTTTTTAAAGACCCAACAATATGCTATATAACAAAAACTTATTTAAATGTAATTATATAGATGTGTTAAAGTTAAAATGATGGGTCAATATATACCATGAAAATATTAATTTTTAAAAAGCTGTAATGGCTATATTAATATCAGAAAAAGTAGACTTCAGAAAAAGGACATTTACCAAAGACAAAGAGAAGACATGACATAATGATAAGAGGGTCAATTTTCTAAGAAGACATAAAAATTCTAAATGTTTATGTACCTAACAACAGAGCATCAAAATACATGTACCAAAAACTGATAGGATTAAAGGAAAAAATAGATCAAAGATACTTGGATAGCACATAAGCAGATGAAAGTGTGCTCAACATCATCATTCATTAGGGACATGCAAATTAAAACCACAATAAGATACTATACACCTATTAGAATGTTCCCCTCCCCCATAATCTGGCAATACTAAGTACTACCAAGGATTTGGAGCCATGGAACCTTCATACATTTCTGGCAGGAATGCATAAATGGTACAGCCATTTTGGAAAACAGTTTGGCAGTTACTTATAAAATTAAACATATACATACTCAGAAATCCCATTTCTAGAGAAATGAACACTTACGGTCAAACAAAAATCTGTACATGAAAGTTTATAGAAGCTTTACTCATAATTACCAAAAACTATAAACAACCCTAATATCCTTTAGCTTGTATATTCAAACAAACTGTGGTATATCTATACAGTAGACTACTACTCAGCAATAAAAAGGAACAAACTATTAATGAATCTCAAATGCACTATGCTACGTGAAAGAAGCCAGACTCAAAAGGCAACTTACTATATGATTCCATTTAGATTTAGACATCCTGGGAAAGGCAAAACTGCAGAGTCAAAGAAGAGATCATCGATTGCCAGGGGTTAAGGATGAGACAGGAGTTGACTTCAAAGGGACAGCATGAAGGAATTTGAGAAGTGATAGGACCACAGCTTGATTGTGATGGTGGTTATATGACTACACATTTGTCAAAACTCACTGAACTGAATATCAAAAAGAATGAATTTTACTGTAAGTAAATTTTAGAGAAAATTTTGTTTAAAAAACCGTGTGGTCAGAGTCTATCAGAGTCTAAAGCAGTGATTTTAAAGTCCAGAGACGACAGACCAATTAAATCAGAATCTCTGAAGGTAGGACACAGGCATCCATAGTTTTAAAAACTCCCCAGGTGATTGAAATGTACAGTAAAGAGGGAGAAACACTGCACTCAAAGTGTGGGCCCAGGACACAGCATCAACATCACCTGGGATCATGTTAGAAATGCAAATTCTTGGACCCCAGGCCAGCCCTACTGAATCAAAAACTCTGGGGGTGGGCCCTGTGATCTGTGTTTTAACAAGCCTTCCAGGTGGTTCTGATTCTTGCTTCAGTCTGAGATTAACATCTCTGTTTCCTGCCATGTTGTGAGAATCCCCGACCTGGGTGACCCTGCTCCTGACTAGCTCCCATCTTTTTCCTCCCGACTGGAGTCCTTGATCCCCCACCTGCAGGGCTAGTCCTGTCTCAGTATCCCAGTCAAAGCCTAAACTCAGACACAAGAAACTCAAGAGTCCAACATGGGGGACCCTCACCAGCACTCCTACTGTAGCTCTGACCTTGAACCTCAGCTCCTGGCCTACATTTTGTTCACTCCTCCTGCACCCTCTCTTAGTGATGTGAATTCTCCCTAGAATGAGGCCTTACCCAGATTTTTCCAGCCCAATGACTAGAATCCTATTTTGAAACTCAGCCCAGCAACTAGAGGTTCTGGAGCATGCAAAACAGGCTCCAAAACTGATGACAGGGGGCTTCCCTGGTGGCGCAGTGGTTGAGAATCTGCCTGCCAATGCAGGGGACACGGGTTCGAGCCCTGGTCTGGGAAGATCCCACATGCCGCGGAGCAACTAAGCCCGTGCGCCACAGCTACTGAGCCTGTGCTCTAGAGCCCGTGAGCCACAACTACAGAGCCTGCGCGTCTGGAGCCTGTGCTCCGCAACAAGAGAGGCCACGATAGTGAGAGGCCCGCACACCGCGATGAAGAGTGGCCCCCACTTGCCGCAACTAGAGAAAGCCCTCGCACAGAAACAAAGATCCAACACAACCATAAATAATAAATAAATAAATAAAATTAAATTAAAAAAAAAAAAAACTGATGACAGCATACAATAGACATCTGCCTGGACTCCACGTGCGCTCTGCTGCTACATTTTATCCACCTGTCAAGACCCCCATGCTGTTTATTGTAAGTCACCATCAGGCCATCAGTTTTGCCTAAGGACACTTCTCACAAACAAGTATATTCAAGGTCAAACATCCTCAAGTCAAATCAGCAGCAAGAGTGATCAACTTTTAAACCTACATTTCCTTCACTCCTCCCGGCTTTTTGTTTTAATAAATCATCAGGAACTTCAGATGTTATGATAAATTCAAAAAGATGCAAGTCAACATAACTCACCGTTGATGAGTTATCTGCTATCAAAGAATGGGAGAATGCCCAGACCATTCCTGTTCCTAACATAAATTACATTGAGTTCTTAGGTCTGATGGGAAAGAAATAGGAGAGGGGAGGGGAAAGGAGGGGAGGGGAAAGGAGGGGAGGGGAAAGGAGGGGAGGGGAAAGGAGGGGAGGGGAAAGGAGGGGAGGGGAAAGGAAGGGAGGGGAAAGGAGGGGAGGGGATAGGAGGGGAGGGGAAAGGAGGGGAGGGGAAAGGAGGGGAGGGGACAGGAGGGGAGGGGAGGAAGGAGAGGAATGGGGTGCTGACTGGAGTTGGTGCAGATCAGGTGACATTGGGATGGGGTCAGTACTTGCAAAATAAACACCATTCCTCACAATAGTCATTTAACCGCATGTTAAACATCTCCTGGTCGCTCAACAATCAAAACTGATTTAACACAGTCAGATGGTTCTATTGATATTTGGCAGGGAGGAATAAAGAAATTTATTTCTTTGGGATGAATAATTACACATGGCTATTCTTTCCTTTCCATTCTCATTGCCACTAGCCTGGTCCAGACCCTTAACACTACCCACTCAAGGAAGGTTACAGCGGCCCCTAGATGGTGTCCTGGCTGTGTTCTCTCTCATTCTAACCCACCGTCCTCTCTCTCCTAGGACAATCTTCTAAAAGACAGCTGGGATTGAGTTACTGCTCTGCCAATAACCAGTTCTGATAACTGATGCTCCAGTTCAAGGCCCTCAACAATAAGATTCCAACCCATCTCACCCTGAACGACTCTCCTTCTCCAGCAACACCCAGCTCCCACCACCTGGCTCTTTGCTCCTCGGGGGTCAGATCTGCACTGTGCCTGATGGCTCTCCCAACCGCCTCCACTCCCTCCCCATTTCCCCCCCACAAGCATTTTCTCCAATAAATCTCATGAATGTCTAATCCCATCTTGATGTCTGCTTTTCAGACAGTCGGAACTAATACAAATAGAGAGTGAGAAACAGAATGAAAACTTTCTGGACAAGTTTGTAAATTCATCCTAGACTGTGAAGAGTTGGAAAGCATCGTCCCAAATGAAATTCTCCCACAAGACACTCCAAGATTCTCAATTTGCCCAGAATCTATCTAATTTTTCCCACTGATCACAACATTCCCCCAATTTACAGATGGGAATACTGAGCCTCAATACTGAGACAACTTAAATAAATTGTCTGACGGTCATACGGACGTCAAGTGATGAAATCAGAGCTCTTGATTCAAAGTCCTAGTGCTCTTCCAACTACACTTTAGTTGAAATTCAGTGAAATTGAAATAAGTCTTAAGTGTTTTATAAACGGTATATCACCATCTCATGGAAGGTGTTATAAATCATCACCATCATCATCATCCTCATTTCTCCAAGGATCTTTGCAATAAAGCAAAAGGTGGAGAAAATCTGTCACACTGAATGTGGAAGACAGCATAACGGTCCCCAAAGATGACCACATCCTAATCCCTGTAATTGTGTTAGAACCTATGCTTATGTAACCTTACATAGCAAGAGACTTTGCAGATGTGATAGTTAAGGGTCCGGATTATTCGGGTGGGCTCACTGTAGTCACAAGGATCTTTATAAGAGGAAAGCAGGAGTATCAGAGTCAGAGAAGATGTGATGACAGAAGCAGAGGTCAGAGAATCAGAGAGATTTGAAGTTGCTATTCTGCCAGCTTTGAAGATGGAGGGAGGCTACAAGCCAATTCATGCTTGAATTCATGCCAATTCATTTCAAGCTTCTAGAAGCATGAAAAGGCTAGGAAACAGCTTCTTCCCTAGATCCTCCAGAAGGAACACAGCCCAGCTGACACCTTGATTTTAAACTTCTGACCTCCAGAACTGTCAAAAGCTTGATTTTAGGACTTCTGACTTCCATAACCGTAAGAGAAGAAATTTGTGTTGTGCTAAGCCACTAAGTTTGAGGTCATTTGCTACAGCAGCAATAGGAACCTAATACACTGAATACTCTAGACACCCACCACTGTACCACTCACCCAACACACACACACACACACACACACACACACACACACACACACACACACACCATTGCAGACTGTACATATCATCACCTCCCCAAGCCCCAGGTCTTACTATAGCCTCTACCTGGACTTGGAGCCTCATGGTCCTTACAGGTGTTCACTCCATCCCCTCCCCCCAGAGCTGCCCAAGATAACCCTGCAGATCCCTTTCCAGTCCTCAGTTCTGTGGCTCTGATGCACTTGTCAGTGGAGCTGTGCTGTTTATTAAGCAATTAAGAGAAAAAGTCCAGATTTCCAGTCAAGCCTGGAAATGCCACAGAGGGCTCTGATATGTAAGATGTAAAGTGCATTATGTCAAGACCTGGAAATAGAACAACTTCCTTAAAAGTAAGTATAAAAGTAAATGTGAACTTCCTCCAAGGAAGCTTGCAAGGAAGGCTGATATAGAAGTAGACTACCCACGGGATCTTTCTGAGATGGCTATTTGGAAACCCCGGAAAGAAAAGAAAAAAAGGCATCCCTGGCCTCTTTTGAAACCACCCCGCTGCCTTTGGGGAACCTGAGGACTTCAGGTACACCAAGACATGTCTGGTGGCATCTCTGGAACTTAATGAGGAGGGCAGAGACATCCCCACAGGATATCCTTTTACAATAACCATTTTTGAAAACTGTAGACATAATAGAAACTAAAGGACAGTGAAAAAATCCCAAGGATATTTCATAGGATCCAGTTCGAAGGCCTCAATGACAATATAGTAACTAATTTACAGGATCACTGGAGTTAATCAAAATAGTTGTGAGAAAATATTAGCCTAAGCGAAGTGTCCACTGTCCTCTTTCCAGTGCCTGGTTCCCACTGATTTCTGTGTGGGAAGTGCTGATAATTGTTAGCAAAAGGAGAAAATAGCTTCATGATAGCCCTGGCAATTTCTAGCTTGGGATCTGAACCCATAATTCTCCCCCTGAGCAGGGGTCAGAGAATCTGTTGCTTTATGCAGTTAAACGAATGAATTTATAAACTGCCTGAGTGTAGGGTGCTTCACTTAATACCTTATTGGAAAATTAATGTTTAAACTCCTTATTACATCCTCAGTTGATGATCAGTTTTAAATCAGGAATATAGAGAACTGAGAGGGAGAATTGTGCAGTGTTTATATAGTCAGTGCTAAATGACAGTGCTAACTTGTAGATTTCAAGGATGCTTTCCTAAAGGAAAACAAAAATGTTTATGAAAGCTCTGGAAGAGAAATTATTTGATGGGCAAAGGTACAAGGTATTCAGACAAAGAATACTGCCCCATATTTAGAGCTTCATAGAGATTTGATATCCTCTTTTAAAAAAACTATAGGGAATTCCCCTTCCGTCCGGTGGTTAGGACTCTAGGACTCTGCACTCTCACTGCCGAGGGCCTGGGTTCAAGCCCTGGTCAGGGAGCTAAAGTCCCACAAGCTGTGTGGCTTGGCCAAAAAAATAAAAATTAATAAAAATTTTTTAAATAAAAAAATAATTAATTAATTTTAAAACTATAGACCCCACAGACACAATATCAAAGATGAGAATTATAAAGGAGAAAACTTCTAGGCCATATGCAAGTTCATTTTAAGGTCAAAGATATTAAATAAAATTCAAATATACACCACAAGTGTATACTTGTGTATACTTGCAACATATTTGACAAGCAATAGGTTAATGTCCTTAACATACATAGACCTGTTTACTCATTAGAAAAAGAGGGACTTCCCTGGTGGTGCAGTGGTTAAGAATCCCCCCTGCCAGTGCAGGCGACATGGGTTTGAGCCCTGGTCCAGGAAGATCCCACATGCTGCAGAGCAACAAAGCCCGTGTGCCACAACTACTGAGCCTGCGCTCTAGAGCCCACGTGCCGAAACTACTGAGTCCACATGCTGCAACTACTGAAGCCCATGAGCCTAGAGCTTGTGTTCCACAACAAGAGAAGCCACCGCAGTGAGAGCCCTAGAGCCCGCGCACTGCAACGAAGAGTAGCACCTACTCGTCACAACTAGAGTAAGTCTGCGTGCAGCAACGAAGACCCAATGCAGCCAAAAAAAAAAATTTTTTTTAAAGAAACAGCACCATAAAAGTAAAAGAGATAAAAGCAGGAAAATGAATGATAAATATATGAATACATAAATAATAGTCAACTTTATTAATCAAGAAGTGCAAATTAAAGCAATAAGTTTTTCCCATCAGATAAGATTTTTTTTAAATGGGCAGAGATTTTCTCACATGTTACTGGTAAAAATATAATTTAACATAATGTTTCTGCAAAGAAATTCAGAAGTACATTAAAACCCTTAAAATATGCATTTCTTTTGACTCAATAATCACTTCAAAAATTAATAATCTCATAATTATATAATAATTAATAATATATGAATATATTCGAAGGAAATCATCAGGGATGTAATCAAAGACATGGACATAATTTTTAATGGTGAAAATTTGGAAAGTGCCTAAATATTCAAAATTGGAAATTATTTAATAAATTATGATAAATCAAACAATGGAATACCAGGTAGCTACTTAAAGAAATGTGACAATTACTCTATTGATATAGAGTAATATTCATGACATATTGTTAGAGGAGGAAAGGAAGTACAAATAGGATAAACAGTATGAGTCCATTGTTGTGAGATAGATAGATAGATAGATGAATGAGGGGGCAGGTGGATGGATAGATAGATGAATGGAGGAGTGGATGGGTAAATGGATGGATGGATGGATGGAGGGTGGGTGGATGAGGGTGGGTGGAGGGGGGTGGGTGGGGGTGGATAGATGAACAGGTGAGTGGATGGATGAGGGAGTGGGTGGATGGATGGATGGATGGATGGATGGATGGATGGATGGAAGGTGGGCAGATGGGAGCTGGGTGGATGGGGGGGTAGATGAATGAGGAAGTGGGGGGGTAAATGGATGAATGGGGGTGGGGTGGATGGATGGATGGATGGATAGATGGGTAGATGGATGGATGGATGAGTGGATGGGTAAACAGGTAGATGGGTGGATGGATGGATGGATGGATAGATGGGTAGATGGATGGATGGATGAGTGGATGCGTAAACAGGTGGATGGGTGGATGGATGGGTAGAAATAACCGGGAGATGCTACATCTCTGTTAGGAGAGAATACTTCTTCTCCACTGCAGGTTTCCTTGAGGAGGGACTATCAGTAAAATCTCCTGGTCTCTCTCCATTCCCTTTAACTCATTCCATCTCCAGGGAAGAGGAGTGATTTATCTGGTTGGTAAGTCTGAGAAGAATAACAGAGGTCTACTTGGCTTGCTCTCCCTTCTTACTCCTGGGAGTGATCTGGCTGCAGTGAGCACACAGTCTCCACTGCCTGCTGAGCCAGGAGTCTCACCCAGCCCACTGCCATCTGTGACTGGTTGGCTACATCTGTCCAATTCTGGGGTTCAGTTTGTAGCCCCATGTGGCCCTCACACTAAATTACATCTCCAACTTTTCATTTATCTGCAATAAATAAGACATCCTGGCCTCTGTTTATACTCTTGGCCATATTTCTGATTGTTCTGGACCCAGGTGGGGAGGTAGGGTGGAATTTATTGGGTGTCCTCAGAGCCCTGACATCACACAGTCAGGGCTCTGGGTGAAAAGCAGTAAAACCTTATCCGATGAACTGAGGCAAAGAGGACTTTATTAAAAGAATAAGTATCAGGGAGGGAGGAGAGGATTGTTTCTAGATTAGACAGAAGACCAGAGAACCAGGCTTAGGGGAGGTCAGAAGGCAGGACGTTCAACAAGGGAGTCCGAGGAGGGAGTTTGGGCCAGCACACCACCTCTTCAATGACCCTTCCAACTGTTCCTTCCACTCATGCATGGTCTGCTCAAAATTGAAAGTCTGAGGAAAGAATGTCCAAATGGTCAAAGGGTGCCTACCCAGCATCCACCCCCCACTTCCCCTTCCTAACCAAGCCCAGATTATCAAGGATCCGTTGCTTCTCTGCTCATTATTTAGGGAAAGTGGATCCCACTCCAACCTTGACTCATCCCATTCCCCTCATCACAGTTCATGAGTAAGCAGGCCACCTGGGCTGGGCCAATCAGGGGACAACTTGGAATGCCAGGTGGAAACCCTTCTATCTCTGTACCCCGAACATGGGCAGGAAAGCACATGGCTTTGGGGGTTGTTGCCTGACTTGAAATGCAGTGGACAGCACAGAAGGCTAAACAGAGAGACAGACAGAGAATCACTCAATCCAACCCACCTGAAGCCAGATCAGATGCTAGGCAAGCCCAACTGATCAGCATGCACTGATTATAAAGGCGGAAAATGAGTGGGACCAGATTTAGACAGCTTGGGCTTGGATCCTAGATCTGCCACTTTTTAACTGGTCATCTGAGCAAACTTAGCCTTTCTGAACCTCAACTTTCTAACCTCTACAGTCAGGATAATAACAGGACTTCCTCCTAGGGTTACAGGAGGATGAAATTAGATAATCTGTGTAAAACACTTTGCACTGCACCTGGCTCAGAGTAACTGCTGGATGCCTAAAGGAAATGGTAGGTATACCAGATGCCTCTTGTGTGCCACTGCAGATTTTCTTGGCCTCACCTGTCTCTTAGTCCACTCAGACCAGTCTCTACAGCACCAAACTCAGGCCCAAACTCAGGAGAAGGTCCTCCTTCTCTGTTTTTGCACTGATGCTCTCACTCGGTGTTCATGCATGCATGACCCAGAAGTACAGGCAAGGTGATTTGCCCACAGAGCAAATGTCCCAACAGCGGGAGACGAAAGCCAGTGGCTAAGTGCCTCTCCTCCCTTCTCCCAGACAAACGTCCCATCATGGACTTCCTACACCCCAAGCCTCTCGAGCAGTCGGAGTGGCTCAAGCTCCCAGGTGCCCTTAGCAGTGGCCAGAGCCAACACGCATCCTTCTCTTGGCTGTCCCTACCCCGCTTCGGTCCCCAGTCCCTGGCTCCTGCTTCCTCTCAGGCTCTTGTTCTTGGCAGACCAGGCTGATCTCGGAATATCTCTGGGTGGCACATTTTTATGGTTGGTGTTTATTTTTCTCCCTCTCCCTTATCCCTATTTCCTAACTATTCTTACAATGAACACTTCCTACTCTCATGATTTTTTAAGTTCTTTTTTTCCCCTAAGCTTATAGTCACATCTTCAAGGCTAATTTCCCTTGGTTATAAAAGTAATATGAAATTAGAGTCAGGAGGGAAGTGTGGGGATGTGACATTAAAACATTGCCTGAAAAACAAACATACCTAACACAGGGTCCTCCCAGGAAGCGGGGAGCAGAGAGCAGGAGAAAGGGGCGTGGTTACTCTTCCTGGATGTTGCACAGCCAGCTCTGAGATGGGTTTGTCAGAAAAGGGGAGAATCCTGCGGGGAGAGGAGAAGGGAGACAGGGCAGGGAGGGCATCGGCCTCCTTTGTTCTCCAGCACGGCTCCTAAGACCTTGCCTTCTGTCCTGCAAAGGTGCTAACTGGCTGGCAGGTCCAGGGAAGAGGCAGACTCAGAGGGGAGCCAGAGAAGGCAGGAGGGGCAAGAAACTAGGTGTGAAGGCCCCTTGCAGAGCTGGAGAGAGTCATTTGCCTGTGGCTCAGGTGGGCATTGACAGAAGGTACTGAGTGACACCGCTCTGTATAGACAGACACACAACTTGGGAGTCTCATCATTAAAAAGCAGGAGGCTCTGCAGAAGAATGCAGAAAACCCACCGCGACCGTTTCCACCACTAAGTGGAACCTTGGTTCCTGCTGTTTCAGGGTCTGCCCGCTGCCTAAGGACCAAAGCCCTGGATCCCAGGCTGTGATCCAGGCTCCGGGCATCTAACCTTCCTTCCATGTCAGCCTGGGAGAAGCAGGACAGGGCCGGCCAAGTGCCATGCTGGGCTGGAGGTTCAGACAGCATGGGGGACCCGATGGGGAGTCTCAGAATTTGATAACAAGGTTACCTTCTGAGACAAGTAGGTAAGATTCTCATCAATCAGCACAAAACAATGCAAGAGAGAAGCCACCTGAGCCCTGCCTCCCAAATCCAGCTAAGTCTCTGAAGTGTAACCCACATGGACAATTTTTTTTAATTCCCACTAATTACCTTTTTCTTTATTGTGTTAAAAATACAGAACATAAAATTACCGTCTTAGCCATTTTTAAGTGTGCAGTACATTAGTGTTCACTATATATGCACATTGTTGTGCAACACATCTCTGGAACATTTCACCTTGCAAAACTGAAACTCTATACACTTTGAGCAGCATCTCCCTCTTTCCCCTCCCACAGCCCTTAGTAACCATCATTCTACCTTCTGTTTCTAAGAGTCTGACTACTTTAGATAACCTCGCATAAGTGGAATCATACAGTATTTGTCTTTTTGTAACTGACTATTTCATTTAACATAATGTCCTTGTTGTAGCATGTGACAGAATTTCCTCCTTTTTAAGGGCTGAATAATATTCCACTGTATATATAATGGGTGATTTTGCTGCAGCATTTTACTGGCGAGTGGTGAAAAGGAATGGAGTTGTGAAAATAAACCTGTATTGATACAACTCCTGCCTGGGAGAAAGAGACACCGCCTCTGGCTGGCTTAAATATCTGAGTGGGGTCTTTCGTTTGCTCATTGATTTATTTATATATCAAGTATGTACCAAGACCTACCACATCCCAGGGTACTGAATGTGTGAGAAAGCACCAAAATATTGAATGCCTACTAGCAGAGCCACCTTATGTATCCTTACAGTAAATTCTCTTTTCTGTTTAAGCTAGTTTGAGGAGGGTTCTGTTATTTGCAACCAACAAAAAGGCCCTAATTAAGCCACAGCATTTTAATAGGGAGCATTTTAAGAGAGAGCCCTAACAATCAAGAAAACCCTCAAATCAGTCATAATGCAATCAGTATATTGAACAAGCAAGATGCCTGGATTACAGCAATAAAAACAACATCATTGTTGTCTCCCACCATCCCTTCAAGTTTTACTTAGAAAGGTATCACCCCCTTTCTCAGAGGAAAATGTCACCAGTATTTTTGCCCACTCATAGGTCAAAGACAATCCTAAGTCACTATAAATCCCAAATAAAGTCTCAACTCCAAATCAAGTATGAAGTCATTGTAATATTTGGGAAATACTTAAAACTAAAAAAGCATTCATTTTTTCTCTGAAATTCAGATGTAACTGGGCATCCTGTATTTTATCTGACAGCCCAACCACAGGGCTGATTGAGCGTCTTCACAACATGGCAGCTGGCTTCCCCCAGAGCCAGTGACCCTAGAGAGAGAGCAAGGAGGAAGCCACAACTCCTTTTATGACCTAGTCTTGAAGGTCTCACACTTTTACTTCCACCATATTCTATACTCATTAGAAGCAAGTCACTAAGTCCAGCCCACACTCAAGCAGAGGGGAATTAAGCATCATCTCTCAGAGGGAGAAGTAGTAAAAACTTTGTGAATGTGTTTTAAACCACAACAAGCCCACCTCTTCTTTCCTTTCCAGCCAGCCCCCTATCTAGTCCTTGAGACACACTCACACATCCTATGCCCTATACAACCTTGGGGTATGGGGACAAATAGCCTCCCCTGGCCCCTTAGGTTTCCAGGTAGGTGTCCACATTCTACCTTGAGTTGGCACTGATCCTCTGTGTCTCCCCCATGGGAAGCACTTTCCAAAGTTCTCCCAGTGTCTCAAGCTGGGGGTTAGAAGGAAGCACCTCCACCTCTCCCCAAAGAGGGAGGCTGGGGGCCCAGAACACAGTAACAGTTCTCTCCAAAGAAATCTCTTCACACAGTCTTGTTCTTTTCTTTCTCTCCTTTCTGACTG